>NW_027151011.1:0-373502 GCF_018691715.1 Phytophthora cinnamomi
CGTGCTGGTCCCGTTGACCTTGAGCTCTCATTACATCATTTTCTGGCGCTTTCGTGCCAGTGCGAGGTGCTACGACTTGTTTTCTTGCGAGCGCCTGCCTCTTCAGGATCCGTTGTCTCCAACGTGGCGAGACGCGATCGGGTAATCATATGATGTGTCGATCCGTATGGCACGATCGCATCGTTACGCCCATGTCATGTTGAAGTGGGTCACGTCCCAACTTCAAAATCCTTGGCACGACTTGTCCTGAGTCGTCCGGTTGATACCACCATGGCTGAGCTGCTCCACCTTCCTCATCGTCATCCAGCTCCATTTTCCACCATGTCATCCAGACTTGTTGTTTCCCGAACTCACGGTGCGCACGATTTACCTTTCCGTCGCCACGCTGAGAACTCGGTATCCTTGACACGATGTCTCCAGCATCCGACTGCGGCGCTTCTCGTCGAAATGTGCGCGTATAACTGAACCAAATACTTTCATGTTCTTGAGCTGCGGCTTGGTTCATGCACAATTTCGTAGGGCGTCTTGACGTTCACCGAGTTGGGGAGACCGGTTGATGATCCACGCAGCCGTGTTTACGAGCTTCGAGCCCACCACCTTTTCTCGATGGCTTCGTAGAGCATGACGCCATCTCACCAAACTTCAGTTCATGCGCTCCATCCATTCTGCTGAGGCGTGTATGGACATCGTCTTTTCATGTTTGATGCCACTGCGGTCGAGGTAGGTAGCCTTGAACGGCTTGCCGTGTACTCGCCGCCATTGTCAGAACTAGGCGCTTGATCGTCTTGCCTGTTGCGTTCTCCATTGGCCTTGAAGATCGTGAACTTCGACAGCACTTCCGATTTGAGCCTTCATGAAGTAGATGGTCACGTGACGAGTAGTCATCAATGAAGGTTACCACATACGTGCACACCGGGTGTCTTGGTCTGCATCGGACCGTCACGTCCGTGTGCACCAGATCCAGTACGCCTGCACGCTTGACGAGCTTCTCCGGGTGTCGCGGATAGTCGTCGCTCTTCGTCTTGCCCATGCAGCAGCCTGGGCAGACGGTATCACGTGACACCATCCGAGAACGCAAGGCACTCCGTCTGCTGGCCAACAGCTGTTCGTAACGTTTGAACGGGATGTGGCCGAGACGGGCATGCACAACGGCCCATGGCTCCTTACGCGATGCCGTCGCCGCACGACACACCTCGTCCCCACTGTCTTCAACTTGAGACGTTTCCAAACGCTATGCCTCCATGACGGTAGCATCGCCATAGCGAAGCAACATTTGTCCTTGCTGAACTGCGCGACGACGTCCTTCTCGGCCAGCTTCGCAACGAGATGAGGCTTCCATCAACTTCAGGGATGTATAGCACATCCAACAGGACGTTCACTTCCGACGGTGCCCTTGTACAGCTGCGTCGATCTTCGTGCCATCCGCGATCGTGATGCGGACTGGCGTCTTCAGCTCCTCATGGATACGAACCCAGACGCTGGTCAGTGTGCGAGCTGGCACCGGGTCCACGAGCCCCTGACTGTCCATCGCACCGTTGCCGTAAACGCGAAGTCGGACGCAGCTTGCGCGACTTGCCCACGTTCGTTGTCGGCCTTCTTCTTGCGGCAATTCCTTGTGGCCAGTCTTCTCGCAGTAGAAGTACTTGCCGTTGAACCGATGCTTGAAATTCTCCTTCTTCTTCTTCGCAAACGCCTTCTTGAGCCGATGACGATTCATCCGAGGCTTCAACACCATCGAGCGCTTGGATTGCGTACGAGAGCGGCATGGCCGGCGTGTTCTCGAGCACGGTACTAATCATCCGGTACTCATCGGTCAAACTGCCGAGCAACAGCACGAGTTGGCGGGTCTCGCGAGAGGCTCAGCAATCGTCTCCATTTGGAGCACGATTTCCTTGAATCGGTCCACGTGCGTCGTGAACGCGTACCATCCATGTTGAAGTTATGCAACTTCTTGGTGACGAGGAGTCGGTTATTGAGGCGTGCTCCGGTTGATTTGCTCCTGAGCATCATCCATGCGTCCATCGCAGTCATCGCACCACGGATAGACTTGGAACGTGAGGCTGACGTCGCCAGCGATCACCCGAATGGCTTTCAGATCGTCAGTCTTCCATGCATCCGTGGTGCGGATGCTCACTAGGTCGAACTCTGCCTTGCTGATATGGGGCAGCAGTCCCTTGCACGAGCTTCATCCGCATGTTGAACTACCAGTGGAAGTAGTTATCTTCCACGATCTTGACGGTGTCCGCGTAGCTTGGGCTCATTACCAATTGAGTGTGCGAATGAGGGCTTGGTAATCGAGTGAGTAGTTGGAAGGAAATCGAAAGTGAGCTCGATTTAGGTTAGTGTCTTTACCAGCTAGCAGTCCCTACTGTATGCAATGTTCCCTAGTAGGTGAGGTCAGATGTGGTCCAAACGATCTCGGCTGGGTTCCAAACGAAGTTGCCGTCGTAAGACTGATCCGCCTAGTCACGGCTGCGGCTCAAACGGTTGATCTAACATACGCAAATCATAAGCACCCAAATTGAAGTTGTCGTCCAATCACATTCCAGTATCAGAGATAGTCCAGCCAATCAGGTTGCGAGATCTTCCCATCTTCAACCACAGACCCCGGTGGTGTGCGCCAGACGCAGGGAGTCTGCCTCGCGGTAGGGATCCAGTCGATCAGACAGCGAAGTGCAGCCTCAACATGCACTAGGGATACGTCCCGGTTATTAATAGTAGACTTGTAAGAGTAGAACCTGAGCTAGCTTGAAAAGCAAGCGGAAACCACCAGCTTCGCAGCTACCCAAAACAATACAAGTATTCTTCCCCGAAGTACACCACTGAATAACTGTGCTGATACTCGAGAACGACATGTAGTAACTGTTACATGTGAAGGATTCGTTGGACGACACGAATCATGAAGCAGCATATTCGGTATTTCGTGTTCAGTGTGGTGAAGCCGGCTTCTAAAACACCGCGGATGTCTTCTCAGCTCACTTCGACTCACAAACGCGACGTCACTGTTATCGGGAGTAGACGCCACGTAATTCCCAGAACTTGGCTAACGTAATTCCAGGGGCGGTGGTAGAGTTGTTATCTCAGGTGACAGTCGAGTCACTCTGAGGTCTTGTTGTATGCTTGGCAAGTGCGGGATGAGCGTCTCACACCGCCTACTTGTCTTCTTTGTCCTTTCTTCTCCGTAGGGCCCTATCGTTTGCCCCAACGATTCGTCCTTCCGATCTTCTTCGGTCCGTTCTTCTGGTCTGTCCCGGCCCGTCTTTCAGCGGCCGCGGTCCGTTCTCCGCCGGACTTGTACACGCTCGAGCCCTATCGTTGCTCTTGCGCGCCGCTGGTCGCTCCGGTGACCGTCTTACATTCCGTCTTTGGTCGCTCGTCCGGCCCTACTCGTTTGCCGTCGTGCGCCTCTCTCCTTCTCTTCCGTTGGTAGCTCGGCTCTTTCGCTTGCGCCGCCCCTCTGTGACTTATTTGAAGTGCCTTCCTTTCAGACACTGGTAGGTTGTGTAGTGGGTCTACTTTGGCTCACTACTTTAGATTACACGTCGCGCTACGTGTATGAGGAAGCGTAGGAGTTTATTAATATTTGAATTAATTATACTTGAGTCCACAAGTATAATATAAATAAAATAAAACACCAAGTAGCTAGTTTAGGCAAAATGATGAACTGTATTGTTTGTAAATTGATCTTCCTCCTATATCTGCTAAAACTGCTTATCATCTTGAAAGGGGTTGGCGCGGCTGGGTCAGAGCCCGCCAATATCAGTTCTAATTGGTAGAAAGATGCTGCTTTCTACCAATAGGATCTTTCAGGTGTAAACCACTCATTGTGGTGGCCCACTTCAATGTATCCATTGGTGCGCCTTACACCAATGTGAGGAAGTATCTAAAACCATAAGTGACTTGTTGTCATTAGTCTGTGTTGTGTGTAACCCTGTTACACCATCCACCGTTAATCTTAGACGTGTCGGTCTCGACACGTCAATTAATATCGACTGCTTGTCAATTGTTTGTGCTGGGGGGTTTCCGTGCTCATCCGAGCAATGACCAAGCTGAAGATCGCCATTGCAACAGAGGGTGTTTCTGTTGCTGAGCACCATGCGCGGTGAGACAATGAAAAGTTCAAAGATTATTCGATGTCGACCGCGTCTGTGCGTCGACATCTCTAAGCGAATTTATGTTGCCATCGCAGATCGGGTACGCAAGCGTCAAAGCACTTCGAGTCCTTCTCAGCGAGGAAAGCATTAGCAACTCCACGCTGTTGGGGTGGAGGCTGGTATCCGTGCGCCGTGCGCACTGTTCGTCCAGGTGGCGGTGCGTATTAGCAACCGCATTCACGACAGGTATACTATTTGTATACCTGAAAGCTTCAATGGTCTCCAGCAATTATCTACAGCACGCGATTCGTCAGGCGTTGTAGATTGCTGCAGCGCTCGCAATTACCTTCTGTTATGGCGCGTGTTGGCTTCGTATTCCTTCATGGCGTCCGGAACGTCTTCCATCAGGGACGTTCCGTGGTTCCGATAAATGCGTTGGGAGGAAACCTCCTAGTGACCGCGAAAACAATCCGGACCCCGGATTGTTTTCCTCAGATCAACACCCGCTGGACGATCCAGCGAATTTCTCCGCGTGCGTCTCCGCAGCGGTGGCGGAGGTGGTGGAAACATACCCCGATGGTCAACGCCATGTTGACCTTCCTCTCGTGTCGCTCCACGACCAGGTGACGGTCGTGGAGTACCTTCAGAACGCGAAGGTTGCCGCTCTGTACCACATCAGAAACTGGCTGTGGCGGTCTCCCAGACCGCCTTTGACCGTGCCGGTCGGGCTGTAGGCCCGATCAGATAACTGCTCCAGCGGGACTACGCGCTGGAGAGGAGGGCTTCCTGCCGAGTCTGTCTCTTTCGTCAGACGACTTCACTGGCCTCGTGCTGGAGGTATGAGCTTTAACCGCCCGACATAAAATGCCGGTGAGCCGCATGCTGACGGTAAGCGTCTAGCGTGTATGCAGTACCAGCGTGCCATCACCGTGAATGGCCCGATGAAGCGCAGAGCAAGCTTACTTGCTCCGGAAATCGGAAACGCATGTTTAGGCAGGTTTTGAGTAGCTAACAAAACCAATGAATCCACTTTGAATTCATTTGTGTTGTATCTACCAATATTATGTCTTCTGCCTGCCCGTCCCAGCTAATCAGCCCTTTCTGAAACCGAATTACGGCTTGTCTTTTATTGATGAAGTCAATCGCATCCGAGCTGAACTCGTTCAACTCTCGCTCTCCGCAAGAGGCCCGGACTCTGCGGGTTGCGGTGTTCGCGCCTTGCGCAGACCCGTGGTCCTTGTTCTTTGTGTAGTCTGTGCCCCGCCCAATCTCACCTCTCTTGTTCTGGGGGTCGGCGCCCTGCGCTGACCCTTGGTTCTTCTGGTTGCGCCCCGCGCAGCCCTGCTTGTCTTGTTCCTTGTTGTCGCGGCTGACACTGTGCAGGTGTCAGCGGCTTTCTGTGGCTGCTGTGTTGCAGTCGTAGATCCTCCTCACTGGAAAGTGGAGCTACCACTCCGAGTAAACTCCAAACGTGGATGCCATGACATTCACATAAAACGGTGTATACCCGGTCGAGTGTATGCACTGAGTTGTTGATGGTACCTGCTTATCGATAAGCACTCGCCCAGTATTGGAACGAGTGAGCGTGGTTCTTCAAAATGGCAACGAGCATGCGCGATTCACGCGCTCGGTTTGACCGTCCGTCTGCGGGTCCGGGTTTGTATTCGACTCGGAAGTTAATTGCAAAGAATGAGAGCCATCTCGCCATTCTTTGCGATATGGCGACTTCACTGCGGTGCGCAGTGATGCATGGTCGGTGTAGACCACGAATGGTCTACTCCTGGCAGTTACACTCGGAACTTTGCGAGTGCATATTTCATGGCAAGGGGTTCATTGTCATGTACCGGATAATTACGCTCAGCCGCTCTTCCAGCCGACGCGACCGGTAATAGACGACACGACCACGGCCCTCGTGATCGTTCTGCATCAATGCACATCCGATCGCGAAGTCGGATGCGCGTCACATACGACGTGGAATGGACGATCTTGGTCAGCCACCGCCAAGATCGGTGCCTCAGCTCAAGCCGCGCTTGACTGTGTCGAATGCCTTTTGGCAATCGGTTGTCCAGTTCCACACAGCTTCTTTCTTAAGGAGCTGTGACAGCGGGCACCTGCCCGCGTAATCCTCCACGCACTTGCACAAGTATGTGGCCGCTTCAAGTGAACTGCCTCAGTTCCTTGACACTTCACTCCGATTCCTTTCCGGGTCAGGGCCAGGGCGAACACCATTTTTCCCTACGAGACACCCGAGGACGGGTATCTCGCTCGCCCCGAAGATGCACTTCTTCAGGTTCGCGTCGAGTTTGGCGCTTTCACATAAGCTCAAGTAGCTTCCGGAGATGCACCCTGCACATCTCTACGTCGGTCTTTCCCGTCCACGTCTGGCTGTGATAAACACATCGTCGAAGTAGCTCGGTGCGAAGTCGCGCATTGAGCGCAACAAGTGCGTCACGCACCTGTTGAAGGCTCGCAGGGGCGTTCTTAAGCCTCTGCTGCACATTAGCCACTCCCAGAGCATGCCACTTGGCGTGCTCACCGCCGTGAGAGGATATCGCCTCACGCATTAGGATCTGATAGAATCCATCTCGTAAGTCGAGAGCACTGTAAACGGTGCTCCCGGCCATCGAACCGATGATGACATCTTTTCGTGGTATCGGCGTCTGCGCTGGTACCGTCGCATCGTTCAGCTTATACGCATGAACGATGCGCCATCCGCCCTGTGGCTTCTTGACACAGAACGTGTCGGAGCACTGTGCGGGGACTTGGATTCCCGCACTTGTCCAGCTTTGCGACGACTTTCAAAGAAGTCGTCGATTGCTTTTACTTTGCCCTCGCGGCAGTGGCCACTGCCGCGTGACACAGTATTTTCGTGCCCAGCACGAGATCAATCTCGTGCTGTATGCTCTTATCTCAAGTGAAGCTCCGCAGGAATCTCTTCCGGGAGTACGTCTTTGTACTCCCTCAATAATTCGTAATAGGGACTCGACTTCAGGGAGTCCCCGCCTTGTTCCTCGAAGCGCTCTCGCTTCGTATTCGAACTGAGAGTGTCTTCATTCTCAGTGGTACTCACACAAGTGACAACAGGTACTTGTGCATGACAACGGTCACAAGTGACAACAGTCACTTATGGTTTAGCGGCGATAGCTACGATGCTGCGTACGCTATCGCCGACAGAGCAACATGGTGTTGCTCTGGGGTTCATCATGAAGGAGCAGCGCGATGCTATTTCCTCACCGACGGCGTCGTCGGGGACGACACCGCGTGCTCAATCATTAAAATTGAGCGTGAGCAATTATGTAGGAAGAGAGGGCGAGCCTCTCCTCCGATGGCTTGTCGAACTCGACACGGCCATTGCGGCTCGACGTATCGTCGACCCGTTGTCAAAGGTTGCGTTCGCCATGTCATGTCTTGGCGGACGAGCGAGGAGTTGGGCGTACGGACACCGACTCTCAGATCCTACGTGCTTTAGCACGTACGAAGTATTCAAAGAGGAGCTCAGACAAGCGTTTGAGCCCCCGCAAAATGAGTTCCGGTCGAGGGCGGAATTCCTCGACCTGCAGCAGGGTAAGCATGACGTCCATGCTTACGCGCAGCGTGCACGGTACTTGGTCTCGAACATCGTGACCAACCCGATAGACGAGGCGACTAAAGTCGTCGCGTTCATGAAGGGACTGAAAAATGGGCCTGTGAAGACCTATCTGTTCCGAGAGTACCCGAGTACTCTCGAAGCTGCGATTACTCTCGCAATGCAAGAAGAGTTTAGCCTGCGGCAGTCTAAACTGCATGCGAACGTGCCGAGGTCGCAACCGCACCCGGTAGTGAGCACGAGAGGTCCGGAACCAATGGACCTCTCGAATGCAACGGCTGCTGGCCACCAGCAGCACGGAAGTAATGTGCGATGCTTCCGTTGCGGAAGGATCGGTCACTTTGCCAGAGAGTGCACGGCTCCCGTGCACTACAACGGTGGCCGTCGTGACGATGCCAGGCATCGCCGCGAACAAACAAAAAACAGCGAACATCCAGTAGGCGCGGGAGCCCTACTGGTAATGCAGTCACGCGTGCCGACATTGGGCACGCGACACTGAGGACTGCAGCCCCCAGTGAGACCAGATCTCGCTGCAAGAAGCAAGATGACAGGCCGAACCTGGTCATCTTGAAGGTAACGTCGAAGAGAGCGAGCGACTCTCTTCGCGCTTTGGTAGATTCGGGCGCGTCGAGCAACTTTGTTCGTCTGCGGAGTTTACCAAGTCTTGACTTCGAGGAGGTAAAGGTACCTCGAAGTCTTCTGGAAGTTCGATTGGCAACAGGTGCCATCGTGAAGACCGAGAAGTGCGTCGTGAACGTGCGCTTCTCGTACAAACAACGGGTGTTTGTCGAACACTTTATCGTCCTGGACCTGGACGATAAGTTCGACGTAGTAATGGGCATGCCGTGGCTTGCACGGCATGATCCGGTGATAGACTGGAAGAAGCGCACGCTCGTGCGCTTCGGTCGCGACTGCGAAACAGAGAGTGATGGCCCTGTTACCGCAGCGCATGCACCAGCAGGTGCGCGCGACTCGCCAGTCGAGACAGCGCTTAATGCCGCTGTCCCGGAGTGCCCAAGGGGTGCGCGAGGATGCGCACAAGAGGGATCCACGTCGGTGGTGCTGCCGACGTCGGAAGATGAGGATGTGTCGGTTCCGGGAACCATCACTCGCGTTCAAGTACGCATGGGACAGTCCCTGACCCGAAGAGGTCAGGTCGACGACGACGCGTCGGCTCCAGGAGCCGACGCACCCTCGGTGATGAGGGGCTCTGCCAATAACTGGCGTCGAGGTGACAAAGGCGTGTCAACTCCGGGGGTTGACGCTGCAAACAGTACGGACGGTTGCAAACGTCCCGTACGGACGCAATTTGTATGCTGTCGTGCAGCCGGGCTGCACCAAGCGCCATCTGATCAAGCTGGGCTTGATATCGCGCGCCCGCAGGCAGGGTCTGCCGGCGAAGAAGCACATTACAGTGCTGCCGGGCTGCACGACTAAACCCTAGCACAACAATAAGACGGCGCATGCGAAGAACGCTGCGCAAGTCTCGGTCCGGGACCGAGACGCATCAAGAGCAGTCTGTCGGGCAGACTGAGGCGGTGACGCCGGATGTCGAGACGCTAAGCGTCTTGACGCGTACGATACTGGATTCCAGTATCGTGAGATGGAACTTGCTAGTCCTCCGACGACGGCGTCGGAGTTGACTTCGCTTCCAGTCATGAGCTGGAAGCGCTTCACGCGCGACTTGCACGATGGACGCATCGAGCAAGTCTGCGTTCTTTCGGACAGCGAAAGGACGAAGAGCGAGAGCGAAAAGCTGAGGCAGCTCTTCATGGGAAGTACCACTGAGAATGAAGACACTCTCAGTTCGAATACGTAGCGAGAGCGCTTCGAGGAACAAGGCGGGGACTCCCTGAAGTCGAGTCCCTATTACGAATTGTTGAGGGAGTACAAAGACGTACTCCCGGAAGAGATTCCTGCGGAGCTTCCGCAGGATAAGAGCATACAGCACGAGATTGATCTCGTGCCGGGCACGAAGTACTGTGTCACGCGGCAGTGGCCACTGCCGCGAGGGCAAGTAAAAGCAATCGACGACTTCTTTGAAAGTCGTCGCAAAGCTGGACAAGTGCGGGAATCCAAGTCCCCGCACAGTGCTCCGACGTTCTGTGTCAAGAAGCCACAGGGCGGATGGCGCATCGTTCATGCGTATAACAAGCTGAACGATGCGACGGTACCGGCGCAGACGCCGATACCACGAAAAGATGTCATCATCGGTTCGATGGCCGGGAGCACCGTTTACAGTGCTCTCGACTTACGAGATGGATTCTATCATATCCTAATGCGTGAGAGCGATATCCCTCTCACGGCAGTGAGCACGCCAAGTGGCATGCTCTAGGAGTGGCTAGTAATGCAGCAGAGGCTTAAGAACGCCCCTGTGACCTTCAACAGGTGCGTGACGCACTTGTTGCGCTCAATGCGCGACTTCGCACCGAGCTACTTCGACGATGTGTTTATCCACAGCCGGGCTGTGGACGGGAAGACCGACGTAGAGATGCACAGGGTGCATCTCCGGAAGCTACTTGAGCTTATGTGAAAGCATAAGCTCGACGCGAACCTGAAGAAGTGCATCTTCGGGGCGAGCGAGATACCCGTCCTCGGGTGTCTCGTAGGGAAAAATGGTGTTCGCCCTGACCCTGACCCGGAAAAGGTCAGAGTGAAGTGTCAAGGAACTGAGGCAGTTCCTTGGCTTGGCCACGTACTTGTGCAAGTACGTGGAGGATTACGCGGGCAAGATTTGCCCGCTGTCACAGCTCCTTAAGAAAGAAGCTGTGTGGAACTGGACAACCGATTGCCAAAAGGCATTCGACACAGTCAAGCGCGGCTTGACTGAGGCACCGATCTTGGCAGTGGCTGACCAAGATCGTCCATTCCACGTCGTATGTGACGCATCCGACTTCGCGATCGGATGTGCATTGATGCAGAACGATCACGAGGGCCGTGATCGTGTCGTCTATTACCAGTCGCGTCGGCTGAAGGCAGCTGAGCGTAATTATCCGGTACATGACAATGAACCCCTTGCCATGAAATATGCACTCGCAAAGTTCCGAGTGTAACTACTTGGGAGTAGACCATTCGTGGTCTACACCGACCATGCATCACTGCGCACCGCAGTGAAGTCGCCACACATATCGCAAAGAATGGCGAGATGGCTCTCATTCTTTGCAGAGTATAACTTCCGAGTCGAATACAAACCCGGACCCGCAGACGGACGGTCAAACCGAGCGCGTGAATCGCGTGCTCGTCGCCATTTTGAAGAACTACGCTCACTCGTTCCAATACTGGAGCGAGTGCTTATCGATGGCAGAATTTGCCATCAACAACTCAGTGCATGCCTCGACCGGGTATACACCGTTTTATGTGAATGTCATGCGGCATCCACGTTTACCGAGTTTACTCGGAGTGGTGGCTCCCACTTTCAGTGAGGGAGGATCTACGACTGCAACACAGCAGCCACAGAAAGCCGCTGACACCTGCACAGTGTCAGCCGCGACAACAAGGAACAAGACAAGCAGGGCTGCGCGGGGCGCAGACCTTGGCAGGAAGAACCAAGGGTCAGCGCAGGGCGCCGACCCCCAGAACAAGGAGAACGAGATTGGGCAGGGCACAGACTACACAAAGAACAAGGACCACGGGTCTGCGCAAGGCGCAGACACCGCGAAGAACCACGCAGAGTCCGGGCCTCTTGCGGAGAGCGAGTTGAACGAGTTCAGCTCGGATGCGATTGACTTCATCAATAAAAGACAAGCCGTAATTCGGTTTGTCCAGGGCACGATTGTAGCTTCTGTGGATAGACAGAAGCTGAACGCCGATAATATTGGTAGATACAACACAAATGAATTCAAAGTGGATTCATTGGTTTTGTTAGCTACTCAAAACCTGCCTAAACATGCAGTTTCCGATTTCGGAGCAAGTAAGCTTGCTCTGCGCTTCATCGGGCCATTCACGGTGATGGCACGCCACGGCACTGCATACACGCTAGACATACCGTCTAGCATGCGGCTCCACCCGACATTTTATGTCGGGCGGTTAAAGCCATACCTCCAGCACGAGCCAAGTGGCTCGTCTGACCCGAAGAGACAGACTCGGCAGGGGAAACCCTCCTCTCCAGCGCGTAGTCCCGCTGGAGCAGTTAATACAGTCGGGCCTACAGCCCGACCGGCACGTTCAAGGCGGTCTGGGAGACCGCCAGAGCCGGGACACGAAGGAACAGAGCGGCAACCGCCACGCTCTGAATGTACTCCACGACCGTCACTTGGTCGTGGAGCAACACGAGAGGAAGGTCAACACGGCGTTGACCATCGGAGCGTGTTTCCACCACCTCCGCCACCGCTGCGAGACGCACGCGGAGAAATTCGCTGGATCGTCCAGCGAATTGTTGATCACAGGAAAACAATCCGGGGTCCGGATTGTTTTCGCATTCGCTAGGGAGGTTTCCCTCCCCAACGCGACACATCGGAACCACGGAACGTCCTGATGGAAGACGTTCCGGACATGGTGAAGGAATACGAAACCCAACACGCACTACCAGCAAGAAGGTAGTGCGAGCGCTGTAGCAATCTACAACGCCTGACGACTCGCGTGCTAGATAATTAGCACGGAGACCATTGAAGCTTTCAGGTATACAAATAGTATACCTGTCGTGGTCGCGGTTGCTAATACGCACCGCCACCTGGACGAACAGTGCGCACGGCGCACGGACACCAGCCTCCACCGCAACAGCGTGGAGTTGCTAATGCTTTCCTCGCTTCGAGAAGGACTCGAAGTGCTTTGACGCTTGTTTACCCGATCACGGTAAGCAACATAAATTCGCTTAGAGATGTCGACGCACAGACGCGGTCGACATCGAAGAATCGCACACAGACACTGCATTGTCTCACCTTGCCCTGCCGCGCATGGTGCTCAGCAACAGAGAGCTTACCCTCTGTTGCAATGGCAGTCTTCAGCTTGGTCGTGCTCATTGCGGATGAGCACGGAAACCCCCAGCACAAACAATTGACAAGCAGTCGATATTAAT
This sequence comes from Phytophthora cinnamomi, assembly GCF_018691715.1. NCBI lineage: Eukaryota > Oomycota > Peronosporomycetes > Peronosporales > Peronosporaceae > Phytophthora > Phytophthora cinnamomi. Next base: position 12,695 of record NW_027151011.1, read on the forward strand.
TGACGTGTCGAGACCGACACGTCTAAGATTAACGGTGGATGGTGTAACAGGGTTACACACACACAAGTGACAACAGTCACTTATGGTTTTAGATACTTCCTCACATTGGTGTAAGGCGCACCAATGGATACATTGAAGTGGGCCACCACAATGAGTGGTTTACACCTACCCAAAGATCCTATTGGTAGAAAGCAGCATCTTTCTACCAATTAGAGACGTGCATATTGGCGGGGCTCTGACAGCCAGCCGCTGCCAACCCCTTTCACAGATGATAAGCAGTTTAAGCAGATATAGGAGGAAGATCAATTTACAAACAATACAGTTCTCATTTTTACCTGAAACTAGCTGCTTGGTGTTTTATTTTATTTATATTATACTTGTGGACTCAAGTATAATTAATTCAAATTATTAATAAACTCCTATGCTTCCTCATACACGTGGCGCGACGTGTAATCTAAAGTAGTGAGCCAAAGTAGGCCCACTACAATGCACAAGTGACTGTTGTCACGTGTGTGTGTGTGTAACCCTGTTACAGGTTGAGTTCACGCAGTTGTGGTGTACCGGGATCTGCCAAAATCTGGTTAAGGCAAGATCGAACTTCTCACCAATGCCCAGACACCGACTAACGGAGGGGGCCCCCCAACGATCCGTGATCGGCTGAACTTGGACTCACCTTATGTACCCGTCGGCGCTGGATCTGCTCTCTCGGGGCTCCGAAGCTGCAGTACTTGATGAAGATTGACTGTCTTGGCGTGACGCGGGGAAATAGGGTGGGGCAGCGCGGGAATCTTCACTCTACGTACGGTTGGGTACCTCGATCGAGTGTCTTCAGCTCCGATCGAGTGGCCAAGAGTTGATCGGGAGCCTGTTGTTGCCTTCTCGTAGGCGCTCCTTTCCTTCTTCCTTTCCTTGAGTTGCTTGCCGCTTCCTACAGCAGGATCGGGTTCGGTTGAGAGGTGAAACGATCGCCGGCCAAGCAAATAACTCCGGTCGATCGAGGGCTTGCACACAAACAGTAGATCACTAGAGTAGGGAAAGCTGGTCAATGTACTACTCCAGACTTAGCCCACACTGCTAGATCAACCACCTTATCCTTGTAACTTGGTCGGGGCCAATGCGATTCCCCGAGATGTGAAGACTTGTGCCCTTGGATGCAAATTCAGCTCTGATTTGTGTTTAGCCTGTATCACCCTACAGCCTACCATCCCTCCTCTGATCCTACAACTAGACGCTAATCGGATCCTTGACCTGGCTGTGCTTCTGATGCTTCCCATCCTTCGTCGATCGGCGCGAATCTGTATGCTGATCGGTGGTCTTCCCCGGACCAGTATGCCGATTGACGATCGGCTTCGATCCGTATGCCCGATCGGTAATCCGTCCCGATCGGCCGTCGATCCTGCCCCGCCACAGTCCCCCTCCGCCGATCCTGCCGCTTCCCGCGCTCACGCAGGTGTCCCTCTGGCTCTGCATCCGCCGACTGGGTCCAGTTTCAGATCCGGTGGCTTCTTACTTGCGCTGATCGACAGTGACCACACCCGATCGGATCCCTTCATCTTCCTGACACCCGGGCGTCACTGAGCCGGATCGCGTGTCCTTACTCGTCTTCTTCCTTCGTCATTTTTCATTGATCTGGATCCGCCCTGGTCCGGGCCGGCGATTGATGTGCGTCGTCCCCTTCGGGGGATCTTTCTTGATTGACGCTTTACCTCACCGTCGACATGATGTAGCGCCCCGCGCACGTCTTAGGCCGAGGTCGATTCTCTACACGGGAGAGCGTCGACTCGTAAGCAGGCAGATGTAGCAGGAAGCGTGTATTACTCCTAGGCTGATGTGCTTGCGTGCTTGAGTGTAAATTGCGGACTGAGCTATCCTATCTACCACGAACTCTCTCGTTGGCCCTCCACGTGTCTTGTCGAGGCATCTTAGCTGAGCGAATTGACGATGCCCATCCGGAGACAGCCTCGTCTTGGTTTCAGTATATCCGATATGCCCCGGCTTCGGAGTCTGTATTCGCACTTTAGCCGGAGCGACGGTTCGGGGTAATCGTTTCTACGACCTACGACCGGGATCCGGTTACACCAGTGAATGTTACCAATGACCGGTATCTATCGGTATCCCCATTGGAATCGGTAATACCGGGATGTATCGGCTCGTGGAATAAAATGGGGGTCATATATCCTTTGGAGCCGCCACTTCGAAACTTTCCTACTCCACCACACAAGCGACACCATAGTGATCGATCTCGCGGAAGGAGACGCTGAGGAAGAAGAAGCATCGACGGGTGGCATTCCAAATCACATCGTTCACAAGCCGCCCAAGAAAGGGACTGACTCGGTTTGAAATTTGACACACCGCTTAGAGAAGCCTGGGGTAAGACGTTCACACATAATAGGTGTAAATATTATTTGCCTGTTGTGTGCGAGGACGAAGACATGGCAAGAGCCGCTATGCCGTGTTAGCAACGCGTCTATTGCCAAGATTCACTTGGTATCCAAACTGAAACAGCACGAGCTTGCGAATCAAGTTCAGCTGCATCGCCTGAGACTCACCGATCTTCACGGTTCAAGTGTTCTCCCAAAGCAGAAGCGAAGCACCAAGCCCCTCCCAAGTTACGTGAACCAGCCTTGTTCCTCCGTCTTGTCGCGAAGTCAGGCCGTGTCTTAGGGCAGCTCGTAGAAGTCTTAAGCTCCTAATCCTTAAGATTGGTCAGCACGCCGGGGACGTCTGCCGAAGCGACCAGGTGTGGCCACGGGTTGACGATGTGACGCTGTGCATGCATACCTCGCCAAAATTGGACGTCAGCGTGAGCCACTGTCATCACTTCGGCATGGAAGCGGGAGCGGTCCTTACCTGGTTCACGCGCAGCTACAATTCCCATACATGTCGCCGCGGTCCGAGAATACAGCACCGTTACCCGTGCAGAGCAGCTCCATTTCCTGCGCTCGCGTTTCCAGTGCGCTTGCTGGCCACCGCTCCGTTCTAAAACTGTTATTATATCTCGGCTCGTATACTACAGTCACACCTCCATATGTGACACCCAATTGGTTCGGGCCGAGGCGCTATTTCATTTAGAGATCAAGAAATGACTACATCTTTTAGATGCCTACATTACGTTCCAGTTCGGTTTTCAGCACTCTTAATTAAAAACACTTAAAGAAAATAAGACAGTTAGGCGAACTCCTCGTTCATGTTACCCCAGTAGGCATCGCCACGGGTACTGTTTTTGTAGTCTTTTCAGGTTGTCCGCAATTTCGAAGACATTCCACAACGCTCCGCAGTTTTATCACCATACTATACCCAACAGTTGTAGTGACAGGGGAGTAATGATAGAAATCGCAGCACTAATATCGGTTACCCCAATACAGAATCACTACTCGTGTGACTGAGGATGTTGGACGAGGAAGGCGGTTAGTTGAGAAATGGATGTGAAGTCTCAAGGAACCCTAGATTACAACGTCTAGTTAGAGAGTCAAAGCGCCCACCTAGGCGATCATTTAGAGAATAATCTTTTTTATCAGTTAGAGAATCACTATAGTGAAATTCATATAGTTCCGTTTGCAATGAAGGATTCCTAGAGAACGCGTGGTCTGTTAGAGGGGGTCAATTAGGAGGTGTGTTTGTATACGATATACGTTGGGACGCAAGACGCTGGCTAGCCAAACATCTGTGACCAAAACAAGTGTTCCCAGTCTGGAGCAGCACCCACTCTCAATTGTTTTTGGTCGTGCGAACGGATGCGAATAGAGTACACCATGTACGTGTATGTTGAGGTTGCACTTCGCTGTCTGATCGACTGGATCCCTACCGCGAGACAGACGGTCTGCGCGTGCTGGCACGTGCCACCGTCAGCGCTGGCATTTTTACTTTTACATTTTTACGGAAAAGGCCTTAAAACGCGCTTTAAAACATTTTGTGGGGATTTTTTACATTGTTGACGTAAAAAATATTTGGTTGAAGCGTCACACTCAATTCCGCAACGAGAAGCAGCCTGCCTAACAAGAACGCCTCTCATTCGAGCCTACGTAGTCGTTGTCGAGTTCCTGGTCTTCGCACCGCCGTATCCTGCTCCTTCGCGCTACAGTGTCCTCCTGGATCTCCTACCCGGACTGCGTGATGACCAGGCTGGTGCGCCCAAGCGTGGGCTCTCTCCAAGTGCTCTCAGTACAAACTTTTACCGGCTGAATGAGAAGTGCAACAAGACGATGTGGTGCAAGTGTTGCAACGCGGCGCACGTTAAGGACAAAACGGCGATCCCCTTTCCCACTCATGTTAACGGACGCAAGGAAGCATGGGAGAAGTACTTGGTTGAGTGTCTGTACTTCGCTGGTGCCACCGGCAGCACGTTCCAGAGTGGCGAGAGTGAAGGTGGCACTGGAGAGCACGGAAGGGCTACGAAAACGCCACGCACCTCGCCACCTGAATTTACGCTTGCTGAAAAACTAATATTTTGGCGCCTGCTGTTGGAGTTTCAAGCTGAAGCCTTGCTTCCTGATACCTTTGTGGCACTGATGTCATTTAGGCGGTTACTCGTGTTTTTGAACGCTCGGTGTGGAGTTCCCGGCGCCGTGCCACATCGCCATATCTTTGGTGGCCGCGTTCTAGATGAATATGCAGACATACATTCCATCGAGCAGCGAGATAACGTTAGATCAATCCAGAATCGAAGTGGAGGGAGGGTGAATTTTCTGTTTGACGTCTGAGAGACTATTGCCAAGATGCATGTTCTGGGCTGCATGGTCTCGTTATTTGGTCGAGTAATGACTTATGGTTTGAGGCCCGCTGGTGACCGTCACGACGGTATTGCAATTGCGCAGCAAATGGAGGAAGTACTTGATGAGCTACTTGCATCGGAATGGAGAGTGTGTGCGGTTGTGACGGACAATGCTGGTCAATGTGGCCGTGCGCGACGCATTTTGGCGCTTCGGTACCCAAACATCGCGTTCGTGCATTGTTTTGCTCACGATGTCAATAACCTAGTCAAATCCGTCCTTAGAATGATATTTGAACAGGTTTCGGCGGACGCCGCAGGTGTTGCTAGTTTCTTGAACACTTCGACTTCTAAATGGCGGGTGCGAGGTGCTATTCGTGCTGTCGGAGACCATTGAAGCTTTCAGGTATACAAATAGTATACCTGTCGTGGTCGCGGTTGCTAATACGCACCGCCACCTGGACGAACAGTGCGCACGGCGCACGGACACCAGCCTCCACCCCAACAGCGTGGAGTTGCTAATGCTTTCCTCGCTTCGAGAAGGACTCGAAGTGCTTTGACGCTTGCGTACCCGATCACGGTAAGCAACATAAATTCGCTTAGAGATGTCGACGCACAGACGCGGTCGACATCGAAGAATCGCACACAGACACTGCATTGTCTCACCTTGCCCTGCCGCGCATGGTGCTCAGCAACAGAGAGCTTACCCTCTGTTGCAATGGCAGTCTTCAGCTTGGTCGTGCTCATTGCGGATGAGCACGGAAACCCCCAGCACAAACAATTGACAAGCAGTCGATATTAATTGACGTGTCGAGACCGACACGTCTAAGATTAACGGTGGATGGTGTAACAGGGTTACACACACACAAGTGACAACAGTCACTTGTGCATGACAACGGTCACAAGTGACAACAGTCACTTATCGTTTTAGATACTTCCTCACATTGGTGTAAGGCGCACCAATAGATACATTGAAGTGGGCCACTACAATGAGTGGTTTACACCTACCCAAAGATCCTATTGGTAGAAAGCAGCATCTTTCTACCAATTAGAGACGTGCATATTGGCGGGGCTCTGACAGCCAGCCGCTGCCAACCCCTTTCATAGATGATAAACAGTTTTTAGCAGATATAGGAGGAAGATCAATTTACAAACAATACAGTTCTCATTTTTGCCTTAAACTAGCTACTTGGTGTTTTATTTGATTTATATTATACTTGTGGACTCAAGTATAATTAATTCAAATTGTTAATAAACTCCTACGCTTCCTCATACACGTAGCGCGACGTGTAATGAGCCAAAGTAGGCCCACTACACAACCTACCAGTGTCTGAAAGGAAGGCACTTCAAATAAGTCACAGAGGGGCGGCGCAAGCGAAAGAGCCGAGCTACCAACGGAAGAGAAGGAGAGGAGGCGCACAACGGCAAACGATAGGGCCGGACGAGCGACCAAAGACGGAATGTAAGACGGGTCACCGGAGCGGACCAGCGGCGCGCAAGAGCAAGCGATAGGGCTCGAGCGTGTACAAGTCCGGCCGAGAACGGACCGCGGCCGCTGAAAGACGGGCCGGGACAGACCAGAAGAACGGACCGAAGAAGATCGGAAGGACGAATCGTTGGGGCAAACGATAGGGCCCTACGGAGAGAAGAAGGACAAAAGAAGACAAGTAGGCGGTGTGAGACGCTCATCCCCGCACTTGCCAACAACTACAACAAGACCTCAGAGTGACTCGACTGTCACCTGAGATAACAACTGCTACCACCGCCCCCTGGAATTACGTTAGCCAAGTTCTGGGAATTACGTGGCGTCTACTCCCGATAACAGTGACGTCGCGTTTGTGAGTCGAAGTGCGAGCTGAGAAGACCGTCACGCGGTGTTTTTAGAAGCCGGCTTCACCACACTTGAACACGAAATACCGAATATGCTGCTTCATGATTCGTGTCGTCCAAACGAATCCTTCACATGTAACAGTTACTACATGTCGTTCTCGAGTATCAGCACAGTTATTCAGCGGTGTACTTCGGGGAAGAATACTTGTATTGTTTTGGGTAGCTGCGAAGCTGGTGGTTTCCGCTTGCTTTTCAAGCTAGCTCAGGTTCTACTCTTACAAGTCTACTATTAATAACCGGGACGTATACCCTAGTGCATGTTGAGGCTGCACTTCGCTGTCTGATCGACTGGATCCCTACCGCGAGGCAGACTCCCTGCGCGTGCTGGCACGTGCCACCGGGGTCTGTGGTTGAAGATGGGAAGATCTCGCAACCTGATTGGCTGGACTATCTCTGATACTGGAATGTGATTGGACGACAACTTCAATTTGGGTGCTTATGATTTGCATGTGTTGAGTCAACCGTTTTGAGCCGCAGCCGTGACTAGGCGGATCAGTCTTACGACTGGCAACTTCGTTTGGAACGCAGCCGAGATCGTTTGGACCACATCTACAAGCCTCACCTACTAGGGAACATTGCATACAGTAGGGACTGCTAGCTGGTAAAGACACTAACCTAAATCGAGCTCACTTTCGGATTTCCTTCCAACTACTCACTCGATTACCAAGCCTCATTCGCACACTCTCAATTGGTAATGAGCCCAAGCTACGCGGACACCGTCAAGATCGTGGAAGATAACTACTTCCACTGGTAGTTCAACATGCGGATGAAGCTCTCGTGCAAGGGACTGCTGCCCCATATCAGCAAGGCAGAGTTCGACCCAGTGAGCATCCGCACCACGGATGCATGGAAGACTGACGATCTGAAAGCCATTCGGGTGATCGCTGGCGACGTCAGCCTCACGTTCCAAGTCTACATCCGTGGTGCGATGACTGCGATGGACGCATGGATGATGCTCCAGGAGCAAATCAACCGGAGCACGCTCAATAACCGACTCCTCGTCACCAAGAAGTTGCATAACTTCAACATGGAGCCCGGTACGCGGTTCACGACGCACGTGGACCGATTCAAGGAAATCGTGCTCCAAATGGAGACGATTGGTGAGCCTCTCGACGAGACCCGCCAACTCGTGCTGCTGCTCGGCAGTTTGACCCATGAGTACCGGATGATTAGTACCGTGCTCGAGAACACGCCGGCCATGACGCTCTCGTACGCAATCCAAGCGCTCGCTGGTGTTGAAGCCTCGGATGAATCGTCATCGGCTCAAGAGAAGGCGTTTGCGAAGAAGAAGAAGGAGAATTTCAAGCATCGGTTCAACGGCAAGTACTTCTACTGCGAGAAGACTGGCCACAAGGAATTCGAGTGCCGCAAGAAGAAGGCCGACAACGAACGTGGGCAAGTCGCGCAAGCTGCGTCCGACTTCGCGTTTACGGCAACGGGTGCGATGGACAAGTCGGAGTGGCTCGTGGACTCCGGTGCCAGCTCGCACACTGACCAGCGTCTGGTGTTCGTATCCATGAGGAGCTGAAGACGCCAGTCCGCATCACGATCGCGGATGGCACGAAGATCGACGCAGTTGCAAAGGGCACCGTCGGAATGAAGCTGATGGACGGAACGTCTGTTGGATGTGCTGTACATCTCTGAAGTTGATGGAAGCCTCATCTCGTTGCGAAGCTGGCCGAGAAGGACGTCGTCGCGCAGTTCAGCAAGGACAAATGTGTCTTTCGCTATGGCGATGCTACCGTCATGGAGGCCAAGCGTTTTGGAAACGTCTACAAGTTGAAGACAGTGGGGGACGAGGTGTGTCGTGCGGCGACGGCATCGCGTAAGGAGCCATGGGCCGTTGTGCATGCCCGTCTCGGCCACATCCCGTTCAAACGTTACGAACAGCTGTTGGCCATGGCAGACGGAGTGCCTTGCGTTTCGGATGGTGTCACAAGTGATACCGTCTGCCCAGGCTGCTGCATGGGCAAGATGAGAGCGGACGACTATCCGCGACACCCGGAGAAGCTCGTCAAGCGTGCAGGCGTACTGGATCTGGTGCACACGGACGTGACGGGTCCGATGCAGACCAAGACACCCGGTGGCTGCACGTATGTGGTAACCTTCATTGATGACTACTCACGTCACGTGACCATCTACTTCATGAAGGCCAAATCGGAAGTGCTGTCGAAGTTCACGATCTTCAAGGCAGCAATGGAGAACGCAACAGGCAAGACGATCAAGCGCCTACGTTCTGACAATGGCGGCGAGTACACGGGCAAGCCGTTCAAGGCCTACCTCGACCGCAGTGGCATCAAACATGAAAAGACGGTGCCATACACGCCTCAGCAGAATGGACTGGCTGAGCGCATGAACCGAAGTTTGGTGGAGATGGCGCGCTGTATGCTCTACCACGAAGCCATCGAGAAAAGGTGGTGGGCCGAAGCCGTAAACACGGCTGCGTGGATCATCAACCGGCTCCCCAACTCGGTGAACGTCAAGACGCCCTACGAAATTGTGCATGGAACCAAGCCGCAGCTCAAGAACATGAAAGTATTTGGTTCAGTTGGCTACGCGCACATTCCCGACGAGAAGCGCCGCAAGTCGGATGCTAAGCATCGTGTCAAGGGATACCGAGTTCTCAACGTGGCGACGGGAAAGGTGCAAATCGTGCGCACCGTGAAGTTCGTGGAAACAACAAGTCTGGATGACATGGTGGAGAAAATGGAGCTGGATGACGATGAAGTGAAGGTGGAGCAGCTCAGCCATGGTGGGTATCAACCGGACGACTCAGGACAAGTCGTGCCAATGGATTTTGAAGTTGGGGACGTGACCCACTTCAACATGACATGGGCGTAAACGATGCGATCGTGCCATACGGATCGACACATCATATGATTACCCGATCGCGTGCTCGCCACGTTGACGAGACAACGGATCCTGAAGAGGCAGGCGCTCGCAAGAAGCAAGTCGTGGCACCCTCGACCACTGGCACGAAGCGCCAGAAAATGATGCAAGGGAGAGCTCAGGTCAACGAGGACCAACTTGCAATTGAAGGTGACCAAGCAACGGCTGCAACGGAAGAGGTCCCGATGTCATATGAAGAAGCTATGGCGAGTGCGGACCAAGTGGAATGGAAGAGGGCTATGCAGAGCGAGTTCAAGTCGCTCGTAGCAAACAAGACATGGAAGCTGGTGCCGAGACCAGCTCATCAACAACCGATCGGCTGTCGTTGGGTATTCGCATTGAAACGCAACGAGAAGGGACAAGTCATTCGTCACAAGACCCGTCTTGTAGCCAAGGGTTACTCGCAACGTCACGGCGTGGACTACGAAGAGACGTACATTACCTGAACTCGATTCGCGCCAAACTGGCGAAGTGCGTCGCAGATGGATACGACATCGAGTAATGCGACGTCGACACCGCGTTCCTGTACGGCAAGCTGGAAGAAGAGATCTACATGGACTTGCCAGAGAGACTCCGAGATCTCTTGATATTTGCCGAAGAAGATGGTGAAGAGGACGTCGTTTGTATGTTGCTGCAAAGTTTGTACGGACTCAAGCAGGCGTCACGAGTATGGAACGAAACGATCGACGCGCACCTCAAGGTGATGGGATTCAAGCCTGCTGACGCCGACCCGTGCGTGTACACAAGAGGGGCTGGAGACGACCACTGCATTGTGTGTCTCTACGTGGACGACATGCTGATCGCATCGAGTGACAAGGCGGTGATTACATCTGTGAATGCTGGAATCGCGGAAAAGTTTCGAATCAGGACCTCGGGCGCGCACGTTTCATTCTTGGAATTGAGATCGACTACAACACGGATCACAAGACACTGAGGATCTCTCAACAAGCGTACACCGAGTCGATCATCAAGAAGTTTTGGCAAGAGAACGCGAAGCCGTGCACATCGCCTATGGAAGCTGGAGTTCATCTGACCAAGGCCGACGAACCGCAGGCGGAAGAAGAGAAGACCAAGATGAAGTCGAAGCCCTACCAATCGCTGGTGGTCAGCCTGATGTACCTGGCACGTGGAACACGACCTGATATTTCGGTCGCAGTTGCCAAGTTGAGTCGTTTTCTGGAGAACCGTGGCCAGAAACATTCGGACGCCGGGGTCAAGGTAGTGCGCTACCTACTGAAGACCAAGGACGTGGGAATCACCTACGATGGGTTATGTGGAACCGAGCTCGTCGCCTACTCGGATGCGGACTGGGCCGGCAGCCGCGACGACCGTCGTTCCGTAAGCGGGACGATGTTAATGATGTGCGGTGGTCCTGTGGTGTGGCGTTCGACGTATCAGAAGACTGTCGCGTAAAGTTCTACAGAGGCCGAGTATATGGCGCTGAGCGAATGCGTGAAGGAGTGTGTCTGGATGCGCCGTCTATACATTGAACAAGTGGGGGCTACGGTAATCTACGAAGACAACCAAGGCGCGATGGCACTGACGAAGAATGTTGGATACCAAGCTCGCACGAAGCACATCGACATACGCTACCACTTCATTCGCGAGAAGGTGGTGAGCAACGAAGTCGAGCTGGAGTATGTTGAGACCAAGAACCAGCTCGCTGACTTCATGACGAAGGGACTATCGTCGAAGACGCTCTGCTACTTGGTGATGTGTAGCAACGTTGGACCCAAGCTCGAGACATCGAATTGAGTGGGGGTGTTGAGGTTGCACTTCGCTGTCTGATCGACTGGATCCCTACCGCGAGGCAGACTCCCTGCGCGTGCTGGCACGTGCCACCGGGGTCTGTGGTTGAAGATGGGAAGATCTCGCAACCTGATTGGCTGGACTATCTCTGATACTGGAATGTGATTGGACGACAACTTCAATTTGGGTGCTTATGATTTGCATGTGTTGAGTCAACCGTTTTGAGCCGCAGCCGTGACTAGGCGGATCAGTCTTACGACTGGCAACTTCGTTTGGACCGCAGCCGAGATCGTTTGGACCTCATCTACAAGCCTCACCTACTAGGGAACATTGCATACAGTAGGGGCTGCTAGCTGGTAAAGACACTAACCTAAATCGAGCTCACTTTCGGATTTCCTTCCAACTACTCACTCGACTACCAAGCCTCATTCACATACTCTCAATTGTGCACACCATAGTCTGACCCGCTCTATTATTCTCTTGGCTTTATCTTTTCGCACATTTCAATGCATCCTATGTAGCGGCGAGCAGGGTGGTGATCAGGAGTATCACAATACTGGTATCTAGTCGGTAAAGTTGTATCTAAATGGTTATAGGTGAGATACCGTCACACCTCCATAAGTGCGACCCTATTGGTTACTTGCAGGAGACTTACGGGACGACTTACGGGACAACTTACGGGACGACCCGTCAACTAACAATTGCGTTCAATAACGCGTGGCCATGAAGCGGGGACAGATTTTACGTGCTCCGTCTGGCGACATTTAGTATTAATAACAGAGATGAATTCAATTTCACTACAGATACCGCTGATAAACTTTGGCATCGTCAACTTTTTAGTTCATAACTTGACAATTCAGGAATGAACAAACCTTGTTTTGCCTTTCTCTACGCTGACTCGACGGCTTGAAGTTATGCAGTACCAGTACAGGTGTCCCCGCTGAATCTGTAAAGGTGGGACCAAAAAAAACTGCGAGGTTACAATATTTGCACAGGTTGCGCATAGACGCTAATGTACTGCTTTTATAGTCGCCAATGTACTGCTTTTTAATGAAGAATGTTACGGATCGACATAGCTGAGTTTGCGCTAGATACGATGCCAGAATGCATCCAGCAGTTCCTGGTAGAGGCCGGAGTTACAGCATTCCAAGCCTGTGACGCCCAACTTAAGGCTGTATAGATTGAGATCTCCTCCTGCGGCAACCCTACACTATACCGATCAATGCTATCCTCGACCTTAATGCGCGTGAAGAGACTCTTGATGCACGCAATGATGCCCTGATATAAGATATAATGTTCATTGTGGGCCTTTCATTTTATACGGTGATCTAGCAACTCGATGTTTCCCGCAGAAAGACACTTTCCCGCAATGATCTTACTAATTCAGTACATATCACCAGACAGCTGTGGCAAATCTTGTGCACTGGCAGACTCCCGCACACTCTGTGTTCGCGGTAGATAGCCGATGGCAGTTGCAGATTCAGCGGGGACACCTGTAAATTTAAAACCATCAGTGAGTGTGAGAGCACCGGCATCCGGACTGAACATCGGCTTTAAAGCGGTGTACGATCTCTACGTAGTACAGCATAGCCATGAGGAATTACCTTATCTAAGTGAAAGAGCACTTAGATGTGCTAACACATGGCGAGCAGTTGCAGCATCTAAGTGGACTGGTCTTTAAGTCCGGTTCTGTAGTAAGAAGTTAAGTTCGCTACGAAATTAGAAATAACCCATATCTCGGGTAGCGCAAATTAGAAATGGTTGCGTATTTCTAAGTTGAGTCCGTTGAGCCTTCACCGTCTCACTCGGGGAGGAGGTCTATATAAAGAGATAAGCACAGCGTTTTCGGTTCATTTTTCACTCTTCATTTTGCTCAGGATGAGCTCCACGCCGGGTGATACTTGTCAATTTTAGGGCATTAATTTTTAAAACTGTACGTTTACGCACTGGTTGTGGTGAATTTGAAGTGAATCAGCAGTGATTCGGACACCTTTCGGACACCCCATTGCAGTTGGGAATCGAAAAGTCTGACGGAAATTGGACAATTGCATAAACACTCTCGGTAACACGTATGGGTACAAAACTGAATGTGTAGTGGCTGACGGTTACACCGGACCTTGAAGTTAACCAGCTTGGCTCAGCTGTCGATCCTGAAGGAACGCGGTGATCACAGACTGCCCCTTGATGCCCCAGATGTGTCCGACGGCTCCTAGCCATTCACATGGGGTCTGCATGTTCTCCAGGTCTGGCTGTCCGTGCCTGACCTGGGCTGCACATGGAACTTTGTATATGATGCATGTCTGTTTGTTAAAGGATCGTCAATAGGACGATCCGTCTCTCACTTCAACCCGTGCTGGGGGGACGCCTCTGGACACGGTTGATCGACGAGACAGAGAGAAGGGCTGGTCAGCATCAGTCCCGGACCTCACTCTTCATTTTCCTGTCTAGGAGACAAATACACTAAGCTACAAGTTCCTGCGGGTTAAGCCCCCGCACTATCGTGTTCGACCTTTTGATTCTTCCTGACCCGGGATACACTACAAAGAATTATGTAGTAGAATGTCTACTGTGTGCTGCTTGTCCAACTCCTGCATCACCCAGTGGATTTCTGCGAAGATCAAGACCAGTGCTGATTCAACATGCAGCACCAAGAGGCCAACGCCGTTCGGACGGGTTCTGTCCCACTCTTCACTCCGACCGTGCCGCCCCGGATTACGAGCATCTCGCACGACTTCCTGGCAAAGTGGAAAGTCAAGCGCCGTGAGTACGAGGCTGAGCTGCGCACTCGCTGCCGTATTTCCGGTGAAGACTTCGATGCTCTTCTGACCCCTATTATCGAGACATTCGACGCTGAGCTGCTGGACACATTCTGCGACCTACGGCTGCGCACGCCGACTGCTGATGTAACTGAGGGGATGCTGATCGCCGAGATCGACCACATCGCTGGGAGCGTGATGAACGACACTTTGCCCGACATAAAGGCCTTGTTCAAGAGCAAGCTTCGCCTGAACATGCCCGAGGACGATGTCGAGGCTAGGGTGCTCGACTATTTCAACTGCTTCGGCCAGGTCACGCGTTCTAATGGCCTGTCGGAGTGCTTCGAAGGAGAAGCTCGGAGGCGTGAACGGTGCAAGCGATTGGTGGCCTCGCTTCATCCTGCGACAATGAAAGCTGAAGTGAAGCTGTGCATTCGCTACTCGCATAAGCCAGCCGCCACTGACCCACGACTGCTGTACGAGCTCATTGTGGAGAAAGCGACTGAGCACGAGCGGCAGTTCCGACGACTGAAGTCGGAGAAGCGCGGCAAGTCTGAGAAGCGCGACCGAAGTGGACGCAATGAGGCCCAGCCGGATAAGGATCGCCTTCGCAAGGACAAAAGGAAGTCGCGCGGATCGAAGAACCCCCTAGCCGTGGAAACTACTCGGACTGCGACGGAAACCAAGCTTCCGGTCAAGGCGGCTAAGCTGCCACCCAGTCCGTGCCCGAAATGCAAAGAGATGCATTGGATCCGTGATTGCCCGAAAGCCACCACAGAGGCCGAGAAGGACGAGCTACGCAAGACTCTGCGTGAGCGGGCCAAGGCCAAGCGTTCTCGACTCAAACGACTAGGCGAACTTCTTCCCATTTCTGGTCGCGAGGTGACCGTGAACGGAGTGCTGCGCCTGCCTTACTGCCCTTACAGTGGCTCTGACTACACTGTTATTGGCCATTCACACTGGGAACTCTTGAAGACCAAGGACCCAAGTGTGGAAGCTGAGAGACTCGTCAACCCGGTACGGAATTAAGCATACGGTTCTACCTGGGTGACGGCCGACAAGAAGGTCAGACTGTATCTGCAGATCCACACTGCTGCGGGACTGGTTGAGCCGATGAGCGCGGTAGATGTGTTGATCGCCGATGTCGATGATGACGAGTTCATAGTGGGCAACGATTTACTTCTTTCTCTTGGCATTGACGTGGACAGACAGCTGGAAATGTTGGCCGACCGCGGAAATGATGAAACTAGCGGGGACAATATCAAACTGGAAGCTGATGAACCGCCGGTTGCTGCCACTAGCTCGAGTGATGAAGATATTTTCGCGGCTGTGGAGCGGCTGCTGAATCGTGCCTTGGAGAATGGGTTTCCTGTGGATCGACTGGAGACTCTCAGGACAATTGTCCATGCTTATGATGTGTGGCACTTGGAGCTGCGTGATGACGCACCAGCGAATGTGCCGCCAATGGAGGTGCGACTACGCGACGGGGCTCGACCCGTGATGTGTAAGCCTCGTAAATACCCTCCACACATTCGTCAATTTCTCCGTGAATTTAACTCTCGGTTGGTTGCGTTAGGACTGGTCTACGAGAACCCGGACAGTCGCCAGTCAAGAAATCTGCCGACCTCATGGACCTCCGCCAGACGACGGACTACCGAGCGGAGAACGAATTGACGGACGTCCGCGCTGCAGTGATACCTATTTTATCATTAGCAGTGGAACATGCACGTGGAATGAACCATTTTGGACTTTTCGATTTTCTCAAAGGTTTTTGGCAACTCCCTCTGGCTGAACTTTGCCAGGGGTTCCTATCCTATTTGACAGATGAACATGTTTTCACTCCTCGACGTGTTCCTCAAGGCAGCAGTGATGCCGCCATATTTTTCCAGCAAACTATGGAGAAGTGTTTCGCTACGTTACAATATGAGCACCTCCTCATCTGGATCGATGACCTTCTACTCTACGCAAACGACATCGACGTCTACCTTGACAAGCTCGCTGAGCTATTCTCTTTGCTGAATCAGTTTGGCTTAAAACTGAGTGCGAAGAAGTCAAGCCTCTACCAGACTCAAGTGAAGTGGTGTGGTAAGGTTATCGATGGCCAAGGCATCCAGCATGGTGCAGAACGAATTGACTCGCTGCGTTCACTGCCCTATCCACGAACCGCTGGCGAGCTTCGGCAATTCGTGTGTGCCATCAACTGGATGCGCGAGAGCATTATTGATTTCGCCCGGCAAGTGGATCCACTCCAACGACGTCTCGACGCAGCGCTGGCTAATACAAAGCGGCCTCGACGTGCCGCTGCCAGCATTCAGGTCGAGCTTACCGACGACGAACGTCGAGCGGTTGATGATGTCAAGGAGGCACTGGCGACAGCAGCCACCCTCGACTTTCCCGATGACAGTGCGACGACGTGTTTGTTTACCGACGCCTCTGATGTGGGATACGCAGTGATTGTTACGCAAGTAGCGGGCTTCGATCCCAAGAAGCCGGCGACGGAACAGCAGCATCGCTTGATCCACTGCACGAGTGGCACTTTCGCTGGCAGTCAGTGTAATTGGACTGTCATTGAAAAGGGGGCCTACCCGATCGTAGTAGCCTGCGATAAACTCGATTATCTGCTACTGCGCCCCAAGCCATTTCGCATGTACTGCGATCATCGGAATTTAATCCACGTTTTCGCGCCTCACGAATCCGTGAAGAAGCACGTAAGAGGCAAACTGCTACGGTGGGCAATGAAGTTGATGAACTATCGCTACGTAGTGGAGCACGTTCCCGGGCCTGATAACGTGTGGGCAGACATGATCTCCCGTTGGGCCAGGAACCACAATCCAACTGTGAAGCGCCTCAAGACAGTCCGTGCCTCGCCGCAAACTGCTACCGAGTCAGTTTCGACCCTGCGCCCGCTGGACGATGAACATTTTGTATGGCCTACTCTCCAAGAGCTTCGCGAGGTGCAGGCCAAGAATTCGCCTCCCGCTGGAGCTGTTCCGACCGAGAACGGCCTACTCACACTCCACGACCGCTTGTGGATTCCTCCCGATGCCCAGGAACTCCTACAGCGTCTCTGCATTGTGGCCCATTGTGGTGCCCAGGGCCATCGCGGCCAGCACGCAATGGTCGCCCACCTCCAACGTCTTTTCGCCATCGACCATGTTGCGGCAGTAGTGGCCAAGTTCGTCAAGGACTGCCTGCTGTGTCTGCATTCGAAGGGGGGGAAGATTATACCTCGTCCATGGAGCGAGACGATCGAGTGCAGCACGCGTAATGGTGTCTTGCATTTCGACTACCTCTACATGGGCGAAAGCTATGGTGACAGCAAGTACCTGCTTGTTCTCAAAGACCACGCCACGCATTACTGCGAGATAGTAGTAGCAGACACACCAGATAGCAATGTGGTGGTGGAAGCGCTGCTGGCATGGCACTCACGATTTGGAATCCCGCCGGATTGGATCTCGGATAATGGCACTCACTTCAAGAACGAAGTGGTGGCAGAGCTGAACAGACGTCTCAGCACACAGCAGACGTTCACGCCAGCCTATAGCCCATGAGTCAATGGATCCATCGAGCGCGTCAATAGGGACATACTCCAAGTGGTGAGAACAATGATCCTGACGTACAAGATCAGCTACAAGGACTGGGTGTACCTCGTGCCCATGATCCAAGCGAATCTCAATCACACGCCCGTGCCTTCGCTGGGCAACAAGGCGCCTGTGGAGCTTTTTACTGGGCTTCAGTGCCCTACACCGCTGCGGGAATTCTACCTGCCTGACAAAGGTGGACTGCAAGAAGTTCCAGCCAGTGAGCGGATCGACGAATACCTCGATGAACTGCGTAGCAGCTTGCATGCGATGCACTGCAAGGAGGAAGATCGACGGCTACAACAACGCCTGCTAAACAAGAAACGTGAGCGAGGAGAGAACCTCGTGAATTTCGCTGTGGACGACTACGTGTTGCGATCTCGAGTGGATGCGAAGCACAGGAATAAACTCCAGGTGACCTGGGTAGGTCCCTACCGTGTGGTGCGTGCAGATGCACACTCATTCAGAGTCCAGCACTTGGTGACTGGTGACGAGCTGGACGTGCATGCTTCGCGGTTGAAGATGTACGCTGACAGCAGTTTGGACGTGACGGATGAACTCCTGGAACATGTTGCTTCGCAAGGGATTATCTTGGCCGTGGATAAGCTTAACGAACATCGGTGGAACGACAACATCAAGGACTACGAGATATGTGTCAGCTGGAAAGGACTTCAGCAGATTGAAGACTCATGTGAGCCTGTCAAGAGTCTCGCCAAGGAAATCCGTGTTCTCGTTGACAACTATGCCACTAAAGCCAACGACTCCAAGTTCACTGAGTACTGGAACAAGCTGCAAGGTGTTGTGATGGAGCCGACGCTCTCACTTCCACCAACCAGGTCTCAGCCACCAGCAGACCAACAACCGCGCGCGTCACAGGATGCCGTGCACCAACCGCAGCGTTGCATGACCAGCAGGAAACGACGACGACGTCAACCCGCAAGAGGAGCTGCCACCAGCGACTTAAGCACTACTGCCTCTGCTAGGGTCCTACCCTCAGCACAAGTACGGCAACCGCGACGGGCCCAGGATGAGGACGGCCAGAAGCACATCAATGCCGAGGGTCATGACTCTCAGCCTCCTCTAGGCAGCCGTACCAGATCGACGACTTTGGCCGCACCGACCTCGGCAACAGGAGCGCCATCGCTTGAGCCAGCGTCAAAGCGTGCCCGCCAGCAGCGACGATCGCGATCAATGACTGTGGTAGCACCGACTTCGACAGAAGGGTCTACGACGTCTGCTTCGACGTCAGGGCGTGCTCACCAGCTACGGAGATCGACTCGGTCCAGAAAACCTCGCAAGAACCGTGCTTAGTTGGGTCTCCCCGAGCTTCCACGCAGGATGAGCAAGAAGTGGTAGTCGAGCGCAAGTATGGAACTACAACACCAACTACTGGCCTGTTGTCGGACCATCAACAGTGCCCATGGTGGACTCGCACTGAGACCAAGCTTCGGGGGCTGTGTAGTGGCTGACGGTTACACCGGACCTTGAAGTTAACCAGCTTGGCTCAGCTGTCGATCCTGAAGGAACGCGGTGATCACAGACTGCCCCTTGATGCCCCAGATGTGTCCGACGGCTCCTAGCCATTCACATGGGGTCTGCATGTTCTCCAGGTCTGGCTGTCCGTGCCTGACCTGGGCTGCATATGGAACTTTGTATATGATGCATGTCTGTTTGTTAAAGGATCGTCAATAGGAAGATCCGTCTCTCACTTCAACCCGTGCTGGGGGGACGCCTCTGGACAGGGTTGATCGACGAGACAGAGAGAAGGGCTGGTCAGCATCAGTCCCGGACCTCACTCTTCATTTTCCTGTCTAGGAGACAAATACACTAAGCTACAAGTTCCTGCGGGTTAAGCCCCCGCACTATCGTGTTCGACCTTTTGAATCTTCCTGTCCCGGGATACACTACAGAATGGTAGCATAACAGTGGTAAGAGTGGGAGCACCAATTTATTAATCGCCGATTAACAAAGGTCTACGAGGCCCGCAAAGTTAACCTTGGCGAGCTCTTTGGCAGACGCCAGGGCTGCGGCGGGATCTTCCCAAGCCGCTTTGGCTGCATCATCAACAGCGAGCCTGCTCATTTGTCACCAGCACCTCTATCGCTGATCAACCGAGTTTAATCTTAATAGTGGCGGGATCAGGACAGTTTTGCGCCGCCTGGGGTTCCCTGAACCTGTTGATGGCGACGTTCAACTCTCAGTTAGCACCACCTACTCTCTTGAAAATTGCGATCTCAACTGCTGTATCCCTCTGTAAAGTGATATAAGTTGTACCATTTCTATATCAATACAATATAAATTGCGGCAATTTTTATTATTGTTTAGCTTGAAATTGCAGTTTTTATTGCTGGCAGCCAGTGGATCCAATTCAATATCATACTGTATTGGCGCTGAGGCGACTCGCTACCTTCCGCGCCACCTGCTGCTCCTTTTTCGACTTTTTGTCGCATTTGTTTTTCTTTTGAAGGTGACGGCATGTTGGCAGGTCGTGCGAATACTTTCGCACACTTCCAGCACGTGCGCGGCTTGCGCTGGCGTGGTCGACCGGGCTGCGTGCGGAGTTCCGTGGGCATTGTTGGTGCTTCCCAAGTGAGGTTCGAACCTAAAGTAGCTAGTGTGCGAACCTAGTCAAACACTACTAAGTGAATGGCGGGCAAACGCCATGTGTTAGCACATCTAAGTGCTCTTTCACTTAGATAAGGTAATTCCTCCATAGCCATAGAACGCTCTTCAGCAGCCATGTTTCCTCGTGGTAGTGTCGCCGGCGTAGGCTATTCCGAGATGGCTTAATCCCCCCTGTACTTGACTACTTCCTGCTGATGCCTTGGTGCATACAGATCAGCTTTTCGTGGAAATACGACAACGACTCGAGGACTTGTCGTGCTTTGTGTCACTTAAACCTGCTAAGGAGTGGAGACAAAGACAATTTTTCATAAAATGACACAATCCGCTAGTGCAGGATTAAGAGTGTAAAGACCAATTGCAATAAAGTCGATTGCGTTTATCCCGAATGACGTCGAAGGGGGCATGTCACGCCGGTGATACCTCGGGACCCGAAGGATCCTCATCCCAGTTACGTGCTATCTAGTGTCCCACATCGAATGAATCAGCATTGCAGCTGTCTCCCACTTTGGGGCGTCACGCCCGGCAGTATGTGGTGCGCGTTGAGCACTTTCTTGGTGTCCATATCAATACTCGCTCAGTTTGTACGTAGATTGGCTCCATCACTTGATAATCTGGATGATAGCATTATGTCATTGCTTAATGTCGGACCTACTCATATTGCTGAGGGGCGTGTCTAGGTAAACGATATCTTCAGGCATGAACCTACCTATCCAGCCTCTTTGAAAGTCTCCCAAATTAAAGCATGAACAGTCAGTCACCAAAGCAAATTCAAAGAAATGATTACAGGGTCCAAGGAGCTGGTTTGATCGCAGAAGTTTTCCACAACACTCCATCCGTGACTTGCATCGCGTTACAGTGAAGCATTCAGTATAAGGATACGCGACTGCATGTATTGATGCGATACTTTGACGATTTGTCTGATGTTTCGCTCTTGCGGTGTCGTTCGATGTTGGGCTGCTACGTAGAAACACTTGTAGCTATGCTCCCTTTTGTTGTGGCCAAAGTTAAAGGAACAGTTGAGCCTCCTCGAGGTTTGCTTTGAAGTTCGCGTCGATGAAAGGGACCTTGGCCCCTTCCCAGAAACGTGTTTCGCTCAAAGCGTTGCGGGCCCTGTCAGTCATTTGTTCCCACATAATGAGATCCTGAAGCTCGCCTTTGCTTCTCGTTGTAGTCATACTTACCGAGCTACCGCCGCCGAGGACGTCCCATCCGTATGCGAGCACGACACCGCTGTTGTTGATGTAGTTAGTTAAGGGTGGGTCCTTCACAATACGATATCCCACGTAGGGGATCGAAGTCGACACGGCGAGAATCTTCGGCGTCTCGAGAGCAGGGTTGTCAAGCCACACAACGGCGCTTACCCACTTGTGTCGGTGACCCTTCTTGAGGAGGACCTTGCGGTAGATGTCCTTGGGGAAGTACCAGGCATACATGATGGCCCAGAGATCCTTGAACCAAACAGATCGACCGTACACTTGCGAGCCTAGACCTGACCCCTTGCAGTCTCCGTCCGGTTTTCCGGTTCCCTTCAGACCCCCATTCGTCTCCCCCGCAGCATTGACAGCAGGGTATGGGTGGCACCCTTGATCGATGACGAGACGCGGTTTGAACTTGACGGCGGCCTTCTCGGATATGGTGGTGGGTTCAGGCTGAGCAAACGGCTGCACTTTATCGTGGCCGATAGGGCCGGCTATGACAACGCTGAGCGTAGCGGCGGTGATGGTGATGAAAAGCAGCGAATGCAGATTCATGGTGCGCGGTTCGCAGGAGGATTGAAACTGAAGTGGTCTCCGTTTGCTGCGCTAGCCACGAGCAGAAGAGAGGCGGTTGTACTATAGGTACACCAACAACATGTTGCCAGTTGGTAAGGTACCGTATATGAGATCTCCTACTTCAGAGAGATCTCCTAATTCCTACCGGTCGATAGCCAATCAAATACATGACAGCTTCCACGTCGACAGTAGAGATCTCCTAATTCAGAGTCTAAAAACGGTGCAGAGCGTACAAACAGTGCCCCTTCGCGCACAAACAGTGCCCCTTCATTCCAAGAAAAGCGCCATGGTCCGCACTCCGGGGCAGCAACAAGGGCGGACCAGGACAACCGGAACTGGGAAGCTACCCAAGCAGTTCAAGCGGGTGGCAATAACTTACCACCACAAGCGCGACGTCATTGAATATTACGACGCTGTAGTCTCCAAAGATAAAATGCACGTCCCAGATTGGGCCCTGCTTGATCGGCTGCTAGATGAGGTTCCCGTGATTCGCCACTTCGTAGACCCGAATCGAGACATCGATACGCTGGTGCTGGAGGAAGACAATGTAGACAACGAGGTTTAATACATGTATATGCATACCGGTAGGAATCTGCACTCTACTTTCAACATCGTTTTGCTTGACATTCATGGTACATAAATTCGTCGGTACTTGTACATCTCGTGTACCATTTACAACAGTACAACTTCAATATTCTGGGGTCTGAAGTAGGAGATCTCATATACGGTACGAGAAGGATCATCCTTAGGATGGGACCTTGGTACCGGTAAGTACCACTTCAGTTAAGCTCCGTAGAGAAGTCGGTCTTTTTCAAGAGCAGCATCCGACACCCCCAGCAATTTTAATGTTATACAATTAATAGATGTTCCATGCATTAATGAAATATAACATATTATTATATAATTATTATGTATTGTATATAATATATACTACATGTCGTCCTCGAACATCAGCACAGCTATTCAGCGGTGTACGTCGGAGAAGAATATTTGTATTGTTTTGGGTAGCTGTGAAGCTGCTGGTTTCCGCTTGCTTTTCAAGCTAGCTCATGCTCTACTCTGACAAGACTACTATTGATAACCGGGACGTATACCCTAGTGCACACCATGACCTGACCCGCTCTATTAGTCTGGAGCTAGTCCCGAGCTCCAATGCCCCCAGCCTGGAGTAGGAACGCCTGTCAACAAATTATGTTGCAGCAACTATTATTATACTATACAAATGTGACTTATTATCATTGTAGTCACTTTACGTTGTGCTACGGATAAAGTAACCGTGACAAAGGATTAACGAACATGCGCCTGTCCAAACGTGATTGACGCCTACTGTACCGCGTAATCCTCATGTCGAAGCCGAGCGAATCCATCAAGCAACGGTGACTCGATCCGGTGCTCGCAGATCGAACTTCTCAGTGCCCGAGTGAGCTCGAAGCTACTCGCGGGGGCTACGACAAGCTTTTCGCTTGCCGTGAAGGACGTGCGTCGCTTGTAGCGGCGAGCAGGTGGCGAGCAGGAGTGTTACAATACTGGTACCAAACCGGTGAATTTGTATCTAAATGGTTATAGTGGCACTTACATGAGATACAGTCACACCTCCATAAGAGGGACCCGATTGGTTACTTACGGGGCGGCTTACGGGACAACTTACGGGACGACACGTCAACTAACAATTGCGTTCAACAACGAGTGGCCATGAATGGGGACAGAGTCTACGTGCTCCGTCTGGCAACATTAAGTATTAATAACAAAGCCGTGCTTTGCACGGGGAAGCTCTGGATTTACAAGTCAGTTTTTCAACTTTTATATTTAAAATTTATGTGATGATTAAAGTAATTGTAGACCTCCGCTTCGCCCTGAGGCCTCAAGCTGCGAATAGTATGATAATTTCACGCTTTCGACATACCTGTGGATAGTTCGCTGTGGGGAGCACCAACGTGCTCGTGGCTGTGGGGCTGCTCGTCATGATGTACCCGTCTCTCACCAAGGTGCAATGGAACCTGGTGCTACTCACGATGGTGCAGAACTGGGTGCTCGGGCCCTTCGTCGTGTTCTTCCTCTCGTCGGCCTCCTTCAGCGGCGACATTGGCTACATGACTGGGCTCAGCCTCGTGGGCTGCGCGCGCTGCATTGCCATGGTCGTGGTCTGGAACAGCCTCGCGGGCGGAGACGCTGAGTACTGCGCCGCTATTGTGGCCATGAACTCTGTACTCACCATTGGACTCTACTTACCCTCCGCGGGCCTCTTCATCAACGACCTCCCGAGCCACCTGGGCATCGATTCGAGCGCCGAGATCCACGTCGCCATGTGCGAGGTCGCCAAGAACGGCGGCATCTACGTGAGCGCGTCGTTCGTGACAACGCTGCTCACATGGTACGCGGTCACCAAGGCCAAGGGTGCCAGGTACTTCGACAAGTTCACGCCGCGCATCGGCGTGCTCACGCTCAAGGCGCTGTTCTTCACGATCATCGTGCTGTTCGCCTCGCAGAGCACGCGCAACTCGTCCAACCTGGGTTATCTACGCCGCCGTGCCGCTGCTCATATACTTCATGTTCATGTTCGTGGTCTCCTTCTTGATGGGCTGGTGGCTCGGGGCCACGCACGAGCAAGCCGTGACGCTGTCGTTCACGACTGCCAGCAACAACTTCGAACTGGCGCTGGCGGTGGCCATTGCGTCGTTCGGACTCAAGTCGGACCCAGAGCAAATGAGTGTTGTGGGCGCGTTCATCGAGATCCCCACGATGCTAGCGCTCGTGTACCTGGCGTTTTGGTTCCGGCCGGAGTCTATTCGATACAGTCTAGTGTTTGGACCTCCTGCGCGCGAAGCTCTCGAATGCGTTGAAGCATCAGCCACAGCGGTGAGAGTAGGTCTTGTCCTGTGTGCTTCTTGCCTCAAAGGCGAAAGCAATCTAGTTCCCGTTAGATGGGAGAGAAAGCATACGCCCGTTAGCTCCGCGTGCTATCGTTGCACCAAACTAACTTCAATACGACAGGACTGTGAGCTTGAGCTAAGTAATATGTAATATTGTAGTATGCAATATTGTAGGCATTTATGGTTGTTGCTCGTGTGAGTGTGTTTCGTGACCATCATTTAGAAGCAACGTTCAGTTTCGGTGTGAAATGATTGCAACGGTATAATGCAGATATAAATCTATTGTGGTGCTATCATTTCAAAATTGGGAGGGTTTTGGGGATCACCCCAAAAACTCTGGATTAAAATCCAGAGAACAGAGTTGAATACAATTTCCTGTGCAAGGTGCTAAAAAATGTCATTCTATATTGCATATGCAGTTTAACTATACTTGGTGTTTGTATGTAATGGGCTAGGAGAAGGTCTGGGGAACCATCATGAGATGTGATTATTGTGTTTGAGCAGTGCTAAAACAGCCTTAAACTGCATTCCGATTACCAATTCTCCCTCATAAGGCTGTTGTATGCAGCATTAGGAGGAAAATGACGAAGCGGCTCTCGAGCAGAACCTGAGCACACTCAGCTTGGTTGCAACACTGCTTCTCTAAATATCGGAAAATGATACTTCACATACAAGCATGCATACACACAGGTGGGGTGTCACCGCTACAATATAACGCAATCACTTGATGGTGAGCAACTGGGTTTTTGCACGATACAAAATTTAAGTCAAGTAGATAGCCAGCCGTTTCAGCGGTAAGTATGCAGCGTGAAACGGTTGCAAAACGGTATGTCATGATATTTCTTGGGATGTGTGTAGACAAGGTTGCCAGGATGCAATTCCAGATGAGCACGAGAGTAGACAGGCAGAGCATCAAAGGCGTTTCATACATACGCATACGCTTAGCCAAACGATATGAGATGTAAATATATTTATCCTGATGCATTCATATTAACGACACGATGATATGCAGCTTAATCCCTACTGACTCGTCCGACGTCTCTTGTCCGCTACCGGCGTTGCTGGCATTCCAGGTGTGAATTGCGCACCTTCCAAGGCTTCGTCACCCTTGAAACGAATCCGAATCACTTTACTATTGTCGACAAGGACCAACTTTCCATTCATCCACTCCTTATGCCATATATCCCAGCACGTATTTGCTACATCTCGAGCTTTGCGACGCGCACGCATGCAGATGTAAATTGGCCCTGTGCAGTTGCAGTCGCTGCAAAAGTAGGTAGTGATAGAAGCGCGTTGCGCGCCAGAGCGGAGGATGGAACAGACTTTGCAGGTCCGTTGTCGACGTTTTGCTTGTGAGCCTTCATTTCGACACTCATCGCTTTGACGTGCTGTATGCGTCGACGCCTGGGCGATGGTCGAAATTGGTTCATACGCCGTTTGGGTGGGTGAACGCCGCGTTCCGAAAGTATTTCCTTCATATATGTCCAATACCTGCAGCTCGTGAGGTGCGAAATCGACGAGCGTCCGTCACCGACAGCTGGTGAAACGGCTCAGGTGGCACAGCTGCAGGTGCAACAGCTTCATGTACTTCACGTGGGTGGGCGGCCGAGACTCCTTGTTCTTGTGAAACCCCTTATGAACAATGTATCCATTCACGATAGCCACATCTATCAATCCGAGCACTAACGACTTGTAGTACTTGCGAAACCTTAGCGCACGCTGAAGAGAGTATCGTTGTAGTCGTAGCTGGCCACGGACGTCCACGCCTCCCATGAAGGCGTGGTAGGCCTTGACCACCCTGGGGCATGACACCTCGACGTGGTTTTGCCCTTCTTGCCGCACAACACGATCAATCTCGACACTTCCACCAGTACACAGAATGTGTACGGGACGTGAATCCCACCAACTTATTGCTGTCATATTCGGCACTAAGCAAGACTTCGCGATTTTGAAGGATCCTCCGGCAATGCATTCTGGCCGGCTCTTCTTCTTCTCAATGGCTTGATTGCAATAACCGAGTCGATTTGCCATAATTGTCCCAGCACAATAGAAACCCATTAGCTGTAGCTGGATGGCTAACACCAATGAAGTGTAGAAGCGGTCGACCACCACGAGCCGCATTCCTTGGTTCCGGGAATCTCGACCAAACACTTCCAATACGTTTCTAACCACGGCGGCGGGACCTGACTTCATATCGGGCTGGTGAGCGTCACTTGCGTGCTGTTGTTTTTTCAATAGACCCAAAGCCGGTTGATATTCAGCATAAGTAAAACATTAGTAGTCAGATTAAACTGCATAATACTGCTAAACGCGTTGAAATGACAAAAAAAAGTTACCGAATGCAGTACGCTGTGACAGCACTGCAGAGCATGAAAAGCTTCGTTCCCCACTTGTGCGGCTTGTCGTTCATGTAGACACGCATCTTGTTGAAACTTGAGCGGCTTGGTAGCACCACCTCATCAACTACGAGGTGGGACGGCGCGATATACCCGCGCGCATAAGTTCTTTGTAGCAGTTCAACCATTTTGCGAATCTTCTAGGCGCGATCCGTGTGTGCGCGAGGATCGCTGTTATGGTTGAAGTGGAGATTTCGTGAGACCTCCATGAAGCGGTCGCGAGACAGCTCAGACCCAAAGCACCCGCGTGAAATGACACCTTTGTCGACTGTCTTCCAGTGATTCGAAAGCTTTTCGCGGTTGGGGGCAATTGTCCGCGCCACCAAATAGCCTACGCCGGCGACACTACCACGAGGAAACATAGCTACTGAAGAGCCTTCTATGGCTATGCTGCACAACGTAGAGATCGTACACCGTTTTAAAGCCGATGTTCGGTCCGGATGCCGGTGCTCTCACACTCACTGATGGTTTTAAATTTACTGGTACTGCATAACTTCAACAGCCGTTGAGTTTGGGTAGAAAAAGGCAAAACAAAATTTGAAGTGACTTGAGAAATCGTACAGACAACGACGGATAAATCCGGGCGACACTAAAATCCGGGTGAGACAGATCCCCATTCGATCCCCATACAAAATCTAACCCCATTTTTATCCAATGAAATGCTTAAATGAATTATTTTAGAGCCAATCAGAAAGTTAAATATATTGAGTGGTGTGAAGCTAAACTCCTTTGCCGACACAGTAATTTGAGGTCAGTAGCGCAGTGAATCGCGTCGAGCAAGTGACGGCTACAGGGTACGGAGCGGCACAACTGGGCCAAGTGGCGGCCGGTGGTGGCCCCCAGGCGGGCGGACAGCACCTGGTAGAGCAGCTGGTAGCGCGTGTAGGCGCCGCTTTTCAGGTCCGCCTCGAGGTTCCCCGGGCCCAGGACGGCCATGCTCATGAGCCACCCAGTGCCCGTGTAGGACTAGAGCACGGACCAGCTCAAGTGCCGCCGTCTTGGGGACGTGGTGGGGGCATCTGGAGCATGCGGGGGGGGGGGGGGGGGGGGGGGAGCAGCGCCGAGGTGTGGGAGGTCAGCATGACGCATATCCGGGTGTGAGATTGCCACCGAACAGCTCAGCGTTGTGCCAACCGCCTAGTGCTGGTGTCATGGCGCCACTAAAAAGAGAAGCTAAGAAATAGTGCTAAAGCTACTGGAGGCACGGCAAAAGAAAAACGCCTTCGTGCTATTCATGCCACTATTGCTGTGTGGAACGCCATACCGACAAAGGTGATAATTCGCAGCATAAAAAAAACAATTCCTGGGTGCCCTAAGGTAACTGTCTAAAAAGACAGATTTTTTTTGCTTTTCCATACGGCTTCAACTTCGCTTTCTGTACAATAGGTTAGTTTATCAACCAATCCAATCGCAGAATATGTACTCTCCGGATTTCTGTGTCGGGAGCGGAGATTGCCCTATAGTATGGAGGATGCCATTCAGTGAGTCCGGATTTATCCGTCATTGTCTGTAACTTGGTGAAACTATGACTATTGGACAGGATCTGATTGGACAAAATATTTGGCTATTTGGTTTTGTGTCAGAGGTTGATAACCCGCCGCTGTTGTTGGAGTCGCAGCCGAGCGCCGGTTGCTGTGCGTGTAGTGGGCCTAACTTGGCTCACTACTTTAGCTTACACGTTGCGCTACGTGTATGAGGAAGCGTAGGTATTAGTAACAACTTGAGTTAATTATACTTGAGTACACAAGTATAATATAAATCAAATAAAGACTCCAAGTAGCTTAGTTAAAGTAAAATGAGAACTGTATTGTTTGTAAATTGATCGTCCTCCAAAATCTGCTAAAACTGTTTATCATCTATGAAAGGGTTGACAGCTGCTGGCCCGCCAATATGCACGTCTCTAATTGGTAGAAAGATGATGCTTTCTACCAATAGGAGCTTTGGGTAGGAGTGGACCACTCATTGTGGTGGCCCACTTCAATGTATCCATTGGTGTGACTTACACCAAGGTGAGGAAGTATCTAAAACTTTTAACAGATATCTTATCTGTTAAAATCACAAGTGGCTACAAGCCACTTGTGCGTGTAACCACGTTACACCATCCCCCCTTTGAGGCGAGGCCGATGAAACCTTGATCGCCCAGGGGTGTTTTGTATAGCGTAGCCCAGGAAAATACTGGGAGTCAACAGAAGAAGAATAAAACCCAGAGTGTCGCAAAGCAAACCCTGAATTTCACCCTCCCTTGTTTGGCGTGAGTACCTTGCGTAATCCCTGTCGGCTCGTTTATCTTCGACGGAACGGCACTTCACCGGAGTTGTAAATGTAGCCTTTGAAGAAGCGCTGAGGTGCACGTCTAATCCAGAACGCGTCCTCGATGCTGAAGGCAACCCAGAATTTCAGATCACCCGAACCCAGAATATCACGAATTCAGGATCCAGGATTCACTTTCCACTCTGGGTGAAGCTTGGAACTCAGAAGGCACCTTACCCAAGTGCTCTCTAGCCCGATAACCAACAAATACAGAGTATACAACACTACGACTAGCCGTCACTTATTCTTTTGGACCCTCGGACGGTGGGTCACTCACACACTAGGCTCACTCGAGTCTGAAATCCAGGCGCCTAGCTCGCCTGAATACTCGCCAATACGCGCACCACCCTCAATTAAGAGGGAAAATACAATCACTATCAGTTAACCTTCCCGTCACACGCAGCAGTCAATACAATATCCTGGAGGCGACTACTTAGCACTCCAGAACACAAGCGGGAACATGAAATGGGCTACCACGAGCACAGCAAGTGACCCAACTAGGATATGAAATAGATGGATCACCCCAGGAAGCACAAGGCGTCTCTGGTCACCACCTAACTGGACTTAGAGTAGGTGGAGCTCACACAGACGACTCGTCCTTGTAGTCGATGTGCCCTTAATGTCCCGCGGTCGTAGTCTCGGGTCCTCCGGATTTCCGTCGGCAGGCTTGGCCGAAGTCACTTGCGCGTTACAGGGAAAATTGAACTCTGTTTTGGTTATCGACTACACTATCACTTCTCTCTTCTGCACTCTTCTACGGGCAAATGTCTTCGGTTCATTATGCTTCGGGTCGAATATCTTGGCTTCAGTATACCTTGGGTTCAGAGGTCCTGACTAGTGACGACTTGGTCGTCGCACCTTCGTCGTGTGTTAACAAATGACTTGGTTTCACCATGCAGCGAGTCCGTTGTCTTGGTTACAGTATAATGTGAGCACTCTCCCTCTTCTCTTCGAAAAAGTCGAGTCGACAGGTCTTAGTGGATTCTCGACTGTTCTTCAAGCCACACATCACTTGATTGCAAACTGGCCTCAAACTGGCTCCAAACTTGCTTCGCATTCACACTCAGGATTCCACTTGGTATCTTGGGTGATTCTTGGAATCTTGGCGTAACTTGGTGAATCTTGGCGTAACTTGGTGAATCTTGGATGTCGGCTTGGGAGATACTTGATTTTAGTATAGGGCGTCTGGATTCACGGTCCAATCCCAGGATTCCATCTTGAAATCCTGGGCACTTGTCTTCACACAAGTGAATCTTGGGTTTCCGTGGTGCACTCTGGGTGCAAACTCTTCTTCATCACAGACTAGCGTGTATCTCCACAAACATCAACTTGTACGGCTTCCAGCGCGTGATCATGGTGGTGGTTGTGGGTGTTTCTTGGTACTTGATCCATCTTGTCGCTCTGGACCGCAGCAAGACGAGGTGTACTCTGGGATACGTTCTCCAGAGACACTTTCCGCCAGCCTTTAGGCACTCGTCGTAAGGGAAAGTCCGGTGGCTGGACTGAATGCACTTGTTGAATCCTGGGTGTGCACGCCCAGGATTTCACACTTCCAGCCGGTTGGGCCCATCTGCGGTCAGGCGCGGGATTCCTTCCACAAGAACACGCCTCATCCCTGTCGCCACTCATGTCACACGGATACGGCCGTGCCGCATCCTTTCTCTCCACCAATCACAACTCAATATAGACTCCAAGTCAAACCAGTGACGGTTCGTCGTCAGCGAAAATTTGGGGCCGCTATGTGTCAACCGCCCCTCCTGGTCCAAGTCCATCATAGAGGAAAATACTCCGAACTGGTGAACCATGGCCAGGCCACTATCACACAAGGCGCGCCGCAACATGGAGCTCGACACGTCCGTTGCACTCTGTCGCCTTCCAGGATTTCAGTCACTTCTGCACCCTGTCTCCCCAACGGTTGGTTGTCAAAACCCATCTTCAAGGTATTTTTCCCGAAAGCACAAAATCACTCGCGCGATGCGAGGTCACATCGCCATTTCACAGCTCGTCAACATGACGGAGAGCGCCCCTGCAGCGACGCCAGCGCCCGGCGCGGCGCCTTCAGCTGACGCGGCAGCTCCGGCGCAGCAGCGCGAGGGCAACGCATCTGTGGCAATCTCCAGCACTCCAGCAGTCGACGGCAACACTCCAGCGGGCGGCATGGCGCCCATCAACACTTCCAAGGACGGTTCGGCGCCCAGCGATACCTCGACGCGCGCTCCACCGGCGCAGCAGACGACATCTTTGGATGGCCAAGGCGCGCAGCCCCATCGCGAGGCTGGCAAAGGCGATTCGGCGGGCTCTGGCAGCACGAGCCCCGCTCAAGGACGTCCAGACGCCAGCGCGCAAGAAACAACCGAGGAGGTGGCGGCTGACATTCGCGCGATAATCGCACGGGCGCCCGCGTACAACGTCCCGCGCCACGCGACCATCGACGACATTCACCGGCTCCTCTACAGTGGTCTGCTCAAGTACGAGGAGGTCCACCAGCCCGCGTTCCTGCGACCTGAGCTGCCACCCCATTGGAAACTCCCCTCGCCTCCAGATCCAGAAGGTCACGCGTATCTCGTGGGTGTACCGGCTTCCATCAGCGACGTTCGCAATGGCGCTTACACCATGGACGGCTATGGCGGAACTACGACTCTGATTGGCTTCGAGGATTTCTCGGATGACGATCTCGTGGAATTGAAGCAGCTCTGCGGCGCGGACACTAACGATGGCGTGCTGCGTGCGCGGCGTGTGGCGCTTTCTGCGTACGATCTGGACGGAGTCCTGAATTCCATTGGTTCTCGTCGTGAATTCGCTTCCATTCTGAGGCACTTCAATAGCTCGCGGCTGGCCGAGCGCGTGTTCAAGACAACTGGATTCCTGCGTCGTGTCCTGGGCAGTCATCGCCGACTTCCGCAAGCAAGTCGAAGCCCAAGGGTCGTCTGCCATCCAGGATGCCATCGCTGCTCAGAGCAAGTGTGAGGAACTCAAGCGCGAGTGGAAGTTCACGTGTGACTACTGGCACCGCGAGCTTGAGGAGGCTCTGAGCAAGACGGCGGACCTTGAAACCCGGTTCCAGATAGAGCTCCAGACTCAAAAAGCCAAATACCAAGACGAGATTGATGCCTTGGAAGCTGAGCGAGCTTCGCTGAAGGCCCGGCTCGAGGACGCAGAAACACAAACGCGAATCCTGAAATCACGGCTCGAAAATGCCACTCTGGACCCCTGGAAAATTTCCGACTTCCTGCAAGAACACACAGCCTTCTCGGGAAATTGGGAGCGTCTCCACGATTTGTTCAAGCTCTGCATCAAAGACTCCAAGCCTCCTGCATCCTGGGATACAGTCATCAGCGTCACAGCGATGGACAAACGCAAGGCTCCAGTACCTCCGTATCCAGAGCAAAGCAAACGACTGCCTCCGTCTGCTGGGCCAGGAACGCCGAAGCGCCCAGACTTCCTGGATCTTACCGGTTCCGAAAGCAAGCCCAAAGGGAAAGCGAATTCCGGCAGCAATGCGAATTCTGAAAGCAAGACGCAAAAGCCCAAGAAACGGCAAAGCTCCAGGAAATCACAAGCGCCGGAGTCATCCCGGAATTCCAATCGTCACAAGGTCCAGCGTCGCCCCACGGGTCACCAGCCTGGCCTCGACTCAGTTCGACGTGCCGGCGAGAAGACTACCATCTCGAAGGAGGCTGCGCGCATGATGCTTCCTGGGGGCGTCGTCTGGAAAGAGGTTCGTCCTGACGTTCGCCAAACCATGCTCGCAGGGATCAAGTACGACGCAGCCATGGATTGGGTCGGCAGCGATCGCGCTGCACATGGGCATTTTCGGCAGCCGCAACTGGTCAAGATGCTGGTGAGCATGATGTATTGGCGGCGTCTGGATTCGACACCCTGGGCCAAGTACGTGCCTGAGACATACTACGCAATGGCTGACGAGCGCCTGGACCGACGTCTACAACGGGACGAAGTCCCAGCATCCTGGGGGCGGCTTGATGATCACATCGTGTACGACGACGAAGACGCAGATTCCTCGGAAGATGACCTCGAGAATGACCCTGACTACCAGCCTCCAACGGACAGCCCAGGTGGCAGCCCGCTCAGCAGCAGCAGCTCCGAGGAAGATGGCGAAGGCGAGGAAGAGCAAGGCGACACAGAGGGTGAGTCGAATATGGATGGCGAACCGCCGGCTCCAAAACCCATGTCTCCGGTCAAGCGCGCTCGTTCCGCCGACGACAACTCCACTGCTGTTCCCAACAAACCCGCGAAACGCCAGCGCCAGAATGCCTCCTCAGGGCGTCAGGATTCCAGTGAACCTCGTCGAACTCAGGATACGCCCGCGAAGCCTCGCTCCAGAAATCCTTCGGTGTTAGCGAGCAAGGCATATGACGATTTGACGGTCGAAGAGCTCATGGCAGTGGAAGTTCCTGGTGACGGCGATTCTTCCTGGCGCATTCACGGTGTCTTAGTGCAGTATGCGAGCTCTTCCAAGAACTCCTCGTGTCAGACTCCTGGATTCCCAGAGTATGAGATCCACAAGTATGCCTACGACCTTGTCCGCGCGCGTTGGGATCGAGACGCGTATCAGAAAATCCTGGATTCCAAGCCCTGGGAGACTATGTTCGACGGCCGCATCCACGTTCTCTATTTTCACGAGTGGAATGATCTTGATGCTGGAGCTCACAAGTTGCTGAACGAGTTCGTGGGACACATGCGCAAGCATGCCCAAGCCTTTTGGGAGCGGGGACACTGGGTGCCAATTCCTCAGGAGAACTCCGAGGATATCCGATTCCACTCTGAGCGCTGTACTCGTCGCAACTCGCTTCGGCGTCAGCACAAGGCACTTGTTGATCGCGCGTTCAATGCTCCAGGATTCCCGTCTTCCCTCTTGTATGAACCTGGCTTGTGGAAAATTCCGGACAAGTGTTGCCACTGGATCTGGGAGGACCCTCATGTCGAAGACCTGGGCGGCCCCAGTAGCACTGACCTGGATATCCAGCTCGCAGAGGTTGATTCCCACGAGCCGGCCCGCGTGCAGTGGTACACTGCCAATGATGATGAGTGGCTCCAGTACGTGCCGTCCGACGTCCGAGGCTGCATTCGTCCCCTTGACGTTCGCAAGCGCAACTTAGTGTCTCCGAAGTATCCATGACGGACCCTGCTGCTGGCATCCTGGGCGTAACGCGTGGCGTTCGCATTTTCATAGGTTAACTTCCCACAAAATCAAGGATTTTCATTTGCATGTCATCATGGCCTTCGTTTTCTCTCGTTGCGCACTTGTCTCTTTGTGACCATCCACAGCACGTCCCGCACTTTATACTCCCCTGATCGCTCCTTCCTCACGTCGTTGCGCGGGCACTCGCCCTGGGCGATATCGCTTCGTCCATTCTGCCGATGCCTCACTGTCATCAGTCGTAGCACTTCCTTCTCGTTATCAAGTCAACATTTAAAAATCACATTCCTGTTTCCAATATTCACACAATCCATCGATCTTCACCCAGTATTTCAGGCCATCAGAACTTGTCACATCCTGAATTTTCACCTTGAATCCTGGATTCTTCACATGCCATGGGTATTAAACCCCTGGGTGATCATCTCCGGCTTGCATTGCTCGAAAACGGGCTCGCGCTCTCGCACTTTGATTGAACTCGTAGAGCAGAGCGCCACAATTCAGCCTAGACACAGGCAGCCACTCCATCTCGTCATAGCCTTTCCACTTGACGAGGTATTCGCGGGTACGCCTTGACGTCCTAGTCCTTTTGGTCCAGCGCAAATCCAGAATCCGTTCGACTTCATATTCGTCATTCTGGACATCAGGTTCCCAGCTGTCTTCGGGCAGTCAAGCAGCATCGAAATCGTCATCCTCATCCACGTCAATCTCCACGGTTGGTCGTTTTGGGAACAGAGCCCTTGGCTTCAGCCGACTCACGTGGACCCATGGGTTCACACGATATCCTGTATCCTCCACTTTGAGCTTCACACGGAAATTGTCGTGGATCTCCAGGATTCGAAAAGGGCCATGCCACATATGGGCCAGCTTGCGACTGAGGCCCGGGTGCACTTTGGGTATATATAACCAGACTGCATCCCCAGCCTCGAATCCTGACTTCAGACGGTCTGACAATTCCCGCCACTTCCTGGTCTGCTCAGCAGAACGCACACGTTTGGCCTTCCTCTGGAGGTCCTCTGCACAGGCTTGCGCATAACTGTAGTCACGCTGCAATTTCCTGCGCCACTCATACGCTGTGCGCTCTTGGATGCTGGATGGCTTGGGTCCCAACATAGCCGACACGGTGCCGTGTGCGTCCCAACCATGCACCAAGAAGAAAGGGGTATCCAGACGGGTGGCGTCGAAAGACGTGTTCAAGGCAAACATGAGGCGTTCTGCGTGGTCGTCCCAGTCACTCTGGTCCGCTTCGGCGATGTACGCTCGGATGCTGCCCACCACAGTCTGCACAGACCGTTCTTGTTGCCCATTCGCTTGGGGACGGTACGCCAAAGTCGCCCGCTGCTTGCTACCCAGAAGTTCACGGAAGCGTGTGAACACCTCGCTCATGAATCTTGGATCTTGGTCGTGTCGCAGCATTGAACTAGCTCCAAACCTCCTGAATACCTGCTCTTCATACGCTTCCGCCACATCTTGTGCCGTTGTAGAACTCATTGGCCTACACATGACGAACCCTGAGAAAGCGTCCTGGAACAAGAGCAAGAACGTATTTCCGCGGTCCGACTTCGGTAGATGCGTCACAAAATCCATGGACACGACTTCCAGAGGACGCCTAGGCTCAATATTTCCTGGGGATGGTCCGTGATTGGGTGGACGCCCCTTGCCGCTGGCACAATCCACACACCCCTTGACGAAGACTTCCACATCCGCGTACATGCCGGACCAGTAGAACTCAGAACGCAGTTTCTCATACGTCCTTGTAATACCCTGGTGGCCGCCTTGGAAATCCTCGTGCGCGTAGTACAGGATGTCAGGCCGTAACGCCCTTGGCACAACGAGCCTGAGTTCGTCGATCATGTCCCTGGGACGATCCCTGGTAGAGCGACTCAAGCGATACAGGATCTCTCGAGAATCCAGAATGAAATCATCGGCAACTTTTGCAAACTTCCGGGATTGGGCGTGTGACAGCTCTCTCACGTCGCCCTTCAGGAATTGCTTGAGCTGCATCAGGTAAGCGTCCTTGTCCTGATGCACCTTGATTCGTCGCCAACGTTCCGCTTGAAGTTCTAGAGGCCCCATTGCCTCACCCGAATCGCCCACTTCCTGGGTTTGAGCCCGGGTTATTACTGCGAACACTTTGGCCGCCGTCGACAGCGGGGCCGACTCTGGACCCGGATCACCCTCGATTTCAGCTCTGTGGGCGTTGCCACCCTGGGTCCCAGCGCACACGTCTTCCTTCGGTTTCTGCAGCTTCTCGTGGATCTTAGACACTAGCTGCAAGTGTACTCGTTCATCAGCGTCCTCGACCTTCCAGGATTCACCAAGTGCGAGAGTCTTCGACGTAAGATAGTCGGCAGCCTGGTTGAATTCACGTTTCACATGAATCAGCCTTACTGACTTGAACCTTGTCTTCAACACCTCGTACTCAGCTAGCTTCCTCTGCAGGTTAGGCTGGTTACAGTTGATCAGACCTTGCGCTTGCTGAATCGCGATCCTGGAGTCACCAACGACCACAATATCCAGGATGCCGTGCTCGAGCGCCAGAGTGAGTCCCTTCAGAAGTCCGTGATATTCTGCATCATTCACGGTCACGTCTTCCAGAATGAATCCTCGCTCATCCAGTACTTCCCATCCAGGAACTTGCCACAGGATACATCCACAACTTCCTTGGCGCGTAGACGTCTTCGCGGCCCCATCGAAACTCAGGATATGACCTTCGTAGTCTGCTTCCAGCATCTCCAAACTGATGGGCACTGGTGGTTTGACACGCCCCTTGGCCGGGATCAGGTTTTCAGCGACTTCATCCAGATGCTCTCGAGGTGTGATTCCTGCACCCAGGATTGCAGCCAACCCATCCTCGTCACGTTGCACCCTACGTATCTCCAGGTTCCAATGAGACAAATTCAGGCCCCACTTGACCGTTCGACCGTTAGCTGACTGCGACGTGAGTAGCCACTTCAGCACGGAATACCGAGTGTACACGATGATCTTGGGACTGGGTTCAACCAGAGTGCGAAATAATTCCAGGACTCTCAGGATGGCAATCACTTCCTTTTCAGCAATGTGATACCTCAGTTCGGCATCGTTCAGGACACGGCCCGTGAATCGGACGGGATGCACGATCCCCTCGTACTCCTGGCCTAACACCGCAGAGGCCGCCCACTGGTTTGCGTGCGGAATGATCACAAACGGCTTGGATCGGTCAGCATGCCTGAGCAGCGGAGTCGAGACGATCTTGCGTTTCAGGATTTCGAACGCTTCCTTGGCTCTGGACAAGTCTCGTCCGGATTTTACTTGTTCTTCCGTCAACTCATACAGGACGGCAGCGGTTACGGGGAGGTCTTCGATGAACTTATTGTAATAGTTCAGACTTCCCAGGAAGCTCTGCACTCCCTTGAGTGTCGACGGGAAAGGTAAATCCTGGACCCCCTTGGCAATCTTGGGTGCCGCCCGAATTCCTTCGGCACTAATTTCGTGCGAAAGGTACGGGATAGACAATTTTCCAAATTCACTCTTAGGAAGGCTCACAGAGATATTCCAGTAGCGTAAGCGGAAGAGCAGGGCGTTCAAATCCAGGCACAACTGCTCCCAGGTGGGCGCACCGTGGGCAATGTCGTCGATATACGAGCTTCGACCAAGTACTGGACCCATTTGGGGTGGTGCCGGGATATTACGCTGAAACACCGTCATCTCGTCCGTCAGAACCGGAAGGTCAAGCGGCGTTTCGGCTAAAATCCTGGGTTCACCTGAGTTCAATCCCAGGAAATCCAGGACATCTTGGTCGACCTTTGCTTCCTCTTCCGGCGAGAGTCTTACAAAGCCCCACAAGCAGTTGCTGAGTACTGCCTGGTAGATTAGGGGTGCATTCTTCAAGCCGAAAGGCATTCGAACCCACTGGTAGTGACCCATAGGACAGATGAACGCAGAGATTAACTTAGCTCGCTCTGTCATTCTGACTGCCCAAAATCCACTTGTCCAGGCTCGTAAACCACATTGCGGACTCAAATCCAATCAGGAGGTCGTCGATGAGCGGCAACGGGTAATGGGACAGCTTGATGAATCCATTGACCACGCGATAATCGATACACATCCGGATGTCAACGCCATTTTTCTTCAGGACTATGACACTCGGAGAAGCCCAGGCCGACGTCGATATTTCGATCAGCCCAGTCTCCAGGAGTTTCTTCAGAAGTTCAAACACCTTCATCAAGAGGTGAGGTGCAATAGACCTTGGGCGCTGGGCAACAGGTTTAGCGTCGCCAACATCCAGGTCGCAAACCACACCCCTGGCCGGCGCGGGTGCCGCGTTGCCGTCACCCAGGAAGATTTTCCGATGATACTCCAGGATTCGTCTCAATTGTGCGTCCATTTCGGGCGTCGTTTTCCCAGGAACTCCGACGTCAGCCTCCTCGATCTTGCACTCGGGTGCCAGGTCCTGCAACTCAGGGAGCATAACCAACTGGTCTCGCAGCTGCGAGAGCAGCTCACTGCCTTCACGCATGTACACCGCGGGTTCATAATCGAGATCCTCGGTGGTAACCCTCAGGCAACGGTCGTACTCCTGCTTCAACTTCTCGAGCGGGGTCCCTGACATGCCAGAGATCGGAATGTCCCAGTATTCATCCAGAGGCTGCAGCGAATCATCGTCATCATCGGGTACATCCAGGATTTCACTAGACACACCGAGATCCGGGGAGGTGAACTCAGGGTCGTCTTCACTACCAGTTGTCACCACAATGTCCTCTCCAGTGGTATCCGCCTCACGTGTCCTTGCTTCGGCTTCTTGTGGAGTGACAACAATTTCTCGGGCACCTCCATCCGTCTGAGTCGCAGCATCTTGAGCAAAGCGCACGCGCCGAAGGGTTGGCCTTGGAAGTACTGCGGCAAGCATCGCTCTGTTAGGGCCGCCTTCAGGTCGAGGTAGAATTCTGAGTGGCCACTGATACGCTGGCGTCTGAGTGCACCGCGGTTCCGGCGTGGAGTCTTGGAGCTCGGCGAGTCGTCGCATACGCATCTTGGCTTCAGGGGACGGCACATTCTCTAAGATAGATACTTGCCAATCCCGATAGGCTGAAGACCCTGGACGCACAAATCGACCTGCACTTGGGAAGAACCCGTATTCCATAATTCTAGCGACAGGGGTCCGCGTGTCAATCCAGACTTTCTTATCCGAAATGTTCACCACTCGTACAGCCACTGGCCAGGATTTCGCTGCATAGATGATTTGTGTAACCCAGCGATCTCCCCGTCCAGCCCACACCAGCTCACGCTGGGGATTGGTCTGGCCATACTGAATTCGAACCACCGCATCTTCTCCTGGTCGCAGATACAGACTGCGCTGGGGGTTCACCGGCAAGTCAACTCCTGTGCGGTCTCCAGGCGACCATCCACACATTACAATCGTCTATTCATCTGGCAGTGTCACAAGACCTTCGCGAACGCTAATCCTCAAACCAGCTGCAAACATGAAACTCATACCCAGAAGTACATCGATCCCTTCGCCGATATTTGCAACCCAGATATTCAGGATATATACCACCCTCGAACCGAGGGTGATTTTCACCTCAGCACTTGCACCAATGTATGTCGGGACGCCTCCCATTCCGGAAACCTTGGTTCGTTTGTGCGACTTGAGTTTGAGTCCCAACTTACGCGCTAAGTCGAAACTCACAATATTCACAGTCGCACCGGTATCCAGGAGGACTTTCGTCCGACAGTCATTTACTGCACCGTGCACCATTGCAACGTCACGTTTCTTTGGGTCAGGATTGTGGTCTTCCCACCACCCGTAGCGCTCTCCAAGATTCAGCTTGTACTCCACAATTTCATCAGAGTTAGCTGCATCAGGGTGCGGTCCATCAGGTAGCGGGAATTCTGAACACGTAGTTGAATCCTGAATCAAAGTGGCCATGCATTGTTGGTTATCTTGGGTCCTTGCTCTCAGCTCCGGGCCTACGTACACTAGAACACATAACTCTGGGGCCTTCTTCTGCCCGGCGCGTACTGGGTCCCCACCCAGCGGGCTTATTGGTTTAACGGCCTCCCAGAATTTGCTTCGCCATCGAGGAGTTTATCCAGGATTTGGCTCGGCGTGTCCTTCAGTGCACCTTGGCGGGCGAGTTTCTTCACAGCTTCTAGCGTCTTCCAGTCTTCACACGTTTTTCCAAGATGTAATTTGCCACAGTTCCCACACGGTTGGGCACGACACATGTGTGTCGGATGACCCACGTCCAAGCATCGGTCACACTTCATGTCCTTCCAGCAGCTGTCCTCTGGATGCCCCCACTTGCCACACTTCTCGCAGTACTTGTCCCAATTCGGGTTGTCGCGGCGCAGCGAGCGGTAACCAGAATTCGCTCCAGATACCTGGGCAGGTGGACGCCAACCCATGTTATCCATCACACGGTAGACTTCATTCGCCACAGACTGCGTCCATTCAGCACCGCTCACACCTGGAGTGTTTCCATTCCCAGAGGAGACAACGTCATCTCCACGAGTTTCGCGGGTCGATTCTGGATTCACGTTGGCATCCCGGGTTGAGATCCTGAGATCGGCGTTGTTATCTTGGAAGTGACCACGTTCCTCAAAGTCCTCGCTCACATCAGAGTCCGAGTCATCGCCCCTGGTCACAAAGGCACGTCCTGGGCGCTTTGACCTGAAGCGTCCTTGCGGGATGTTGTCAGCTCTGAAGTCCCGTGTCCTGGATGTAGGTGCATCCTGGTCACTCCGACTCCAAACATCTTCGTCCTGCTCCAAGGCGTACTCTAAGTCGGCGATACTCCTGAATATCTGGCCTTGCAACGACGTCTTGAGTCGCGTGTCCCTGAGTTTCGTGATGAATCTTCGGATATGTTTCTCCAGGCGCTTCGATGACTTGCGGAAATCGATTTCAGCCTTGCCAGCCGCAGAATTCAACCGGTAAAAGAAATCCAAGGCGCTCTCAGAGTTCTTCATCTCCATCGTGAAATAA
The DNA here is from genome assembly GCF_018691715.1 of Phytophthora cinnamomi. Classification (NCBI taxonomy): domain Eukaryota; phylum Oomycota; class Peronosporomycetes; order Peronosporales; family Peronosporaceae; genus Phytophthora; species Phytophthora cinnamomi. Next base: position 54,363 of record NW_027151011.1, read on the forward strand.
CGTTCAGAGTATGACGAGCGTGCCTTGCAGAACTTCTTCCTGAATGCCGCCGACAATTCCTTCCAGTCACGCCGAGTGTGCTTCGGCAACTGATTGAACCAGTCGCGCGCAGCTCCCGAGAGTTTCAACTTGAGTTCCTGAATTCGCATCTTGGTGGACCATCCTCCTTGCGCAGCCATATTCGAGAAGCGCTCCCACCAGTGTACGCGTTCTCTGAGTGAGGCCTTGGTGTCGAACTCACTCAGAGTGTTCGAGTTGATGTACGGTCGGAACGTAAAGAGCGTAGTGCCTCCCTTGGTCGTAGCTGCTGTCGTCAAGTTCACACCGGGAGCCTCATTCGAGCTGTCATCGGAACTGTCAGACGACGAGTCGTCGTCGCTGGATTCAGAGCTTGGGTCCGAGTCTGAAGGCGGGTCGGAATCGTGGCGATCCTTCTTCTTGGATGTCTGCCTCCTGGCCGGCGAGCGTTTAGAGGCTTCGCCTCGGCCCTGCGGAACACCGGAGTCCGTTGTCCTCCTGGATGCGGATGTCTTCGCCACGGTCACAGACGCTGGCTCAACCTCCGTCGTCGCCTTGGTCTCCGTCGCGCCATGCTCCTGCTTCACGTGCTTCGCGCGGCGCGAAGTGTCGGTGGACTGCACGACGGTCGCTCGCAGGTGAGCGGCGGCGACTTCGGAGGTGTTCTTCAAGCCAGCTGTCGCATGTCTCTTACGTGCGACACTTGCGTCATCACTGATTACACCACTGGATACTGGACTCACAGTTGCTAATTCAGGGTCCTGAATTCCACCAATACTGACTCGAGTTGCCAAATCAGGGGCGGCCGTTGCACGAAACGCTTGAACTTGGGACAATGTTGCACGAAGGTCGCGCAACTGTCCGGCGTGGAACCGTTGCACATTCTGAGAAGTTTCCCGCTCACGGTCTCGTTCGGCCTCGACATCCTGGACTTTCTTCTCCAGGGCAGACACTTGTTCCTTCCAGGTCGCGTGAATCTCCGAGGCCCAGCGTGCGTGCTCTGCGTCGGCTTCGGCCTCGCGCTTCTGCCAGCGCTCCGCGTAGGCGGCGTCCAGGCGCGCAGCTTCGGCTGAATTCCAGGCCGGACCCTGGGTGCGCGTTGCATCCTGGGCTTGGCGGACCTCTAAGCTCTGCGCGCGCCGTTCGGCTTCACCTCGAGCGATCTCCGCTTGGACCAATCGGTCGGTGAGCTCCTGGATCTGGTGCCGCGCTTCCAAGTCGCGCTGCTCCCTCAGGCGTTCACGCTCCAAGGCATCCAGACGCTCCCGGGCCAGAAACTCGCGCTGCTCCTGCTCCATACGGGCCTGCCACTCTTGCTGTTGTCGCAAGACATTCAGCTCGATTTGGGCAGGCCCAGACCTCGCGGACACGGAAGAAGCTGACCCAAGACGCCTGGATTCACCCGAGCGACTGGAGGCGGCCGACATCCTGGATTTCGCCGAGCGTCGAGCGCGCACCTCGCTCTTAGAGCTTCGGTGTTGACTCCGCTCATCGCCGCTGACGTCGCCAGTGTCGACGGGCTCGGAGGAAGCTGGAATCCTGGGTGCATCGTGCTTTGGAATCCTGACGTCGGCGTCAGAGTGCACGGACGGCGCCATCTCGACGTCACCCTGGTCGACCGGCACAAGCCGCGGAGGGATGAATGTCCGGGTGACTTGGAATCCAAGATCACCAGCGACCGCGGCACCGCCAGAATTCTGGGCAACCAGCGCCAAGGCTCCGACCCTTTGACCAAGCGACATCATCGACGAGGATGAAGAGCTGCCGCGAGACACTTGCGCGCCTGAGGCGGTGCTCTCGTCTGAAGCTCGCGATGTGCCGAAGTTGGAATCCTGACGCGAGGTATCAGCCGAAGACTTGTACGCCGGCAGTGAAGACAGCGATGGCGTGGACAACGCGGACGGGGTCGTCGGGACTTGCGGCCGAGGTGGTCCAAGCTGAGTGCGCTTGGACTGCGGCTCGCTGTCACTCGACCCTCGCGGGCTCCGTGAAATCCTGAGTCCAGTCACCCTGAACTTCAGGACGAACTGTCGCCCGAGTAGGTCCGCGTCGTAATCCGTCATCAATAAATCACCGTCCTCATCTTCCGTGTGGTAATCCAGTCTTGGCGGTACTTCTGGCGCAGGTTGATCTTCAGGCGCAGCGTTCACCTTGAAAGGCACTCCGGCCACCACAAGTCTCCATTCGACAAGCTCCGCCGTGAGGAATTCTGGATCTCCTCCATGACAGAGCGCACCATGCCGTCTGGAATCCTGGATGCACGTGTCGTGGACCATTCCGGAATCAAGTTGACGAACTCGAATCCTGCCTCAAAGAACAGAGTCTGGAGGATGGCGACACACTCGCGTGGCGTCATGACGTTCAGAGGAATCTGGGTAGCCGTGAGATCCTGGGCCCCACCAACGCCCCACCGGGCGAGGTGAAACTCAGAGATCCAGGCATCATCCTGACTCGTCAGAGCCGACCGCCACTTGAGGTAGTCGCCGGTCGCGTAGGCCGCAGCGAAATACGCATTAGCGTCCGGTTTTGGAGTTGGCCACTCGTAGTCGACACTTGGGGGCGTCACCTTTCGAGGTTTCGCGTCTTCCCAGCGTCGGACCTCGCGTCGCGCGTACATTACCGTACGCTCTCCATCCAGCACCGGTGCTCCCGATGCTGGAGCAGCCTCAGCAGCATCCTGGACGTTGCCTTCCGGTGTCGTCCTTGGCGCAACTTGTGAACTTGGGGCCGGAATCCTGGGTTCAGGTGGTGCGGACCCAGACTTCACAAGTGAACCCTGGGTTTTCGCCTCCTCCTTCACACGCACGGGCTCCGACTTCACTTCCACCACAGACTCGTCCGAAGATGAAGACTCAGAAACCAAGTCCGTCACCTCCGGGGGCTCAACCGCATTGGCGCCTCCCTCAGACGCCTGAGCACCACCCTCGCGGGCGTGCTCCTCCGGGACGTCAGGATTCTGCGACCCAGGATTCACCGCCGACGAGCCTTGAACCTTGGACGAAGCTTGGTCATCCTGGGTCGACGGCTCGTTAGCCGGCTGATCTTGAATCGAAGACGCCTCGACGTCCCCACCTTGCGCTGCGTCGCTCTCACGAGCAGCTTTCCTCGCCTTCCGAGCATCGCGGACGACTGTTTCCAGGTCCTTGTGCTCCTCAGGCTCCAAACCTTGAACACGACGTGACTGACGCGCTGCACTACCGCGTCCCCCGTCATCACGTCCAGCCTTCTTCGCCCCTCGTCCTCCAGGCATCTTCGACACTTGAAGTTGACGGGCACTCAGCGGATCTTCAACACTTGAACTCGGTGAACTCACGCGCACCAGCTTCCGCAAGGAGATAATTAGCTCCAGGCGGAAGACTTTCCAAACGTTCAACTCCAAAAAAGGAGAACAACCTCCGGTCAGACAATATACAATCCTATCACACAGTAGTCCATTGATCGGATCTAGGGGTGACTACACACAACCTCCTAGAAACCCAGTTAATATGAAATATGAGGTCTCCGAACGAAGGACCAACAACTGGAATATGAAATAGGACAGGTCACCTCGGAGCGCGCGTCGCCCGATCACCGCCTAACTTGGTCTTAGCCTTTGGGAGAGTTCCACGGCGGTATTCGCGGTCACGACGCGTCCAAACGCAGGTCTTGTAGCTTAGGGCCGCCGGCAGGGTTAATCCCTCCGGTCGAGGCTTGTTCCTCTCGCTTACTTGACAGCACACCTCGTCCCTGGGGACGGGGAAGCACTTGCGCCCTTCTTGGCAAATTGAACTCTCTGATTATCTTTTCTTAGGCTTCTGTATCCACTTTTCTCTCTGGAATCAGCTCTTTTATCTTGGTTTCACCATAGTCGGGGCGTGGCGTAATCACGTCGCATGTCGAGCAGGTCATGGATAGGGCAGGAATCTGGTCGGTGCATAACATATCATGGTCGGTCGTCTTGGTCGGTCGTTAACATCTTGGTCGGAGTATACTTGAAACTTGGAAGGTCTTTCTGCGTACAAATCAGGCTGGGACAGGGCGCGACCGGTCGCCCATCGAAGATCTTCGTCCGGAGCCTGGTGTCTGGAATCCTGCGTCCGGGGTCCGGAGACCAATGAGTCTGGAGTTTGACTTGACTTCACTATGGCGGGAGTCTGGACGATCTTGAGCAATCTTCTTCGGCTCTTTGTCTAGACTTGCTTGAGCCTTCTTTCTCGCTTGTGTCTTCGCTCTTCTCTTGTGCTCTTCCGTCGCATGTCTTACGGGCCTGTCGCTGGCCGGGTCACTGAGCAGGGACTCGGGCAAATTTTCTGGAGCCGCTTCGTGTCAACCGTCCCTCTCATCCCAATATCTCATAGAGGAATTTACTCCCGAACTGATAGGTTGCGATGAGACCACGCGTAGCAAGGCGGACGAAAATGTCCAAACGTCGGAGTGGTCCGGAGGGCGGCAAGGTAGCCCAGCTCGCGGAAGTGGCCTCCCTTCTTTGTCCCATGTCGCGTCAGCCAATCGGGTCGCAAAATATCAATCGGAAACTTCTTTCGTCGAAACGCAGCCAAATCGCGATTTCCCATCAGCCAAAGAAGACGATGGTGGTCGCGCCTGCAACGAGCGCCGCGAGCAGCGCCCCGGCCGGGGTTGGCTCCGCCACATCAGGCGTAGGCGATGGACCTCGTCCGAGCGCCTGTCGTAGCTCGAGCGATGAGAGCGAGGCGGAGGAAGAAGAGGAGGAGGAGACGGAGTGGCAGCCGCCCGCCCCGAAAGGGGGGACTCCGGCCTCCGGATCCAAGAACAAGACTCCCACGCCTCCACCCAGCAGAAGAGCCTCGAGCCCGGCGAATCAGCCACAAGGGTTAGGTGCCGCGGTCCTCAAGAGCCTTCAAACGCTCGACACAGAGCAAGCGAAGGTTCTCCAAGCGCAGGGTCGGCTTTCGTCCGGTCAGGGTTCCACGCTTAGTCAGCCTGCGGCGTTTGGCATCGCGCCAGGGGAGGCTCCAGACACCACCGTCCGGGTTGTCGGGATTCCGGCAACCGAGAGACACAACGACGGCAGGACCTTCCTGCAAGATGGCTTCGGCGGTCTGGAGGCATTGGTCCAGATGGAGAGTCTGGGGGCTGCTGAGTTGGCCCACCTCTACGACTTCTTCGAGGAAGACGACGTCATCAGCGACTTCATCCTGACTCCGCGCGAGGATCCGCTTTCAGAGTCCGAGCTCACGGTCCAACTCACGAGCTTCCGGGTCAAGCGCGAGCTGGCGAGCATCCTGTCTCCGTTCGACGCCAAGCAACTGGCCTATCGCACATTCGGAACGGTGTCCCTCCTTCGGAAGGTGACAGCCAAGTACGACATGATCAAGCGTCGACTGGGACAGGACGCAGCAGTGAAGTCGGAGGCCGAACTTCAGGAGGAAGTCCTTCGGCTCAAGCTCGCGCAGCAGTTCTAAGCGGACTACTGGGTTTCCAAAGTGGCGGGGCTCCAGAAAGAGAAGAACGCGGCCATGGCTCAAGCGCGTGCTGACTTCCTACTTCTGATGGAGGAGCGTGAGAGCGACGTCCGGGGATTGCGAGCTCAAGTCAAGACTTTGGTAGCGGAGTTGAAGGTCGCGCGGGCGTCTCGACCGCCCCTGGCTCCACGGTCCCAAGGACCGCGTCTCCGAACGGCTCATGTGATGAACTTCTCCACGCGCACGCGGCGGTCATGATGAATTAGCCTAGGCTCCGGGACCTCCTGGACCATCTGGAGTCTGGAACCCCAGTCCCTCCAGAGTGGCAGACTGTCATTACGGTTATGGCCAACGACAATCTGGGATTCCAGGCACCAAGCTTCGTCCGGCTGGACCCGCCTGCCGACGAGGACGAGGAGACCAAGGAGAGTGAGCCGCCTCCGCCAGGTCCTGTCATCGACTTGTCGCAGGGTTCACCGTCCAAGGCGTCCGGGTCCAAGCGCAAGCGTTCGGGTCAAGCGGGGTCCCTTCCCAAGTCGAAGTCCAAGTCGAGCAAGGTGGCTCCGGACCAAGCGCAGGAGTTCCCAACAGACTGGGTTCCGGATTCGAACTCTCGGTGCCGTCCAGAGGAGTCGCCTCTGCCTTTGTCGAGCGCGAAGGCCCGGGCGCACTTGGCGGACTATCCGGTCGTCTGGAAGGACTTGCGTCCAGATCTCCAGCTCCTGATGAAGGATAGTCTGGAATTCCCGGATGCACTGGACTTGATCAATCAGGACAAGTGCCTCCACTCGAGGTTCCCCCTGTATCACCTAGTGGTCATGCTCGTGTCGACGATGCGCTGGCACCGTCTGGATACTGCGCTGTGGACTAAGCACGTGCCGCGTCGTTACCTGTCAGTCGCCTCGGTTGCTCTGGACAGTCTGCGCAAGGTCGACGACGATGTTCCAGAGTGGGATGGCTCGCTCCCGAGTCTCAATCCCGACGCAGCCGAGCTCGAAGAAGACGAGGACGACGGTGATGACGAGGCTGAAGACAAGGACGAGAAATACGACCCTCAGCAAGATCCGGACGACGGTGTTGACGACGAATATGACGGTGGCAACGGGGATGATGACGCAGGCGAAGTATCCGACCGCGGTGAGGCAGACGATGATGGTGACGGCTCTCCGGATGGCATCCCTCCTAGCATTGCTAAGCGAGCCTCCAAGCGTCGACGTCTAAGTCAATCTTCAGCTGAATCGGGCACGCCCAAGAAGCTCAAGCCGGAAACCACGTCCAAGTCGTCGGGCAGGAAGAAGTCCAGGTCCGGGACCAAGTCGGAGTCCAAATCTGGAAAATCGAAACGCCGGAACCCTGGAGACCCGACTGCACTCGCGGCCAAGCGTCCGGCCAAACTGACGGCGAAAGAGCGACGACTGATTGAGTCACCTGGCCCGAATGAAGTGTCCTGGATGTATTTTGGCGTCCGTATGAAACCTGGTAGTCCGACCGCACATGCACCGTTCCAGACGCTGGGTTTTCCGGATTTCGAGCCAAATCGACACGATCTGGACATCTTGAAAGACCGTTGTCAACCCGACGAGCTCAAGGAATTCCTGGCTACACATCCCTGGGTCAGGATGTCCGGCGAGCGCCGGGCGGAGTTCTTCTTCCACCGGCGTTCCAGTCTCAGCACAAGTGCGATCAAGGCAATCGAAGATTGGATCGATTTCATGGAAGACAATGCAGAGGCGTTTTGGCGTGCGCTCCATTGGATCGTGCTGGATCGGGACTGCGACTCCAAGTTTGTCCGGAAACTCAGCCTCCGGTGTGGCAAGAACCATGAGAGTGTCAGAAAGCGGGCTGCCACCAAGGAGAAGCACATTGACAAGGTCGTCCCGGCTTCCATCTGGAACGAGCCGGGCATCTGGAAGTTTCCCAAACGTGTCTGCTACTAGATCCTGATGAGTCGGGACCACACCAAGCCTGGAACCGACGTCCGCTACACTCTGAAGGAATAGATGGAGCTTCTGGATGCTCGCGAGCCGGCTCCTACGGAATGGGGCTCTGCTCTTCGGACGACGAGCGCATCGCCCATCTGCCGGAAGATGTTCGCCGTACTCTGATTCCAGCCGGACAGCGTGACTCGATCGAAGATTAATCTCCGGACCAAGTCGCAGGCGTAGCGTCCGCACTCATTATGCGTAATTCGTCTTGAATACATCTTCTCCGTTTTCCTCATTCTTATCTTTTTTGTCACCTTAGTCCTGAAACTCCAAACTTCTCAAACTCCAAGCTTCGTCTTTCCGAAACTCTCCACTCGTTCTCCATTTGACACTCCGAAATATCATATCTGAACTCACATCGCAAATCTATCGATTCAAAGCACATTCTGTCAAGGGGCACATCCGCGCAGTCGATCCAGTTCAGACATGTACTAGGCTCTGGGGTGATAGTCCCCAGCCTGCATCGTCTGGAACTGGGTTCGTGCGCGTGCGCCTTGATTGAACGCGTACAGCAATGCTCCACAACTGAGTTGAGACACGGGCAACCATTCGGGGTCGTCATACCCTTTCCACTTAACGAGGTACTCTCGAGTGCGTCTAGACGTTCGGGTCCGTTTAGACCACCTGAGGTCCAGAATGTTCTCCACTTCATACTCGTCACGCTCTGAGTCTGGTTCCCAGCTGTCCTCCGGAAGTAAGGCCGCGTCGAAGTCATCGCCTCCGGACACTTCGACCTCTCCGACTGGACGCTTCGGGAAGAGGGCACGTGGCTTAAGTCGACTGACATGTACCCAGGGATTAACCCGGTACCCAGTGTCATCAATCTTGAGCTTGACTCGGAAGTTGTCGTGCATCTCTTCAATCCGGAAGGGGCCATGCCACATGTGGGCAAGTTTACGGCTGAGACCCGGCTGGACTTTCGGAATGTATAGCCAGACCGAATCTCCCTTGTCGAACCCAGACTTCAGTCGTGCGGACAGCTCTCTCCACCTTTGCGTCTGGACCTCGGAACGCTGGCGTTTCGCCTTCTTCTGCAGATCCTCGGCACATGCTTGCGCGTAGCTATATTCTCGTTGAAGCTTCCGACGCCACTCATAGGCAGTCCGCTCCGGAACGCTAGAGGGTTTCGGACCCAACATCGCAGACAGCGTCCCTTGAGCGTCCCAACCATGCACTAGGTAGAAGGGTGTATCCAGACGCGTGGCATCGAACGACGTGTTCAGAGCGAATATGAGCCTCTCCGCGTGGTCGTCCCAGTCACTTTGGTCCGCTTCAGCAATGTACGCTCGGATACTTCGAACGACAGTCTGGACGGACCGCTCCTGTTGACCATTAGCTTGCGGACGATAAGCGAGAGTGGCTCGCTGCTTGCTTCCCAGAAGTTCTCTGAACCGTGTGAAAACCTCACTCATGAAGCGGGGGTCCTGATCATGTCGGACCATGGAGCTCGCTCCGAACCTCCGGAACACACATTCTTCGTAGACCTCTGCGACGTCTTGAGCAGTAGTCGACCGCATGGACTTGCACATCACAAATCCGGAAAACACATCCTGGAACAACAGCAGAAAGGTGTTTCCACGTTCAGACTCCGGCATGTGAGTGACAAAGTCCATCGAGACAACTTCGAAAGGACGTCTGGGCTCAATATTTCCGGGCGACGGTCCTTCGTTGGGCGGTCGTCCCTTGCCACTCGCACAGTCGACACAATCCTTGACACAGCGCTCAACATCAGCGTACATCCCTGGCCAGTAGAATTCCGAACGAAGTTTCTCGTACGTCCGGGTGATGCCTTGGTGACCACCTTGGAAATCCTCGTGTGCGTAGTGCAGCATATCTGGTCGCAGGGATTCCGGGATCACCAGTCTCGGCTCATCTACAAAGTCGCGAGGGCGGTCTCGAGTTGACCGGGCCAGACGGTATACCACATCCCGAGCATCTAACGCAAACAAGTCCGCCACCTTAGCAATCTTGCGGAGCCTTCTCGGCGAGAATCCGTCGATATCCCCTTTCAGGAACGACTTGATTTCGGACAAGTAGGCATCCTGATCCTGGTGCGTCCTGATACGTCTCCACCGTTCGGCCTGATACTCGAGGGGACCCATGGGTCGCTGAGGTTCCCCATCACCAGGAGGAGCAATGTCCTCAACTCCCGGATCCGGATGTACAGCGTCCCTGGCCTTCGACCTTGTCAACGCGGCGAAAACTCGTGCCGCACGAGAGAGCGGCGCGGACTGTGAGTCTGCAGCCACTGCGTCAATTTCCGTCCGGGCCGAAGTCTCAGGACGCGGAGTTGGGTCTCCGTCCAAATGGACCACCTTTGGCTTCATCAGCTTCCCTGCGATCTTCGACACTCTTTCCAGGTGTGTCCGCTCTTCGGAATCCTGAACAATCCAGGCCCCTCCGAGCGCCAGCGTCTTCGACGTCAGGTAGTCGGCAGCTTGGTTGTACTCGCGCTTAACATGGACCAGTCGCAACGTCCGGAACTTATCCTTCTGGACTTCACACTCAGCCAAGTGTTTCTGGAGGTTCGGTTGGTGATAGTTGATGAGACCTTGGACTTGTTGAATCACGATCCGAGAATCTCCCACAACTACCAAGTCTTCGACCTGACGGTCGAGTGCCATCTGGATTCCTTTCAGGAATCCATGATACTCCGCATCGTTGACTGTCACGTCGTCCAAAACAAAACCTCGGGCTTCGAGCACCTTCCAGCCGGGGAGCTGCCAGAGAATACATCCGCAGCTTCCTTGCCGAGTTGAGGTCTTGGCCGCACCATCGAAACTCAGGACGACGCCCTGATAGGTATCGTCAAGCATCTCCACACTGAGAACTGGTGGCTTCCGGAAGCGTCCCTTGGCAGGTATCAGTGCTTCTGCGACTTCGTCCAAATGTTCACGTGGGGTGATCCCGGCTCCCATGATAGCCGCCAGACCGTCTTCATCCTTCTGGACCTTCCGGACGGTGATGTCCCAGTGTGATAGCATAACCCCCCACGGAACACAGCGTCCGTCGGCGGATTTCGACTGGAGTATCCACTTGAAGACTGAGTGCCGAGTGTAGACTTCCAGGTGACAACCCTCGAGAAGTGTTCGGAAGACTTGAAGGACTCTTAACACAGCAATCACCTCCTTCTCAGCTATGTGATATCGGAGCTCAGCATCGTTCAAAACTCGTCCGGTAAACCGCACCGGTTGGATCTTTCCATCGTATTCCTGACCGAGGATCTAGCAACTCGATGTTTCCCGCAGAAAGACACTTTCCCGCAATGATCTTACTAATTCAGTACATATCACCAGACAGCTGTGGCAAATCTTGTGCACTGGCAGACTCCCGCACACTCTGTGTTCGCGGTAGATAGCCGATGGCAGTTGCAGATTCAGCGGGGACACCTGTAAATTTAAAACCATCAGTGAGTGTGAGAGCACCGGCATCCGGACTGAACATCGGCTTTAAAGCGGTGTACGATCTCTACGTAGTACAGCATAGCCATAGAACGCTCTTCAGCAGCCATGTTTCCTCGTGGTAGTGTCGCCGGCGTAGGCTATTCCGAGATGGCTTAATCCCCCCTGTACTTGACTACTTCCTGCTGATGCCTTGGTGCATACAGATCAGCTTTTCGTGGAAATACCACAACGACTCGAGGACTTGTCGTGCTTTTGTGTCACTTAAACCTGCTAAGGAGTGGAGACAACGACAATTTCTCATAAAATGACACAATCCGCTAATGCAGGATTAAGAGTGTAAAGCCCAAATGCAATAAAGTCGATTGCGTTTATCACGAATGACGTCGAAGGGAGCATGGCACACCAGTGATACCTCGGGACCCGAAGGATCCTCATCCCAGTTACGTGCCATCTAGTATCCCACATCGAATGAATCAGCATCGCAGCTGTCTCCCACTTTGGGGCGTCACGTCCGGCGTATGTGGCGCTCGTTGAGCACTTTCTTGGTGTCCATAGCAATACTCGCTCAGTTTGTACGTACGTTGGCTCCATCACTTCATAATCTGGATGATAGCATTATGTAGTAAGCAGAGTGGTTTTCAGGGTTACGCTGATTCGAGAAGGCTACCGTCTAGAATGGACAGCGGAGAGCAGGTGATGTTTGATGTGGCGTTTAATGTGGTGTTTGACGGTGATGACAGCAGGATACAGCAGCAGAGTGGCGTAACGGATCAAGGACGGCAGGCGACTGCGTGGAAAGATTGCAGCACCAGCGAGCGCGAAGATATCAGAAGGGTGAGCAAGGTGACAGCGAGCGCAGACCGCCATGGCATCGTCTGTATGGTTGACAATTGTGTGGTTGAGGCGTGTTGGCAAACGTCGCTGCCAAAGATCGCCCGCCCCAAAAGACACGCTCAGGCAGGACCAAGGATAGCGAACCCAGAAGACGGCTCAGTCTAAGATCTGCGGAGTCGGTGGCAAGCCGAAGACGCGGAAGAGCGTGCGCTGCGAAGCAAGCGCCAACCAGAGCATCGTACCTTGCGGTACAGGCAGCAGCAAGCTAACGAAGAAATATACTTGAGTTCCTGAGCGAGCATCTACTTGAGTCAACTAGAGGAGCGCTAGTGAAGAAGCCACTGTCGAACGAAGTCGTGCGGAAGCAGCTGAAGCCGAAGCAAGCCGTAGTCGCCGTACTACTGGTGACGTCCGTCGACAGGCCCCACGGTAGAAGACCGTCGGAAGGGAGAACACGAAGGCTGTGCACGCACGTGGGCACGGTCTACATAGTGACAGTTCCAACCAGCTATAGCCTCTCTGGGCCTAAAGGAGAAGCAAAGGGTCGAGAGCACGTGCAAGCAGTACCTGGGACAATTTCGGCGATAGCGAAGCTCTGCCTGTCAGTAGATATTGTACATTGCATAAGTAGTCGAGCTGTCGTCGTTAGCCACCGAAGACCTCACGACTGCAGGCGCGAGATTCGGGCAAGGTACAGGTGGTAGCTGGCAAAACAGAGGTAGCTTACTTGGAGGTCATACAGGGGCCGATCAACACGGTTGGTCCTACTGCTGAGGCTACGCTGTGGGCCGTCACGAGACTCGGTTCAAGCGGGCGCGAACTCAGGCAAAGAGATCAACACTTTGGGGGTTAGAGCTCTAAGGCGCTGGCGAGACAAGGGGGAGTCGGAAAGACGAAGCTGCGCGGAACGTAACCTACTTGTCACCTCACCCGCGGGCACAAAGAGGAGCACCTGGCACAGCAGTCGCAGGGCAACTAAGGGGGTCCGTGATACAGCGTTGACCTGACTGCGGCCGAGAAGCAAGACACAGGCGAATCCCAGTAGTAGAAGTAGAAGAAAAAGTCAAAGGGGCCGCTTGTGTGGTGCTTAGGCGTACTGCAGGATTGCGAATCTTCCTGGCGGGGTGATCGATCGGAACGAGAGTGTGTATCGGCGTGGAGTGCTGCTGGTATTGGCAGACGGAAAGGAGGAGAGGAAGGATAAAAAAGCGGAGTATTCAGAGTTGGAGATTGATAACGCAAAGAAAAGATGACGCGAGCACAGAATTTGCAAGCAGATATCACGCAACTCGGGCCGGCAACGCGGACACGAAGTACAAGAATGGAGCTGGATGACTATGATGATGACGCTGGACTGGGCCGGAGAAACAAGCGACAGCGGACGGCCAGTGTGACGGTGGACCCCAACGACAATGTCGGCAATGAGAACGTGGAAGTGGGTGCCACGGTGGTCACGGTGGGTGCTGGCGGAGGTGACCGTGAAGATAATGGAGGAGATAGCGACAACAATAATGCTGATGATGACGGTCGACGTGACTCCGTGCTTCGGGGCGAAGATAATGCGAATCGTGGAGGAGACGCATGACGTCATGGCGAGGGAGCGGGTAGCGGGCGAGCACGACACGATGACACGTGACAAGTAGGAGGTGGCAACAACAACGGTGCGTACCTCAAGGTGGTCAACGAGAACGACACTGGTGGGACACCTTGACGCCAGAGCAGCAGCGGACCATCGCGTTGCAGTTGATTACCCCAGCGTCAATGGCCGCAGCAGCAGTAGCAGCACCGCCACCACCTCCCACACCACCACCACAGACAATGCCCCAAGCAGAACCGCGACAAGGAAAGAAGAAACTGGATATTGATGACTTTACTGGCAAGGCAACCGAAGACGTTGGGTCGTGGCTGGAGACGGTCCCAATAGCAGCGCAGTCTCAGTTTGTGTTGAACGGCGAGGAATGGTCGCCTGTGGACTTGTACTACGGCGTCGCTGCACACTTAAAAGGGCCGGCTAACACTTGGTTCCGCGCGCTGAACAAGCAGACGGCCCCGGAGCGCCGCAATTTGCTGTACTTGGAGCGCAAGCTGCGCGAGGCCTATGGCAGTCGCGAAACAGCCTGGGAGATACAAAACAAGCGTAGGCAACAACCTGGAGAACGTTTGCTGGACTACTCGAACAGCCTTACCGAGTTAGGAGCTGGTCACCCTAGTTTGGCGCCGTCATTCTACGTGGATGCCTTTGCGAGAGGCTTGGACAATCCGATCTCGTCCCAAACGGTGACCTCCGCCAGAATGCCGACGCTGGAGCAAGCCGTCAGCTTTGCGATCGACAACTGCGGGCGCTATGGAGAAGGCAGTGCGATCAACGACTGGAAGCTGGCCGTGAAGAAGTACGAGCAACGGCGAATGCTGGAGAGTGCAGGAAAAGCAGCCACAGTAGAAGCGACGCCTGCGGTGACCTCTCCCGATCAACTCGATTGGACAAAGCTGGGGTTGAATCTTGGGGCGGTCGAAGCAGAACAAGCTCCACAATATGACCGCAAAGAACAGAGGGTGCCACTGGCTACCCTGAGGGGTCTGGAGAAGGAGAACTCGCTCCCGTTGGCTGCATTACAAGCTATCGTTATCGCAGCAAGAGCAGCCGCTACCGCTGCAGAGCCGAAATCAGCCGCCACCATGACCAGTACGAATCAGGCCAAGCCAAGGGTCGCGAAGACGCTGGAGGTGAAGGCGGAGGAGGAAGAGAAGTCGGCGCCACTTCCACTCGACTCTAGCACGCAAGTTGCTACGGCATCGACCTGGCCGCGTGAAGACAATCAGTTGATCCTTGACAACAGCGCGTACCAGTCATTTGGTGGAAGTTATGGTGGTAGGCAGCCGTATGTAAGCAGTCACTCAGCTGGAGGCTATAACAGCCGAAGCTGCGGTGGTAGAGGACGAGGAGAAGGTCAATACGGAGGTGGTTATGCCGGAAGAGGAGGAGGTCGATACGGTGGAGATTTTGCTGGACATGGAGGAGGCCGATACGGTGGTATTTATCCTGGAAGAGGAGGAGGACGCTTCGGTGGTAATGATTGGGCGGGGCGAGGGCCAGAACGAAGCGCTAATTCTGCAGCAGGCGCGAAGGCAAACACACACTGCCACTACTGCAACGAAACCGGCCACTGGTATCGCGAGTGTCCCGCGAGAATCGCCGATGTACAAGAACGACAAGCGCTGAGAGCACGACAGTCCAGTGGGTCAAATGTATCTGCAACTCCGAACCAGAATCCAAGCCAGCAACAGCAGCCGCAGTCATCGCCGGGAAATGCTGCACGGCAGTAGAGGTGGGGACTCTACTGTCGGTAAACGACAAACACCCCAGCGATGAAACTACTCCGAATAGCAGCAATGAACAAAGGGCAGCAAAGCGGAGACGACGGCACTCTCGATGGAATCTGCCAGCCACTCCCTTAACTAGCCGAGTGGTAGACGAAATCGTGTCAACGGGTCGTGCACCGACTAAGGGAGAGAGCATGCTCGGAGGCGTTCAAGCTGTGGAGCAGCAGGTGAATTCTGGGCGGCATCAGAATCGGAGAGATGGAAGAAGACAAAGTCAGTCAGAACAGGCAGTTCAGCGAGAAAAAAGTGACGATGGAAGCAGTGAAGACGAAGCAGCAACTATCGTCACAGTGCAGCGGAATATATCGTGTTGAGATGCGACGGATCGCAACTTACCTGCCGCTGCAGCGGATATTATCGCTATGGAGCCGACGAATCGAATAGATGAAACGGAAGAGCGTCCGGAGCATGGATTACAAGGTGTAGGTGGGATAGAAGCACTACAGGGCGTGCAACGTAAAGAAGTCACCATCAGCGCCGTGACCCTCGAGAGCAAGCTATTTGGTGATGATGACTGCATTGCAGAGACATCGACAAGTTCCAATCGTTGTGCGAAGGACGGGGATGAAACCGCTCTCAGTGCCGACACCAAAGTAGTGAGTGTAGGCGACGACGCCATAGCCAACGATCCCGCCGCAGGTGCACTAGATCGATCCAACTTCAAAGCTGTCCAGCAGCATACACAGGGTGCAGCGAACATACCGCCGAGTGCATTACTCAACACTCGTGTGGCGTTGAGCGGTGGAGCAACGTCAGCGCCGTGCTGAAAACGACATGGCTCGCGTACAGGACATCCTAGTCGGCGAACGGCGTGAACGTCATGAAGCTCGTGCTAAACAACTACATGCTGCCGTACGTCAAATGTTAGCTGAGCTACGCGAGGGTGACGATATTACGACAGCCCGTCAACAACGAGCTGACTTTCAGCGCACGTTGGCCCGAGTGCGAAAAGTAGCAGTGAAGGTGATCAATCATGGAGCATCCATCGAGACCAATATGCTTTTGCCCACCAGAAACGCGCGAGTTCCGCGCCACCGAGAGATAAGCCGATGAGACCCGACACTGATGCAGAATGGGCAGCACGAGTGGCCGAGTTTGAAGCGCGCGTCCCAAAATACCTAGAAGAGAGAGGAACGCTTGCAGAGATGCGAGCCGTAAGGCGGCAGGTGAAGAAGGAAGTGAAACAATTGAAAACATCTCGACGTCTGCGGCGCCTGCAGCAGCAGAAACAAGCACGCTGTGTAAATGTGTTGACGCCAAGTGGTGTGGATCAGGATGCAGCGATGAGTGGTGGTGACCTCACAAAACCGTATCACTACGAGCGGCAAGGCGTGTACAGTAACCCAGAACTAGCGGAAGACGAGGATAGCAAAATGCTACGCCTCGCTCAACTTCGTGCTGTCGGTAGCAGTATTCCGATCAGTCTTCCTACGATAGTACTAGCGATGGGGAAGCATCACAAACAGGATGCCAGGCTTGACACCTGTGCCCAGTACAGCGTGGCCGGAGCGGGGTTGCGGAAGTTCGGACGTTGTGTCACTCGAGAAAGTCCCGTAGATATAATTGAAGGGTTTGGTGGAGGTCGTTCACGTGTGCTTGGTGTATGGGAATTCGGGGGAACAACGCAGTATCAACAAACAGTGGTGGTCAACGCACTGGTTGTCGATGCTCATGATGTCGAGTTGCTAATAGGAGAAGATTGGATGATAGAGCACCAAGTGAACCTAGATTTTGGCAAGCGGGAGCTCAAATACCAAGATGAACGCGGGAAGAAAGTGGTTGTGCCTTTCACTTGTGTAGGAGGGACACCTCTGGTGGCTGGGCCAGATGAATGGGCTGCTACTGTACGCATGGCCAAAACTGTGAAGCTCACAACAAATACTCGTAGCGTTCTGCGCGTTAGTGTGGGCGCGGTGGATGGAACGACCAGCATTTCCCTGCCAAAACCCACACACAAACGTCATCTGTTTCTCGCACCTACCGTTGGAACCGTGCGAAATGGTATGGTACCTGTTGCAGTTCTTAACCTGAAAGGCAAGCGAGAGAAACTGCCCGCCAGAGCTGAACTCGGTTCGTGGATACCCACAGATGATGCAATGGAGTTGCTGTCGTTAAATGGGCAGTTAGCACGTGAGAGAGTGATGGAGTGGGTGGTGAAATTACGCACAGCTGACGCTGCACCTCTGTCCAATGAAGACGACCTTGATATTGGAGAGATGGCGACTGAAGACCGTAATTTAGTGATTGCATTACTTCGTCAATATGCTGGCATCGTAGAAAAAAAAAGTTGGTTGTCCACCACCACTTCCAAATCGGACGCAAACTGCTCAAGACTCCGCGGAATCAAGACAGGCAGCGAATCGATCTTTCACGTGGGGGGGCGCTTGGAAGGCTACAGAAACCCCCGGCATACAAAGGACAAGTATAATAGAGGAAAGGGCGCGAAAGCGCGGAAGAAAAAGGAGAAGCATGAACACCTCGGTGCCAGCGAAGGAGACGAAGACGGCAACGACGGCAGCTGCTCCGGCAGCCGAGCGGGAGGCCACGAGGAGCGACATGCAACATGACAACGGCTGGAAGACGGTGGGGGCTAAGGCCAAGAAGGAACTCCACCAGCAGCAGCAAGGAGCGGACCAGAAACAGCAAGGTCGGGCTGGACGCAAGGGGGCTCCATCTCGCACCAGGAAGCACTCGCCGGTGCGTCTGAAGCTGGATTTCAAGCAGAATGAGGCGAACAAGGCGGCAGGTCCTAGGCAGAGTGGAGGGGCCGACCAAGGAGACGGCAGCAGGGTCTTCACCCAACTACAGCAGTACCTGAACACAGGAGCGGACCAGGACTACGTCATCCACACCGTGCTCAGGTTGAGCGATCTTGCTCGAGAACGGCGTTTCAGAGCACATGAGCGGTCGCTCACGATCCTGGAGCGAAAAGGCGCGACTACAGAGGAGTTACGCAAGGACTGGAAGGACGAAGCGCCGCCCAACCGGCAGGAAAAATATGCAGGCCTGAGCAGCGTGTGGCACCTGGACAAGCATGAGCACAGAGAACGCTTGCACCAACTCATGGTGCAATGGATCCTACAGGGAGATTCGGGACAAAGAGAAGTGGACGACCGACTGCAATTTTTTAAATTTGAACGCAGGGACAACGACAATGAGTTCGAAGCGAATGACCACACCACGCATAAAAGCTCATACAGAGCAGCGGTAGCGGAGGAAGAAGGGAGAAAGGAAGATGCAGGACTCGTGCAGGAGCGAACAAGACTGAAGGAACTGTGTTTGAGGCCGGCGGACCCAACTACGCAACTTCGTGAACGAACGGAGGACGAAACCAAAGCCATTGTGATGATTCTCAACCACGAGATCGAGGTACCCAAAGTACCTCCATTCTTAAAGCGGTCCATGGACCCAAGTGAGCTGGCCTGCTTTGCGGACATCTTCATGGCGCTCGAGTACCCGCTGTATGCACACTTAGCGCCGGGCCAGAGATTCTTTGGCAACATGCCCAAAGGAGCCATCTTAATGCAGATTTACGCGGGGGGAGAGGCAGCACCGGCTCAAAAGAGGGACATTGAGGACTTCAAGAGAACAGTGTCGAGGGTCACCCTGGACATGGAGGCGAGACTCGTGAAGGTGACCTTCAAGGGACGACAGTCAGCTGCACGCTGGGCTGGGTGGCAAATGCCACTTGCCTCAAAACCACTCACCCTCATAGACTACGAAGGCATTAGAGAACGTGCAGCAGTCACTCACGAACTAGTGCTGCTGGACTACTTCTCTTTCGAAGTCGAAGTACGGAAAGGAGAGCTGACATCCAGAGATATGTACTGGGTACTTACAAAAAAACTAGGACTCAGGGTGCAAGAGATGACCCACACGGCCACCGAAGCAAAAGGCGTCAAGGCGCAACAGTGGCAGGTCAGGATCCACGCATCAACCTGCCCCGATATCCTGAAACAGAAGAGCACCATAAAGGTGGACTCGGCTGAAATCGCGCTGCACCAGATGAACACGCATGTCAACTGGCCCTGCAGACGGTGTTATTCACCAGAACACCCCGCCAAGTTCTGCAGAACGGTGGAAGCCGAAGTAGACACCGAAAAGGCCAAATGCACCATACAATTGGACGGGAAGCTGCCGTCCTCCCTGGGGCAGAGCAGCACAGGATATACAGCAGGAATTCAGCCCAAGACAATGTCAGAACTCGAAGCAATCTTGCGCAAAGAGAGCAATGCATTTCAGAAAAAACTGGTGGCACGCAAAGAAACCATATTATCAAGAAGCAACAGACCGAGCTCACCAGTCAGAGGCAGCTCCACGGCCCCCGTAGTCAAGTTGACCCTCCCACCCGAATGGGGACAGACTGTGACAGCCGGATCAGAGGAACAAAGCTCTCAGGGGAACCAGCAGAGCAAAGAAGAAGTGACAGCAACAGCGGCGAACACCTTCACCCACGGATGCGAGGACAATGGAGAGAGCAACACGCAGGACTTACAGGACGAACACCTCCAGTCGAACATCAACGAGGAAGAGCGACGACAGCATGCAGAAGGAACGGGAGGGGATGCAGAAGGAGAAAAGGCTGAGGCCAGCAAAAATACGCAAACAAGGACCATACTGAGCGGAGGAGAGGCATTCGCTTCCAATTTCGAAGATGCAAGCAGGACAGGAGGCCAGGAAGCAGAAACTGAGCAAAAGGCCGAGAGTTGTTCGCCCAGCGAGGCGCCAATGGATGTAGAAATGGCAGCAGCAGAAGAGGAGACCATGCAACCAGAAGAATTGGCTGCAGCGGGGAAGGAAATGAAGGCCGAAACAAGAAGTTGTCGCAGGGTGTTGCAACGAGGACGCTCTCCAACTGCGAGAGCACCAAGGAGCCCGAGCAACAGGACCAAGTTACAGGCTGAGTTCAGGCAGAGTAGTCAGGAAGCCGAACGCAAGATGGGCACAGCGGAGTGGAAGGCAGAATCGAATGAAGCCAGGTTAAATATGGTAGCTGGGCGAGCAAAAGGCAAGGGTGTGAGACTGCGCAGAATATCTCTCTCCCCAAAGCGCAAAGCAGCACCGCACTGGGTTACTGATAGAACGCAAGACATGGCGGAGGACATCCTGGAACGGACGGACAACGCAAGACATGCAGGGGTCATTCGCTCACTGTCACCGAAGAGAAGAACGACAGAAGCGGCACGAAGGGGTGAAAAGATGACAACGCAGAAGTTCATTCACCAATACATGCAGGCAGCAACCGGGAACCCAGATTCAGAAGAAGAAAAAACACCTGTGCAACCGCAAGGAGTGATGAATGGTGAAACGGAAGTGCAAGAACAGCAAGTGTGGACCGATGACAACTGCACCACGAATGCCGGCGGAAACAGCAGCACACCCACAGAGATGAAGGCAGAAGAAGACTGCCACATACTACACGTCACGCCACCAACGGACAACGGAGCATCGCTCGCAGAATGGCTCGAGGTGTTAAAGGCAACAACAGTAGAAGTGGCAGCCAACGGACACTGTGGCTGGCTGGCATTTCACGCGGCACTGTACAACCTGAATATGGGGCTCGTCAATATCTCGAATGAAGTGGCAGAAGGCGCGAACATACTGAAGAAGAGGGTCCTGAACTCAATGATTGCGAATATCGTGGAGGAAATGCAACTTCACCCGCAGGAGCTGGCGATAGAATTAAATGCCGGTGGCTACCACCAGGAGGCAAATGGCAGCTACGAAGAGCAAATTTGTGCACTAGTCAACCACCTTGTAGCACAACGAGACAAGTCAGTGAAGGCTAAGATTCCGATGCACTTCTGGGTACGTCCTGCGCACATAAAGGCGATGGCACAGTTCGCGAGGGAGACCATCTATGTGTTGGACGTGCATGAAGATGGACAAGCGTGGATCCAGGCTTACGCCTACAACGAGGTCAAGGATGCAAAAGGGATACCGGTGGAGATCGGTACAGTTTCCACAGTGCCGACTATTCAAGCGAAAGTGCTACTTCACGATTTGGTGGAGGCCGGATTCACCCCCCCCCCCCCCTGTCATGGTGCTGAGGTGGAATGAAACAGGCAATCATTTTCAGGCGGTACACTACCCACAGGAACTCCACGGTCACTACGCGGAGAACATCCCACACTGGCCAAAGTGAGGAATGCCATTCTAATGGAGCACGGATGGAAAGCGCTCGATGCAATTGCGTACGATGAAGACGTCACAGCAAAGGACGCTGCCCAAGTCATCAAAGCCGTGAGAAGAGCAATCAAAGAGGCGAAGGAAGTGAAACCGCGAATGCACGGATCGATTAGGAGCGCACTACAGCAGGAGGCGGCCGGTCATGCGAGGGCAGAAGGAGAAGGCAGACGGAAGATGACGGGTGACACTGAGTCCCGACTGCAAGACCAGGCACACCTCTCGCCAGAAAAGTCCAGCAGGACGAGCTCTTTTGGGCAGAAAAAGAGAACACCGGAAGTGGCCAGCTCAGAGGGTGAGGTGAGAATCACAGAGGCCGCACCAGGTAAACTACCAAGAGAGGCCGGAACAGAGAGCAACCCGGAGCGAACAGCAGAGACTCCGAGGTTGGCCGCAGGCGCAGCACCAAGCACAGGCAAGACCACGACTTCGTTCCAAACGAGAATGGATGAGTCCGGAAAGGAGGTTACTCAATAGTATGAGTAGCCTCCCAAGACAGATTGCCGGAGTGGGCGCGAACAAGAAGACAAACAAAAACAAAAAGGGGAACGGACAAGGATCGATCAACGACTACTTTCGAGTACAGACGACGGATGAATGGGGGAGAGCGTCCAGGATCGCATTCAGAAGATTCGGGAGACAGGTAAAGCGAAACAGGAGAAGAGAGCAACGACAAGAGGTCAGCGGTAAGGCAAAACAACATAAGCAGGATTGCACAATTGGTGTTACGACCTTAAATGTGAGGGGGCTGGCCTCGCATATGAGGAATCTGGGAGGGAAACTCCAGGGACTGAAGGAGAAGCACCAGAGAGGAGACAGAGACTTCGTTTTCATACAGGAAACACATCTACACCCGGCAGAACATGAAGCGGCGGCAAGTCAGCACGTCGCAATGTGGGGTTTGAACTACACCACTGCGCAGAAGTATTCCTTCTGGGCGTCGGGACCGGACAGGAGAGCGGGGGTGGCTTTCCTTGTAAATCCTTACGGTGCAGTGCGCAACGTGCAGCCATGGAATGAAGAGCTATGGACAGAACACCTCATTATGGTTATGGGAGAGATTGCGGGGAAAACGTTTTTATTCATCAACATATACGCCCCGGTACACGGAGCAGTACGCATACAATTCTTCAGAAAACTGCTGCAACTAAATCTACCGACGGGAGTGGAGATTATCTGTGGAGGAGACTTTAACTGTGTGCCGAGAAATGGACTGGACCGAATCGGCGGATCCCGCAAAAGTGAACTAGGCATCAAAGAACTGGAATACTTCGCAGCCAAACACACACTCTGAGATGCGGGATACTACAATCTACCAAGGGTCAACGGAAACAAGGAGCGGAGGAAGTACGCCGGAGAGTACCACACGCACTTTCACACTGCTGCAAGTGGACGAAAGGGCTCATCAAGGCTGGATCGGTTCTACGTCAGCGCGGCGAGCAAAACTCTTGTGAGAGGCGTTGCAACAGAGGAATCACTATGTAGGTCAGACCACAGGGCGGTACTATTGGAGCTTCATTCGCCCAAAGGGATCATTCGAGTGAAGAGGAGACCTAAACTGTATCCGCCGCCGGCTTTCGTACAGGCAGCAACAACCAGCTTGATCGAACAAACCATCACGGAGATGGGGGCCCGGATTGCTGAAAACCCCAGCCAGAGCTCTATCACGGAATGGGAGTCGCTCAAAAGCGGACTGAGAACTAAAATGACAACTCTGAAGCAACAGGCCAGACGACGAATGACCTCAGGATTCAGGCAGAGGATTCAAAGAATCAAGGGGCAACTGGTGAAACTCGATGCAGAGGGACAGGAGGAGGGCAACACCAGAGCAGACTTAATCGATGCCCTGATGCAGATACAAGAGACCCGCAGGGGGCTGAAACGGAGGGTATTAGTGGCTAACCATGCGTGGAGCGCGAAATCGTCCACCCGACGTTTCTTCAGGAGGGTGTGCACAAAATTTGGAGACAACGCGATTCCAACACTGAGACCAAGGAGGGCTGACTGCCAACGGAACGTCCAAGATAAAGCGAACATTCTCGCAGACAGTTGGGCAGAGATCTTCAGCGGGAAAGCGGAAATGCCAGACAATATGGCTGCATTCATTGGGAAATACAGTCACAACTGGCACAAAGTGGACTTAGCAGACCTGGATGACGAGCTTACTGAGGCGGAAGTGGCGGCGGCAATTGCAAGATGCAAGGCGGGCAAAGCATGTGGCCCAGACCTATTTTGGCAATGAGTGGTACACGGATCACGCGAAGATGCTCACTCCAATACTTACGAGATTGTTTAATGACTGCCTAGACAACGGACACACACCCTCAAGCTTCCTTGAAGCTTACATCTTCAGCATTGGCAAAGGAGGCGACACATCAAATCCGTTAAACTACCGACCAATTGCTCTTTTGTACGCGGATTATAAGATATTCACGAGGATCTTAGCCTGGAGAGTTAGGAAATTCATCGCGAAACTGGTAAACCGCAGACAGTGTGGCTTTGTACCTGGCAGAACAATTCACGAGGTGATTGACATGCTGGAAGCGGCCAAAGAAATATGCAAAGAAAACGGGGAACTCACGGAGGCCCAGGTGCTGCTCCTGGACTTCGCGAAAGCGTATGATTCGCTTGACAGAGACTTTCTCATGGCCATACTGAATGCAAAGGGGTTTCCGCCAAAGTGGTGCAACATCATACGCGCCACTCACACCAATACTACAGTGCAGTTCCTGGCCAACGGGCATTTATCCCACAAAGTAGCGGTGACCAGCGGCATCAGGCAAGGGTGCCCTCTAGCACCGCTACTTTTCATCATTGCAGTAGACTTGCTCTACGATGTGATTGAAGGAATGGAGGAGCTGGAAGGTATACAATTAGGAGGGTCCCGTGACGAAGCAGCCCCTGAAAGTTGCAGGATACTCGGACGATACAGCCATCTATGTGGCGCACAGGAACATGCAGAAGAAAGTGATCGAGGCAGTGCACCAGTTCTCAGCAATCTCGGGCCTTAAACTGAACGTCCAAAAATCGGCAGCTATAGACATTGGATGCAACAGAAGAGAAGAAACTGAGGAAGGGGACGAAGTGCAGCGAGAGGACGCAGGCCAGACACCGAGGAGAGAGGAAGCAGACACCACCGTGATTGAACCAACAGACACTGTGCGATATCTGGGGCACATAGCGGGGTCTGGTGACACCGCAGAGGAGGCCTGGGAAAAAGCCTTTGCTGCACTTAGAGTGCGATTGGTGCTAGCGGAAGCCAAGACTAACTCGGTGCAGCAACGAGCAGCAATAGCGGCCGCTATCATCATTCCAAAGATGTTGTACGTTGCCCGTCACGCGTGGCCTACAGAGGAAATCGTCAAAAAAGCGGACCTCTGCATCCGGCATTACGTATGGAAGTCCAAATTCTCGGTCCCAGACAGGTCACCGGCGGGATGGATACAGTCCGCAGTGGCTGGCCTAAACCCGAGGCACGGCGGCATAGGGGTACCGAATATAAAAGTGGAGCTCATGGCGCTCAGTGCGTCTATGGTTGGAACGTGGGCGCTGACACAGAATGAACAACTGCAGCGACTTGGGGACATACTACAAACTAGAGACGCTGGATCGGCTGATTGGCTGGTCCCGATGAAGGGCACACCGAAGCAGGAGATGCTGGACACGATCTGGGCTACAGGTAGACCATGGGTAGAGCTGCAGCTGCATGAAGGCCAGCGGCATGCGCATGAAAACGGAGAGGAACTCATGGAGCTCAGGGTGGCTCTCAGAGCCAGCAAAGGGGTCACAACCAGGTGGACCAACGCAGGGCTGTATGTGCAGTGTGAGGGGGAGGCGAGACAGCTACTAGCCAAACGACGAAACCGAAGATACGCAGAGAGGGGGGAATGCAGGGTGGATGCCATCGCGGAGGTGCCACTACAGCAGATATGGCTCGGAAATTCTCAGGGGGTCCAACTCACGTGGAAAGAATGCGTCAAGTTGCTCAAAACGGTGAGGGGACTAAAGGTCAAGGACGTATTGAGCTTCGGGATGGCAGAAGATGGCGGAGTGATATTTCACCCGCAGACTCACAGCATGCCAATGGAAAGCAGAGTGGCCCATGTGTTCAGGGAAGTATGCCTTAACATGGTGGCTAATTACCCCGAGCTACTTTTCGACAGACCCCAACAAAATGTGGTGCAAGTGAAGCACAGGTTGGAGGACCCGCACCATGTCTTTCTACTGGATAAGGGAAACGGTGTGCAGATTGATCACTCGTGGGGGTCGGAACTCACGCGATTGCCATGGGATCGGAGCCAAGAATCGGCAGAGCAGGCGTGTGCCCGGTTTCTCGGAGTCGGGGAATTGACGGTGTGGATTGCACCACACCCATGGCTACAGAGGTGCATGCCGATCTGGGCAGGGAAGCGGAGATGGACCCAGAACAGGAAACAGTATAAGAAACTTATGAACAAGGACCGAAGGAAAGCAGCAGAAGAAGCGTTGCAGCGAGTACAGAGGAAACTGGAGCAGGGACATGAGCAAGTGGCGAATGCGCTCAAATGTTTATCGTGGACTCAAATACAAAGAATGGAGGGCGTAACGCCTTACCAGACACAGAACATAATAAAGCTCAAGCACAACAGGCTCCGGATGTGGGCGGGTGCGGAACATGGCTATGGGTGCACGGTGGCAGGATGCAAGCGAGATGAGTCGCAGGGAACCTTACATGTTGCATGGACATGCAAGGATGCGGAGGAGTTCTGGAATAAGGTTTTGGAGGGCTGGAGATTGGGCACGGAGGAGAGCATTGGTAGAGATCAAGAGCGATCCAGAGCAGTACCAGATATCTTCGGCTTCAAAATGCGACTGATACCGGCATGGTTGACGAGGTGGGGAAGACACACCAAGTTCGAGGAGTGGGACCTGCTGACTGAAGTAACGCAGGACTTATGGCAGATCGGAGTGGCAGTCACTCTGACGCACATCTGGAGGCGGAATGTGGAGAGAGTGCACCCTGACGGAAGGAAAGAACAGACAGTAAGAGAGGCGAGCACAGGAGCACATAGCAGTGTGCTGGAGGCGATGGCGCGGTACCGAATGGGGTTACTTCCGCTCACGGCGGAAACAGAACCAAAATTGCGAGTTACGGATTTCATCCTCAAGAAGTGGAGGCTGGGGTATATGGATCGGAGGAGCTGTAACGGGAGTAACACGCTGACAACCGGGTTGGCAGTGGGCTTCTTCGACGGCGGATCTAGAGGAAACCCTGGTCCGGGGGGCAGTGGAAGTGTCATCGTTGACGTTGACGCGGAGGCAGCATCGGCACGGCCGAGGTGGGCGGCGACGACTGCGCTTGGTAAGGCCACCACCACGAACAACGAGGCGGAATTTATTGGACTCCACAGGGTGTTGGCACACGCAGTGGAGAGAGACATCACAGGGATCTTTATTGTAGGAGACAGCGCCATGATCTTGCGCATAATGAGGAACAGAACGGAGCCGAAGTCAGTTAAAATGCATCAATGGTATCGCATTTGTCGAAGACTGGCGGACATATGCAGAGTGGCCGGTTGGTCACACCACTACAGACGGCACAACAAAATGGCGGACTGGCTCGCCAATGTGGCGATGGACACCAGACGCAGTGTAATGGTGGAACTGGCGGAGGACGGCGCAGCGCAAACGCTGCGTCGCGGACTGGAGGAGAGAGTTTATGGAGACATACAGCAGTGGTTAGAAGAAAAGGGACGAGATAGCGTGAGCTCCTAGGGAGGAGGAGAGGGGGCACGGGTGACACGGAGGTCACACAATACTGGTCAAGATGCAAATGCTAGATCAGAATGGTTATTAGAGTTCACCTCCGGAAGGAGAAAGTAACACAATATACCTCAATCACCAAAAAAAAAAAATGGTTGTCCACCACTTGCAAGGGTGACGGTCGAGCACCACATAACCACTGGTAATGCAGCGCCAATTATGCTCCGACGTCGGCGGCAAGCTGTAGTTGAGAACGAAATTATTGACAAAGAAGTGGACGACATGCTACAGCAGGGCGTTATCGATGAAGGGCAAGGTGCATGGGGATTCCCAGTCGTGCTGGTTAAGAAGAAAGATGGAGCTGTACGATTTTGTGTTGACTATCGGCTCTAAATGCTGTTACAATCAAGGATGTATACCCGTTACCCCGAATTGATGAAACACTCGAAGCTTTGAATGGCAGCGAGCGTTATACGTCACTTGATTTGCATTCTGGGTATTGGTAGCTAGCCGTTGCAGCTGAAGACAAAGCAAAGACAGGATTCATTACGAGGCGAGGTATATTCCAATTCTGCCGAATGCCATTTGGTTTGTGCAATGCTCCCAGCACATTTCAACGGCTGATGGACTGTGTCTTGCGAGGACTCACATGGGTCAGTTGCCTAGTCTACCTCGATGATGTCATAATGTTTACAAAAGGATCTGTGGCACGACATGTGGTTGAACTCGCGGTAGTACTGGAACGCTTGGCAGAAGCAGGACTGAGCCTCAAAGTAAGCAAGTGCAGCTTCGCAGCTACACGTATGGAGTATCTGGGTCATGAGTTATCGCCCGATGGCGTTCGACCTCTGGGGAGACTCGTACAGGCTGTGCAAGATTTTGCCGTTCCCTCGGATGCAGACGAAGTGCGTAGATTTGTAGCCCTCGCCGGATATTACAGGCGATTTATCCGTAATTTTGGCGCACGAATGACGCCTTTGACTCGCCTTTTGCGTAAGACTAGTAAGTGGGAGTGGAATGCGGCGTAGCAGGAAGCGTTTGAATGGGCTAAGGCACAGTTGATACAGAAGCCTGTACTGATATACCCGGACTACAATCTTCCCTTCAAGTTGACGACCGATGCATCAAGAGCAGGATTAGGTGCCGTGTTGTCGCAAGATCAAGGATCGGGTGACCAACCAGTAGCTTATGCATCCCGCGTGAACAACCCTACTGTTGCGAACTACAGTGTCTCTGAACTTGAGTGTCTCGCAGTTGTGTGGGCTGTCAAGCTTTTTTCGACCCCACCTCTATGGGCGTAAATTTACTGTGGTGACCGACCATGTGGCTCTGAAATGGTTGCTAACTGCGAAAGATTTGGCTGGACGCCTGCATCGTTGGTCGTTAGCTCTACAAGAATATGACTTTGATATCCAGTATCGCCCTGGGCGAGATAATCACGTTGCAGACGCGTTATCTCGATGTCTTCCCGCCGATGAGGGGCAGACACCAGCCTCAGCCACTGATCGAACCACATGTACGGAAGCTGGGGAAGTAGTTGCTGAAGTCCACCGAGTAGTAGGTCGACCAGTCGTTTCTCAGCGGGAGATACAAGCAGTACGCCATGATGACCCGGACAACACACGCACAGACACAAGTAATGCTACAACAAGCTCTAGAGCAAGCATGATAACCAACGTTGTGCGAGAACGGATCGAGCGTGCAGCGAAAGATGCAATTGCGTGGGCTATGAAAATCTTGGAGGTAACTACCGGGTCGAAAGCAATTGTCAATACGACTCATGAAAACTTCTGCAGTGGTGACGAGATCTCTGTGAATCTAACTACTGACAGCAGGGATGAAGAAAAGAATGGTTCTTTAGTGGGCACACCGGAAGGGCTCACTTTTGCGAGACTGGTGGAAAAACATGACGCCAAAATTACTGACGAGCATGCTGCGCAGATGATTAACGACGCAGCTGGAGATGTAATTCGATTAGTGAAGGTGCAGCGAGTGGAAGCAGCTGAGCTGGGTGTCGTACAGTTTACTGATGATGACATTAGACGTGAGCAAGAAAGTTCAGTGATGGTGCAAATGTTAAAGAGGCGTGGGTGTTACCGAGGACGCCCTGTGACAGTGCATAATGATGGTCTTGTCTACTTGACTTGCGCTGATGGTGATAAGATTATTTTACCGGTAGTATATTTGCCGCTTGCTTTTAAAGAGGCTCATGACAGCATCTGGGCAGGCCATTTGCGAGGCCCGCCAACATACGAGCGGCTCAGACGTATGTATTGGTGGCCACGTATGCGAGAAAGCGTATCTCCGTGGGTAGCAGCGTGTCAAGATTGCGGGTCCAGAAAAGCTAAACCAACGGCTGTAGTGCCACCGCTGCGCAGTGTTCGCACTGGTGATGTATGTGATAGGTGGGCTATCGATGTCGCGGGTCCCCTTCCAGTAACCCCGCGTGGCAATCGCTACGTTATTGCTGGCATTGAGTATGCCACACGCTATGCTATCGCAGTTGCAGTGCCGCAACATACGGCAAAAGATGTCGCTCAGTTCTTAATGGAGAGAATTGTGCTAGTTTTCGGACCCATGCGTGAAGTAATGATGGATGGAGCAGCTGAGTTTAATAGCAAGGCGATGGACGAGCTCCTCCAATTGATGCAAGCAAAGCAAACAACCCCGGTTCCATACCGCCCAAATTTATTAGGACTGGTTGAGCTTCCATCGGACATGGAAGGATATGATCAGCTTGTACGTTGATGATCGCCATGATGACTGGGACGATTTTCTACCTGCTGCTGTCTATGCGTATAACTCATCAATCCATACGACACATGGTTACCAGCCAAACGAGCTTATGATGGGGAGGAAGTTGCGAACACCTAGTGAATTGCTGCGCAAGAGTCGTCTAGTTCACCCAACACAGCCAATTGAAGCATATCATGAGTTGCTAATTGATGATCTCGAGCGAGCACGAGCATTGGCTAAAGAGGCCCTGGAGAAGGAGCAGGCGAGACAAGCCATCTACTACAATCAGAGGCGTGTCAAACAGAAGGCTTCGTATGCTCCAGGACAGTTAGTTTGGATTTATAGGCCGTCCAAAGGCCCTGGTATCACTAAGTTCCGTCACCAGTGGCGAGGTCCAGCGCAAGTGATAGAACCGGCTGGTTTTGACAACTACAAATTAACGATGCTAGAGTCAAGAGCCGAGCTAGTCACGCATTGCTCGTTCTTATTACCGTATTTCCCACCAATTTGCTGGACAAGATGGCCAAGGACATCGCGCTCGACCTGCATGAAGAAGCCGACGCAGCCGGTGACGTTATTGAACTTGACCCCGGGCGGGAGGAAGAACCAGTGGAGCCAGAACATGAAGGACTTGGCGCGGATTTGGCAGGTGACCAGCAAGGCGAGACACAAAGACAAGTGCCAACTGACATCCAACCAACAGTACTCACAGATCCGCCCTCTTGTGCCCCAGTAACAGTAGATGTCCATGGCTCAGAACCAGTTGTCGTCACGCCGGCGGAATCAAACAAGCGTGCAAGGCATCAAGAGAGTGGAATCGCAAATCATGATGGTGA
Organism: Phytophthora cinnamomi; assembly: GCF_018691715.1. NCBI lineage: Eukaryota > Oomycota > Peronosporomycetes > Peronosporales > Peronosporaceae > Phytophthora > Phytophthora cinnamomi. Next base: position 84,908 of record NW_027151011.1, read on the forward strand.
TCCCGGTAGTAATGACAGATCACGGTCAAAGAAACGACGAATTTCATCGCGAGGAAATGCCGCTGAGTCGTCCAGTGACAGGCCTCAATACGACGTTCCCTGTGACAGTATTGCCAGACGCACGAGATCACAGTTGCGGTAATCACCGTACCCTGGGGTGGATATACACAATCACAGTATCGGTGAACCAGTCGATCCCGAAGGGTCCCGAGCCAGTGGCAGAGCGCTCGAGGTAGAAACCCCAGCACCAATATCAGGCGAAGACGCAAATGACAAACGAAGCAGTGCTGCACCCTCGACACAGGGTCCAGTATCCACCCAACAACCAACAAGAACAGGCGAACAAGGAACCTTTATGCGAGCTGAAGACGAGCATATCTACGTTTTCGCTGGTCGAGGACGGCGAGGTGTGGACAGCTTGGCAGCTTCAGCCCCCAGTCGAATTCGGATCCGACCGGATGAACGAGTCTGCGAGTGTCGACGCCGTCGTTACCGTACACGTTCCGGACGATACGTATTGGAGTTTGAAGTTAAAAGGCTCGGTAGTCGATCAAGCAGCGAAAACCCTGAGTGTGTCTGGATTAACCAGCAGGAATACGAGCAACTGTGGCGGGAAGGTCGTATGTGCCACGAGGACGAGGCGAACCAACATTAGCTGACGCTTCCAAATAAGCCAACAGCACCGAGGGGGTAAATAACGTCCGACCACCGAAAGGAAACATCATCGGGGACGATGATGGAGCTAGGGGGAGAGAGTAAGCAGAGTGGTTTTCAGGATCACGCTGATTCGAGAAGGCGACCGTCTAGAATGGACAGCGGAGAGCAGGTGATGTTTGATGTGGTGTTTAATGTGGTGTTTGACGGTGATGACAGCAGGATACAGCAGCAGAGTGGCGTAACGGATCAAGGACGGCAGGCGACTGCGTGGAAAGATTGCAGCACCAGCGAGCGCGAAGATATCAGAAGGGGTGAGCAAGGTGACAGCGAGCGCAGACCGCCATGGCATCGTCTGTATGGTTGACAATTGTGTGGTTGAGGCGTGTTGGCAAACGTCGCTGCCAAAGATCGCCCGCCCCAAAAGACACGCTCAGGCAGGACCAAGGATAGCGAACCCAGAAGACGGCTCAGTCTAAGATCTGCGGAGTCGGTGGCAAGCCGAAGATGCGGAAGAGCGTGCGCTGCGAAGCAAGCGCCAACCAGAGCATCGTACCTGCCGGTACAGGCAGCAGCAAGCTAACGAAGAAATATACTTGAGTTCCTGAGCGAGCATCTACTTGAGTCAACTAGAGGAGCGCTAGTGAAGAAGCCACTGTCGAACGAAGTCGTGCGGAAGCAGCTGAAGCCGAAGCAAGCCGTAGTCGCCGTACTACTGGTGACGTTCGTCGACAGGCCTCACGGTAGAAGACCGTCGGAAGGGAGAACACGAAGGCTGTGCACGCACGTGGGCACGGTCTACATAGTGACAGTTCCAACCAGCTATAGCCTCTCTGGGCCTAAAGGAGAAGCAAAGGGTCGAGAGCACGTGCAAGCAGTACCTGGGACAATTTCGGCGATAGCGAAGCTCTGCCTGTCAGTAGATATTGTACATTGCATAAGTAGTCGAGCTGTCGTCGTTAGCCACCGAAGACCTCACGACTGCAGGCGCGAGATTCGGGCAAGGTACAGGTGGTAGCTGGCAAAACAGAGGTAGCTTACTATGTCATTACTTAAAGTCGGACCTACACATATTGCTGAGGGACGTATCAAGGTAAACGATATCTTCAGTCATGAAGCTACCTATCCAGCCTCTTTGAAAGTTCCCCAAATTAAAGCATGAACACTCACCAAAGCAAAATCAAAGAAATGATTACAGGGTCCAAGGAGCTGGTTTGATCGCAGAAGTTTTCCACAACACTCCATCCGTGACTTGCATCGCGTTACAGTGATGTATTCTGTTAGGTGACGAGACTGCATGTATTGACGCGATACTTTGACGATTTGTCTGATGTTTCGCTCTAGCGGTGTCGCTCGATGTTGGGCCAGCTACGTAGAAACACTTGTAGCTATGCTCCCTTGTGTTGTGGCCAAAGTTAAAGGAACGGACGAGCCGCCTCGAGGTTTGCGTTGAAGTTCGCGTCGATGAAAGGGACCTTGGCTTCTTCCCCGAAATTTGTTTCGCTCAAAGCGTTGCGGGCCCCGTCAGTCATTTGTTCCCACATAATGAGATCCTGAAGCTCGCCTTTGCCCGTTGTTTTAGTCATACTTACCGAGCTACCGCCGCCGCGGACGTCTCATCCGTATACGAGCACGACACCGCTGTTGTGGATGTAGTTAGTGAAGGGTGGGTCCTTCACAATACGATATCCCACTTTGGGGCTTGAAGTCGACACGGCGAGAATCTTCGGCGTCTCGAGAGCAGGGTTGTCAAGCCACACAACGGCGCTTACCCACTTGTGTCGGTGACCCTTCTTGTGGAGGCCCTTGGGGTAGATGTCCTTGGGGAAGTACCAGGCATACATGATGGCCCAGCGATCCTTGAACCAAACAGATCGACCGTACACTTGCGAGCCTAGACCTGACCCCTTGCAGTCTCCGTCCGGTTGTCCGGTTGCCTTCAGACCCCCATTCGTCTCCCCTGCAGCATTGACAGCAGGGTATGGGTGGCACCCTTTGTAGATGACGAGAGGCAGTTTGAACTTGACGGCGGCCTTCTCGGATATGGTGGTGGGTTCAGGCTGAGCAAACGGCTGCACTTTATCGTGGCCGATAGGGCCGGCTATGACAACGCTGAGCGTAGCGGCGGTGATGGTGATGAAAAGCAGCGAATGCAGATTCATGGTGCGCGGTTCGCAGGAGGATTGAAACTGAAGTGGTCTCCGTTTGCTGCGCTGGCCACGAGCAGAAGAGACTCGGTAGTACTATAGGTACACCCGCAACACGTTGCCAGTTAGTAAGGTACGAGAAGGATCATCCTTAGGATGGGACCTTGGTACCGGTAAGTACCACTTCAGTTAAGCTCCGTAGCGAAGTCGGTCTTGCTCAAGCGCAGCATCCGACACCCCCAGCAATTTTAATGTTATACAATTAATAGATGTTCCATGTATTAATGGAATATAACATATTATTATATAATTATTATGTACATGGTATATAATATATACTACATGTCGTCCTTGAACATCAGCACAGCTATTCAGCGGTGTACTTCGGAGAAGAATACTTGTATTGTTTTGGGTAGCTGTGAAGCTGCTGGTTTCCGCTCGCTTTTCAAGCTAGCTCATGCTCTACTCTGGCAAGACTACTATTGATAACCGGGACGTATACCCCAGTGCAAACCATGACCTGACCCGCTCTATTAGTCTGGAGCTAGTCCCGAGCTCCAATGCCCCAGCCTGGAGTAGGAACGCGTGTCAACAAATTATGTTGCAGCAACTGTTATTATACTATACAAATGTGACTTATTATCATTGTAGTCACTTTACGTTGTGCTACGGATAAAGTAACCGTGACAAAGGATTAACGAACATGCGCCTGTCGAAACGTGATTAACGCCTACTGTACCGCGTAATCCTCCAGTCGAAGCAGAGCGAATCCATCAAGCAAGGGTGACTCGATCCACTCGAACTTCTCGGTGCCCGAGTGAGCTCGAAGCTACTCGCGGAGGCTACGACAAGCTTTTCGCTTGCCGTCAAGGACGTTCGTCGCTTGTAGCGGCGAGGAGGTGGCGAGCAGGAGTGTTACAATACTGGTACCAAACCGGTGAATTTGTATCTAAATGGTTATAGCGGAACTTACGTGAGATACAGTCACACCTCCATAACTGCAACCCTATTGGTTACTTACAGGACGGCTTACGGGACAACTTACGGGACGACACGTCAACTAACAACTGCGTTCAACAACGAGTGGCCATGAATAGGGACAGAGTCTACGTGCTCCGTCTGGCAAAATTAAGTATTAATAACAAAGCGGTGCTTTGCACGGGGAAGCTCTGGATTTACAAGTCAGTTTTTCAACTTGAATTTGTATCTAAATGGTTATAGCGGAACTTACGTGAGATACAGTCACACCTCCATAACTGCAACCCTATTGGTTACTTACAGGACGGCTTACGGGACAACTTACGGGACGACACGTCAACTAACAACTGCGTTCAACAACGAGTGGCCATGAATGGGGACAGAGTCTACGTGCTCCGTCTGGCAAAAATTAAGTATTAATAACAAAGCGGTGCTTTGCACGGGGAAGCTCTGGATTTACAAGTCAGTTTTTCAACTTGAATTTGTATCTAAATGGTTATAGCGGAACTTACGTGAGATACAGTCACACCTCCATAACTGCAACCCTATTGGTTACTTACAGGACGGCTTACGGGACAACTTACGGGACGACACGTCAACTAACAATTGCGTTCAACAACGAGTGGCCATGAATAGGGACAGAGTCTACGTGCTACGTCTGGCAAAATTAAGTATTAATAACAAAGCGGTGCTTTGCACGGGGAAGCTCTGGATTTACAAGTCAGTTTTTCAACTTTTATATTTAAAATTTATGTGACGATTAAAGTAATTGTAGACCTCCGCTTCGCCCTGAGGCCTCGAGCTGCAAATAGTATGATAATTTCACGTTGTCGACATACCTGTGGATAGTTCGCTGTGGGCAGCACCAACGTGCTCGTGGCTGTGGGGCTGCTCGTCATGATGTACCCGTCTTTCACCAAGGTGCAATAGAACCTGGTGCTACTCACGATGGTGCAGAACTGGGTGCTCGTGCCCTTCGTCGTGTTCTTCCTCTCGTCGGCCTTCTTCAGCGGCGACATTGGCTACATGACTGGGCTCAGCCTCGTGGGCTGCGCGCGCTGTATTGCCATGGTCGTGGTCTGGAACAGCCTCGCGGGCGGAGACGCTGAGTACTGCGCCGCTATTGTGGCCATGAACTCTGTACTCACCATTGGACTCTACTCACCCTCCGCGGGCCTCTTCATCAACGAGCTCCCGAGCCACCTGGGCATCGATTCGAGCGCCGAGATCCGCGTCGCCATCTGCGAGGTCGCCAAGAACGGCGGCATCTACGTGAGCGCGTCGTTCGTGACAACGTTGCTCACATGGTACGCGGTCACCAAGGCCAAGGGTGCCACCTGGTACTTCGACAAGTTCACGCCGCGCATCGGCGTGCTCACGCTCAAGGCGCTGTTCTTCACGATCATCGTGCTGTTCGCCTCGCAGAGCACGCGCATCTCGTCCAGCCTGGGTTATCTACACCGCCGTGCCGCTGCTCATATACTTCATGTTCATGTTCGTGGTCTCCTTCTTGATGGGCTGGTGGCTCAGGGCCAAGCACGAGCAAGCCGTGACGCTGTCGTTCACAGCTACCAGCAACAACTTCGAACTGGCGCTGGCGGTGGCCATTGCGTCGTTCGGACTCAAGTCGGACCCAGCGCAGATGAGTGTTGTGGGCGCGTTCATCGAGATCCCCACGATGCTAGCGCTCGTGTACCTGGCGTTTTGGTTCCGGCCGGAGTCTATTCGATACAGTCTAGTGTTTGGACCTCCTGCGCGCGAAGCTCTCGAATGCGTTGAAGCATCAGCCACAGCGGTGAGAGTAGGTCTTGTCCTGTGTGCTTCTTGCCGCAAAGGCGAAAGCGATCCAGTTCCCGTTAGATGGGAGAGAAAGCATACGCCCGTTAGCTCCGCGTGCTATCGTTGCACCAAACTAACTTCAATACGACAAGACTGTGAGCTTGAGCTAAGTAATATGTAATATTATAGTATGCAACATTGTAGCCATTTATGGTTGTTGCTCGTGTGAGTGTGTTTCGTGACCATCATTGTGTTGGAGCCTTCAGTATTGGTGTGAAATGATTGCAACGGTATAATGCAGATATAAATCTGTTGTGGTGCTATCATTTCAAAATTGGGAGGGGTTTGGGATCACCCCCAAAAACTCTGGATTAAAATCCAGAGAACAGAGTTGAATACAATTTCCTGTGCAAGGTGCTAAAAAATGTCATTCTATATTGCATATGCAGTTTAACTATACTTGGTGTTTGATGTAATGGGCTAGGAGAGGGTCCGGGGAACCTTCATGAGATGTGATTATTGTATGTGAGCAGTGCTAAAACAGCCTTAAACTGCATTCCGATTACCAATTCTCCCTCATAAGGCTGTTGTATGCAGCATTAGGAGGAAAATGACGAAGCGGCTCTCGAGCAGAACCTGAGCACACTCAGCTTGGTTGCAACACTGCTTCTCTAAATATCGGAAAATGATACTTCACATACAAGCATGCATACACACAGGTGGGGTGTCACCGCTACAATATAACGCAATCACTTGATGGTGAGCAACTGGGTTTTTGCACGATACAAAATTTAAGTCAAGTAGATAGCCAGCCGTTTCAGCGGTAAGTATGCAGCGTGAAACGGTTGCAAAGCGGTATTTCATGATGTTCCTTGGGATGTGTGTAGACAAGGTTGCCAGGATGCAATTCCAGATGAGCACGAGAGTAGACAGGCAGAGCATCAAAGGCGTTTCATACATACGCATACGCTTAGTCAAACAATATGAGATGTAAATATATTTATCCTGATGCATTCAGATTAACGACACGATGATATGCAGCTTAATCCCTACTGACTCGTCCGACGTCTCTTGTCCGCTACCGGCGTTGCTGGCATTCCTGGTGTGAATTGCGCACCTTCCAAGGCTTCGTCAACCCTTGAAACGAATCCGAATCACTTTACCATTGTCGACAAGGACCAACTTTCCATTCATCCACTCCTTATGCAATATATCCCAGCACGTATTTGCTACATCTCGAGCTTTGCGACGCGCACGCATGCAGATGTAAATTGGGCCTGTGCAGTTGCAGTCGCTGCAAAAGTAGGTAGTGATAGAAGCGCGTTGCGCGCCAGAGCGGAGGATGGAACAGACTTTGCAGGTCCGTTGTCGACGTTTTGCTTGTGAGCCTTCATTTCGACACTCATCGCTTTGACGTGCTGTATGCGTCGACGCCTGGGCGATGGTCGAAATTGGTTCATACGCCGTTTGGGTGGGTGAACGCCGCGTTCCGAAAGTATTTCCTTCATATATGTCCAATACCTGCAGCTCGTGAGGTGCGAAATCGACGAGCGTCCGTCACCAACAGCTGGTGAAACGGCTCCGGTGGCACAGCTGCAGGTGCAACAGCTTCATGTACTTCACGTGGGTGGGCGGCCGAGACTCCTTGTTCTTGTGAAACCCCTTATGAACAATGTATCCATTCACTCCATTCACGATAGCCACATCTATCAATCCGAGCACTAACGACTTGTAGTACTTGCGAAACCTTAGCGCACGCTGAAGAGAGTATCGTTGTAGTCGTAGCTGGCCACGGACGTCCACGCCTCCCATGAAGGCGTGGTAGGCCTTGACCACCCTGGGGCATGACACCTCGACGTGGTTTTGCCCTTCTTGCCGCACAACACGATCAATCTCGAGTACACAGAATGTGTACGGGACGTGAATCCCACCAACTTATTGCTGTCATATTCGGCACTAAGCAAGACTTAGCGATTTTGAATGATCCTCCGGCAATGCATTCTGGCCGGCTCTTCTTCTTCTCAATGACTTGATTGCAATAACCGAGTCGATTTGTCATAATTGTCCCAGCACAATAGAAACCCATTAGCTGTAGCTGGATGGCTAACACCAATGAAGTGTAGAAGCGGTCGACCACCACGAGCCGCATTCCTTGTTTCCGGGAATCTCGACCAAACACTTCCAATACGTTTCTAACCACGGCGGCTGGACCTGACTTCATATCGGGCTGGTGAGCGTCACTTGCGTGCTGTTGTGTTTTCAATAGACCTAAAACCGGTTGATATTCAGCATAAGTAAAGCATTGGTAGTCAGATTAAACTGCATAATACAGCTAAACACGTTGAAATGACAAAAAAACTTACCGAATGCAGTACGCTGTGACAGCACTGCAGAGCATGAAAAGCTTCGTTCCCCACTTGTGCGGCTTGTCGTTCATGTAGACACGCATCTTGTTGAAACTTGAGCGGCTTGGTAGCACCACCTCATCAAATACGAGGTGGGACGGCGCGATATACCCGCGCGCATAAGTTCTTTGTAGCAGTTCAACCACTTTGCGAATCTTCCAGGCGTGATCCGTGTGTGCGCGAGGATCGCTGTTATGATTGAAGTGGAGATTTCGTGAGACCTCCATGAAGCGGTCGCGAGGCAGCACAGACCCAAAGCACCCGCGTGAAATGACACCTTTGTCGACTGTCTTCCAGTGATTCGAAAGCTTTTCGCGGTTGGGGGCAATTGTCCGCGCCACCAAATAGCCTACGCCGGCGACACTACCACGAGGACACATGGCTGCTGAAGAGCCTTCTATGGCTATGCTGCACAACGTAGAGATCGTACACCGTTTTAAAGCCGATGTTCGGTCCGGATGCCGGTGCTCTCAAACTCACTGATGGTTTTAAATTTACTGGTACTGCATAACTTCAACAGCCGTTGAGCTTGGGTAGAAAAAGGCAAAACAAGATTTGAAGTGACTTGAGAAATCGTACAGACAACGACGGATAAATCCGGGCGACACTAAAATCCGGGTGAGACAGATCCCCATTCGATCCCCATACAAAATCTAACCCCATTTTTATCCAATGAAATGCTTAAATGAATTATTTTAGAGCCAATCAGAAAGTTAAATATATTGAGAGGTGTGGAGCTAAACTCCTTTGCCGACACAGTAATTTGAGGTCAGTAGCGCAGTGAAACGCGTCGAGCATGTGACGGCTACAGGGTACGCAGCGGCACAACTGGACCAAGTGGCGGCCGGTGGTGGCTCCCAGGCGGGCGGCCAGCACCTAGCTGGTAGCGCGTGTAGGCGCCGCTCTGCAGGTCCGCCTCGAGGTTCCCGGGTCCAGGACGGCCATGCTCATGAGCCACCCAGTGTCACGATATTCTCGTGGAATCTCGCGAGCTGATCGAAATACCACACAAGGCTTGTTACTGTAAATATTGCAGTAGCGTCAAGATGGTGCGGTTTCAGTAACATTAGCCGCAGTCAGCCGAAGGGTCGGTGCTCTTTACGAGCAACCAGCGCAGTGAACCCATCGAGACCTAGGAATGCATGTAAAAACAGAGTTAGAGTATGGAGCAGTGAATGAGCGGCAGGCTCATTCCGGAATCAACAGAGAATAAAGTCAACCTGCTCTGGCCAAGTAAGGTGGGCTCTCATCTTGGTGATCTCGAGAGCAAATCTCGGACACCTTAGCAGCAATCATCGGAGTGCTTTCAAGACGTGAGCTCGGGCATCTCTACAAACAACAACAAACGACTTCCTCTGTTCAAGTGCTACCATACACTCTTCCAGCTCACTAATAGTGAGTTGGAAAAGTGCGACATAGTAGAACTTGAGACGATGCAAGCAAGAAACACCGCGCGCAGAGTGTTGCGGAGTGACACCGCGCCGGAACGGCAGCAGCTGGATGGTACTCAGCGCAGCGCCGAACATATGAGGATCGACCGCCTGGAAGCAAGGCTGGACGAGACCCACGACGATATTCGTGCCTTTGGCAACAATATCAATGCGACTATCAGCAATCTGAGCACCGGGATCAGCACGGACATCGCCGCGTTGAACCAGACGGTCGCGGGCTTGGTGCAAACTATGAGTCAGCTCGCAGAAGGACTGAACCGAGTGCAACAAGTAGCTCAAGACGCTCATCGCATGGCTCAAGGAGCAACTCAACAAACGCCAAACCAGCCACCTCCAGCAGCACCTTCGTGGTCAACTGGATCATCAGCTGCACAGCAGAACCCGACTAGGGGACAGGGTGGCGCCAGGAGCGGTGGGGTGAATAACGTGGCGACACCAGCAGCTCGGAGTGATGCGAGTGCGTCTGGAATTTTGAATTTGCGGAAAATGGATGTCAAACCACCAGTTTTTGTTGGGGATATCGATGGGATCAAGTTGTGCAGCTACTACGGCATCTGGGCAGTCAAGTAACCCGCCTCCAGCTGCGCGAAAATCATGGAATGGAGCCCGCTCGGGGAATACCAACGCGTAGGCTCGCAGTAACTGCAGTTTTTGTGGTTGTGGACCACACCGAGTCGAAGACTGCTGGTTCAAATATCCCGACAAGCGTCCTGCCAAATCGAACAAGAAGGTCAACACGATTTTTTCGCGTATGACGGTCACCGATAATCAGTCTAGTGACGAGAACGACCATTTAAACGAGTAAGTCCACTCAATATTGAGCGTTTGAGTGGACATACCCGCAAGCTCAGCAGACTCAAGGGTGATGGAGATGAATGCACGGACCAAGGCTCGGATGCAGTCTCGACACGGAGCCCGATGCATGAAGAAAAAACAATCTATGTCCAGAAAAATGACGATATACATCAACTACAAAGGAAATTCGAGAAAAATGACATGACTATGTTTGTTTGCGTGACGAATGGAGAACGGAATATGGAATTCGCCGAAGATGATAAAATATCTGCCCAATCCGACGACTCTTTTTCGTTACCTCGTGAATATTGCTGCCTCTTGCATACGAACAGCACTGGTCAGTGCACCCGTGACGATTTATTCCTGACGAATTCGAATTTTATCGATAGCGGTGCCACGATCAATGCTGTCAGCGCGGAATTTTGTAAACGTTCTCAATTGGAAACCAAGATCAAAGACCATGGAGTTGAGATACCGATAACTCTGGCAAATAAGCAAGAACTGAAAGTTCGCAAGCAAACTTTGCGATTGCATTTGTTTATGGACTCTTTCGCTCCCTACATTGGTGATTTTCTCGTGCTTCCCGTGCCAGAAAATCAAGACATACAGCTCGGTATGCCATAGCTTAGAGCGGTCAACCCGGATATCGACTGGATTGAAGAAACCATCAAGCCTAGGGAGATACCGGCAACGAATAAAAACCACAAAAAGAAGATAAAGATGAAGAAAGTGAAACCTAGGACCACGACGAAACCGTCTAAGCCGGCACTGCAGGTTGGAGGCCAGCGCTTCTCGGTCTCTGGTAACACAAACAATTCATGTAGTAAATACTATCAGCAGGGATTTTGCTCAGTGACAAGTGGTGAAACCAAATATATAACGAGCAAGCAGTTCAAGAGACTTTTGCGAAAACCTCAGGAATTGGAGGGTGTGTTCGTATTGCGTCCAGTGGCTGAAAAAGAACAAACACAATCTGAAAAAGCACTTACGGAGGTAGATGACTACAAAGGTCTACCCGTATATCCTGTGCTGGACCGCCATCGAGCCGTGTTCAGGAAGAAGTTGCCGCAGCAACTACCGCCTAAGACGCATGGAGTCCACGAGATGGACGTGAATACAAAACAGCCAATTTTCCGTCAGCAGTGGAGGCAATCACCGAAACAAGAACAAGAAATACGTGCGTGGGTAGAAGAGATGCTACGAGCAGGTCTGATTCGTCCTTCGTCCTCCCCCCACGGTGCCCCCTACCTTTTGTGTTAAAAAGCCCGTGGGTTGGCGCATTGTGCACGATTTCAGAGCGATGAACAATCACACGGTTAGAAGAACATTGCCGATGCCGCGCAAGGATGTTATTTTTGAGCAAATGCAAGGTGCTTACTGGTATAGCTGCATGGATTTACTCAGTGGTTATTACCAATTCCGTATGCGCGATTCTGACATCAAGTATACTGCCTTCCAGACAGCGGACGGGTCGTTTGAATATCTAGTTGTATCGATGGGTTTATCAAACGCACCCGCAACATTTAGTGACGGAATTCGCAAGTTGCTTAAGGACTTAGCTGATTTCTGCCTCTCCTACTTCGATGACATTTACATCTTTACGCAAAGTCAAGATCTAAAGGCTCATTTCGCCGCTGTTGATCGAGTGTTAAGTCGGCTTGAAGACAACCAATTCTACGTCAAATTGAGCAAGTGTGTGTTTTGCTCCGCTGAGATACCTTGCTTGGGAGATTACATCGGTCGTAAAGGAGTGAGAATCGACCCGAAGAAGGTGAAAGTGCTTCGAGAATGGCCTCGGCCTACTACTAAAAGTGAATTACAATCATTTCTTGGTACCGCTACATACGTTCAACGGTTCTGTGATGGATTCGCTCACGATGCGGGACCTCTCTTTGAAATGTTGAAGAATACCGACAGCGCTAAAAGCAGGGTGAAGCTGCACTGAACGTCAGAACAAATTCAACATTTTGAGCAGCTTAAACATCGAATTTCGGCGACCCCGGTACTGGCCGTAGCTGATTTCACTAAACCATTCTATCTTAGGATGGATGCAAGTGATTATGCGATCGGGGGTGTTCTGTATCAAATGGTAGAGCATGACGGCGAGGTCGTTGAGAGACCTGTGGCATTTAATGGCAGGAAATACAAGGGAGCTGAAAAGAACTACTCGATCAGAGAAAAAAAGCTATTGGCAATCTTGTTCGGGCTTCGAGTGTGGAGGGTGTATTTGCTTGACAACCCCTTTATTGTGGAGACCGACCACAAATCGCTTGAGAGTGTATTCGCCCAGAAAAGTATTTCGCGGCGTATAGCACGTTGGTATGACGAGCTCAGTGAATATCCTGTTTCGTTTAAGTATATTCCTGGGGCAACTAATACCGTGTCAGACGGTATTTCACGCCGAGCTGATTTTGCAGAGCCTAGTTCATTGGAGCAAATAGTGGCAGCCAGTGTTATTCACAAGCGTGTGTGTGCTGGTCTGACTGCTGTAGTCAGCGAAGCGATAGCTCGCTACAAGGAGGATCCGATTACACATGCAATTATTGAAGCACTACAAATCAAACCCAACGGAGATAAAACATCGCGAATCCGACATCTTGCGCGCTATTCGCTCGACGGAGAAAAGTTGTTGTATGCAGGGCCTAATGATGAAGCCCCACGACTCGTCTTACCAGTTATTGATGAGCTGATTAGTGGGGTACTGTTCGAATTCCACGATGTCGAGTGTCATGGCCATCCTGGTGTTGATCGAACACTTCGTCTCGTTGAGCAACATTACTATTGGAGGCACATGGTACGGAGTGTACGTGCTTATGTCAAGTCGTGCGAAGTTTGTCAGCGAACGAAGGCTAGAAACACCAAACCGCCGGGTCTTCTGCAATGCCAACCAATTCCGCGTGGGCGGTGGACACACGTGGCGATGGATTTCATTGCTGCTCTACCAAAATGTCGTTCCAACTGTGATTCAGTGCTCGTGGTAATAGACCAGCTGACTAAGCGAGCTCATTTTGGAGCTTGTAAAGGTACAGCTACCGCTCGTGATGTTGCTGAGCTATACCGTGACAGAATATTTGCTCTGCACGGTATCCCGACTGAAATACTTTCCGATCGGGATCCAAAGTTTACAGCATCAGTGTGGACTACATTGTGCACGATGCTGGGCACCCGTCAAAAGTTGACCGCTGCTTTTCGCCATCAAGCAAATGGAGTGACCGAGCGCCTAAATCAAACAATTGAAAATTATTTGCGAGCTTTTACGAATGGAGCGTCCGACGACTGGGACTCGTATCTAGCTCTCGCAGAATTTGCATATAACTCACGGTTCCAGCAGGCAATATCGATGACACCTTTCGAAGCCGATCTTGGGTACCTACCCTCGACCCCTGCTACATTGCTGAGCCCACCTCGTGCCACCGGCGCTGAACGACAACGCTGTGCTTTGGGGAAGACGTTCCTCGAGACACAGTCCGATCGATTAGCTACTGTACGACGTGAGCTTCAGCGGGCAGCAGATCGCATGAGCGAGTACTACGATGCCAACCGACCCGTCCAAGCTTTTGAAGTCGGGGAGGAGGTACTGCTACCTACCGAAAACCTGGCAAACTATCATGCTGGAACAACAAAAGAAAAACTAGGAGCGCGATGGATTGGCCCTTACGCAGTTATCAACAGACTGGGCCACGACTATTATGAACTGAAGCTGCCGAAAGGTGTAAAGTTTCATCCCGTCTTCCACACTAGCTACCTGCAGCCGTACATACGCAGTAGTGGCAGGGAGCAGCGGACATTCAAGGTACTGCTTCCGGATAACACTGAGGGTGAGTTAGTGGAGGACATAGTGGATTTCAAACGCGTCCGTGGCAAGGCCATGTACAAGGTCAAGTGGATCGGACACGCCCGCTGCACCTGGGAACCTCTTGAGAACTTGAAATATGTTGGCGACCTGATCAATCGCTTTCATGAACGCAAGAAATCAAGGAGGGTCTCTGCTTAGCGGAGGGAATGTCACGATATTCTCGTGGAATCTCGCGAGCTGATCGAAATACCACATAAGGCTTGTTACTGTAAATATTGCAGTAGCGTCAAGATGGTGCGGTTTCAGCAACATTAGCCGCAGTCAGCCGAAGGGTCGGTGCTCTTTACGAGCAACCAGCGCAGTGAACCCATCGAGACCTAGGAATGCATGTAAAAACAGAGTTAGAGTATGGAGCAGTGAATGAGCGGCAGGCTCATTCCGGAATCAACAGAGAATAAAGTCAACCTGCTCTGGCCAAGTAAGGTGGGCTCTCATCTTGGTGATCTCGAGAGCAAATCTCGGACACCTTAGCAGCAATCATCGGAGTGCTTTCAAGACGTGAGCTCGGGCATCTCTACAAACAACAACAAACGACTTCCTCTGTTCAAGTGCTACCATACACTCTTCCAGCTCACTAATAGTGAGTTGGAAAAGTGCGACACCCAGTGCCCGTGTAGGACTAGAGCACGGACCAGCTCAAGTGCCGCCGTCTTGGGGACGTGGTGGGGGCATCTGGAACATGCTGGGGGGGGGGGGGGGGGGGGGGAGCGAGCAGCGCCCATGTGTGGGACATCAGCATGACGCATATCCGGGTGTGAGGTTGCCACCGAACAGCTCAGCGTTGTGCCAACCGCTTAGCGCTGTTGTCATGGGGCCACTAAAAAGCGAAGCTAAGAAATTGTGCTAAAGCTACTGGAGGCACGGCAAAAGAAAAAACGCCTTCGTGCTATTCATGCCACTATTGCTGTGTGGAACGCCATACCGACAAAGGCGATAATTCGCAGCATAAAAAGAAAAACAATTCCTAGGTACCCTGAGGTAACTGTCTAAAAAAATACGGTTTTTTTGCTTTTCCATACGTTTCTACTTCGTTTTCTGTACCATAGGTTAGTTTATCAACCAATCCAATCGCAGAATAGTTACTATCCGGATTTTTGTGTAGGGAGCGGAGCTTGCCCTATAGCATGGAGGATGTCATTCAGTGAGTCCGGATTTATCCGTCGTTGTCTGTAACTCGGTGAACCTATGACTATTGGACAGGATCTGATTGGACAAAATGTTTGGCTATTTGGTTTTGTGTCAGAGGTTGATAAGCCGCCGCTGTTGTTGGAGTCGCAGCCGAGCGCCGGTTGCTGTGCGTGTAGTGGACCTAACTTGGCTCACTACTTTAGCTTTCACGTTGCGCTACGTGTATGAGGAAGCGTAGGCACTTCGTAATAACTTGAGTTAATTATACTTGAGTCCACAAGTATAATATAAATCAAATAAAGACTCCAAGTAGCTTAGTTAAAGTAAAATGAGAACTGTATTGTTTGTAAATTGATCTTCCTCCAAAATCTGCTAAAACTGTTTATCATCTATGAAAGAGGCTGACAGCGACTGACTAGCAGAACCCCGCCAATATGCACGTCTCTACTTGGTAGAAAGATGCTGCTTTCTACCAATAGGATCTTTGGGTAGGTGTGGACCACTCATTGTGGTGGCCCACTTCAATGTATCCATTGGTGTGACTTACACCAAGGTGAGGAAGTATCTAAAACTTTTAACAGGTATTTTATCTGTTAAAATCACAAGTGGCTGGTAGCCACTTGTGCGTGTAACCCCGTTACGCCATCCCCCCCTAAGGTCGGACGTGCGGGGTCCCTGCACGTCAATCTCTGAATTGACCATTCGTCAATTCTCCGCATTTGGAGAAGAAACCCGCGCCGCTCATTCAACGATGAGCGCGCCCCAAGAGAAGAAGAACCCGAAGGCGGTGGAGAGTCATCTCTCCATCGATGACTACTTCGAGCACCAGAAGGCGAAATATGGCGACGACGATGAAGACATGGAGGACGAGAAGAACTCGCCCTCATAGCGTAAAAGACTCAGTGGCTCGACCCCCACGCTAAGAACGTCCGCCCGCATGAAGGGGACGAATCGGACGCTTCGAGTTCGAAGCGTTCGCGAACTGAGAGTGATACCCCACTCCCTTCCGCTGGGGCTCTCAGTTCTCCGCGCGTTGCGCCCGCAGCGCGCGATCCGTGGATGCCGTTCGCGTCCGAGATCTCGGATTGGTATGGGAACTCGGTACCTGCGAATGAGGTGCCGCTATACATATGCAGCGCCATCAAAGGCGCGATTTTTTTACATCTGACTCTTCCATGATCTCCGATGGTTTCGAAGCAAGAAGACATCTTCTCGCAGCAAAGTGCCCGAGTGGCAGGCGCTTTGTCAAGTTGGAATGCTTTTGTTGAAAACCTCAACGAGAAGCCGAATGCTTACCGTGATCGGATTAAGCAAGCGCGCGATCGCTTCGAGACGTACTCGAAGCGTGGAAAGCTGGAGCAACTCCACGTTGCTGCGGAGGAGGCGAATGTGCCGTGCGCTGTGCCCGAGGGCTTTCAGTGCGCGAAGTGCTTCCCAGGCACGGTCCGCTTGAGCGAGCGCGACCTGAACGGGTACACGTCGTTCCGTGTGCCCGAAAGTCTCAAAGAGCTCCGTGCTAAGTTCTTAGCACGTGAGGGTTCGGGCGCTAGCGATGACCGCAGCGCTCGCACTACTTCCGTTGCGCCAGCGCGTACTGCTCTTCGTACGCCCTCACCATTTCCGGAACGTCCTCCAGCAAGACGTTCCGCGGCTGCCATGTATCTCGATGGGGAGGAAATCCTCTCCAACGAATACGAAAACGAGCCCCTTGAGGGTTCGTTTTCGGGATACTATGGTCAACAATCCGCTCAACAATCCAGCGGGTTGAGCCGCGGGCGTCACGGATCGGCGGTGGCGGGGGTGGGAACACGCCCCGGGTATGATCAGCCCGGGCTGATCAGTATGCGCCTCTCCACGACCGGGTGACCGTCGTGGAGCGTCTGCAGGGCGCTGAGTTCGCCGCCCTGAAACAGGAGCTGGCGAACCAGAAGGCCCAAGTCGCGGCGGTCTCGCAGACCGCCTCGAATATCCAGGTCGAGCTGGGGACCCAGATGAAGGGGTTACTCCAGGGCGTCCGTGCGCTGGAGGAGAGGCTGCTCGTCGCCGAGGCCAAGTCCTCCGCTTCTGCCTCGGCTCCTGCCGAGGCTTCGGGTCAGCCGCCCGACGTAGAAGGTCGGATAAAGGCGCATGCTAGACGGTATGTCTAGCGTGTAAGCGTTGGCCTGCCGTGCCAACACAGTGAACGGCCCGATGAAACGCGGAGCAAGCTTACTTGCTCCAAAATCCGATACAGCATGTTTAGGCAGGTTTTGAGTAGCTAGCAGAACCAATGAACTAACTTTGAATTCATTTGTGTTGCCTCTGCCCACATTGTCTGCGTTCAGCTTCTGATGATCAACAGAAGTTGCTATTGAATCTTGGACAAACCAAATTACGGCTTCTCTTTTGTTAACGAAGTTGATTGCATCCGAGCTGAAGTCATTCAGCTCGCTCTCCGCTAGAGGCCCGGCCTCTGCGTGGTTCTGTGCGGTTGCTGCGCCCTGCGCAGACCCATGATCTTTGTTGTTTGTAGAGTCTGTGCCCTGCACATACCCGTTCGTCTTGTCCTTAGTGCTTGAGGAGTCTGCGCCCTGTGTAGCTCATGCTTCTTCTTCCTGGTGAGGTCTGCGCCCTGCCCCGACCTTTGCGTTTTATTTTTCGTTACTGCAGCTGACACCGTGCAAGTTTCAGCGGTTTTCTGCGGCAGCTGTATTGCAGTGGTAGATCTCCCCCCACTTGAAGTGGGAGCCACCACTCCGAGTAAATTCGGCAGTCGTGGATGCCGCATGGCATTCACATGAAACGGTGTATGTCTGGTCGAGGCATGCACTGAGTTGATGATGGCAAACGTTGCCATCGATAAGCACTCGCTCCAGTATTGGAACGAGTGAGCGTAGCTCTTCAAAATGGCGACGAGCACGTGCTCGGTGTGGCCGTCCGTCTGTGGATGGTCCGCAGTCGACATGGAAAGCTGGCTCCCAAGAAGTGTAAACACTTCTTGCCACAGGTGCGCTGTGAAGCGCGGGTCTCTGTCCGACACGATGTTGGTCGGCATGCCATGGTGTTTACACACCGTGTCGACGAACAGACGGGCTGTCTGCATCGCGGTCACTTCTGCCGGCACCGCAGCAAGATGTACCATCTTGCTGAAGCGGTCGGCGAAGACCACAACACCGGTATTCCCTCCGCTATTCGGGGGAAGACCAAAGATGAAGTCCAAAGACTTGGACTTCCAACACTCCGACGGAGTCGATAGTGATTGCAAAGGAGCCTGCGCAAAACGGCGCAGGCTTTACGCGTTGGCACACCTCGCAAGTACGGACGTACTTGCGCACCCACTTGTACTGGTGGTGCCAGTAGAAGTCGCGCGTGAGAAGAACGTATGTCTTCTCACGTCCGAGATGTCCCGCAGTCGGGGCATCATGATATTCGTACATGATCCTGAATCGCAGGTTATGGTCATTCGGCACAACAACGCGATCCGCGTTGTCGTCGACTGCATTGTAAAGCAGTATTCCGTCGTACACTCGAAAGCGGTGTGCACGCGCACGAAGGTGCTCGGGCAGCTTCTGACGGGACTTGTCAGAAGGCGCTGTGCCATAGGCCAGCAAGAGCATCGTGGCCGCGTCGTGCGCGTATGCGGCCTTCACGTCGTCCAACAGAGAAGACGTGGGTTTACTCGATCGCATGGCGTCAATTGCATTGACGTCAGCAGCTTCTGCATAATCCGGCCGACGTGATAACGCGTCGGCCACCACATTCAACGTTCCGGGTTTGTATTCGACCCGGAAGTTATACTCTGCAAAGAATGAGAGCCATCTCGCCATTCTTTGTGATACGTGTGGCGACTTCACTGCGGTGCGCAGTGATGCATGGTCGGTGTAGCCCACGAGTGGTCTGATTCCAAGTAGATACACACGGAACTTTGCGAGTGCATATTTCATGGCAAGGAGTTCATTGTCATGTACCGGATAATTACGCTCAACAGCCTTCAGCTGACGCGACTGGTAATAGACGACACGATCACGACCCTCGTGATCGTGCTGCATCAACGCGCATCCGATCGCGAAATCGGATGCGTCACACACTACGTGAAATGGGCGATCTTGGTTAGCCACTGCCAAGATCGGCGCCTCAGTCAAGCCCTGCTTGACTGTATCGAATGCCTTTTGGCAATCGGCTGTCCAATTTCACACAGCTTCCTTCTTAAGAAGCTGTGACAGCGGGCGGCTCTTGCCCGCGCAATCCTCCGCGCACTTGCACAAGTACGTGGCCAAGCCAAGGAACTGCCTCAGTTCCTTGACTTTTGAAGGCGTTGGCCATTCATTAATCACTCCGACCTTTTCCGAGTCAGGACGAACACCACTCTTCCCTGCGAGACACCCGAGGACGGGTATCTCGCTCGCCCCGAAGACGCACTTCTTCAGATTCGTGTAGAGCTTATGCGAAAGCATAAGCTCAAGTAGCTTCCGGAGATGCACCCGGTGCATCTCAATGTTGGTCTTTTCGTCCACAGCCCGGCTCTGGATAAACACATCGTCGAAGTAGCTCGGCGCGAAGTCGCGCACCGAGCGCAACAAGTGCGTCACGCACCTGTTGAAGGTCGCAGGGGCGTTCTTGAGCTCCTGCGGTATTACTATCCACTCCCAGAGCATACCGCTTGGCGTGCTCACTGCCGTGAGAGGGATATCGCTCGCACGCATTAGGATCTGATAGAATCCGTCTCGCAAGTCGAGAGCACTGTAAACGGTGCTCCCGGCCACCGAATCGATGAGAACATCTGTTCGTGGTATCGGCGTCTGCGCCGGTACCGTCGCATCGTTCAGCTTGTTATACGCATGAACGATGCGCCATCCGCCCTGTGGCTTTTTGACACAGAACGTCGGAGCACTGTGCGGGGACTTCGATTCCCGCACTTGTCCAGCTTTGCGACGACTTTAAAAAAAAGTCGTCGATTGCTTTTACTTGCCCTCGCGGCAGTGGCCACTGCCGCGTGACACAGTACTTCGTGCCCGGCACGAGATCAATCTCGTGCTGCATGCCCTTATCCTGCGGAAGCTCCGCAGGAATCTCTTCCGGGAGTACGTCTTTGTACTCCCTCAACAGTTCGTAATAGGGACTCGACTTCAGCGAGTCCCAGCCTTGTTCCTCGAAGCGCTCTCGCTTCGTCTTCGCACTGAGAGTGTCTTCACTCTCAGTGGTACTTCCCATGAAAAGCTGTCTCAGCTCTTCGCTCTCGCTCTCCGTTCTTTCGCTGTTCGAAAGAACGCAGACCTGCTCGATGCGTCCATCGTGCAAGTCGCGCGTGAAGCGCTTCCATCTCATGGCCGGAAGCGAAGTCAACTCCGACGCCGTCGTCGGAGGATTAGAAAGCTCCATTTCACGATACTGGAATCCAGTATCGGTACGCGTCAAGACGTTCAGCTTCTCGACGCCCGGCGTCACCGCCTCAGTCGGCCCTGCAGACGGTTCTCGTGGCGTCTCGGTCCCGGACCGAAACTTGGCAGCGTTCTTCGCATGCGCCGTCGTCTTGTTGTGCGGAGCCGGGCTCCGCACAGTTGTTCTTCTGATCCAGGCCCGGCCGTGGACTGTTGTTCGCCGGCGGAACCTGTCCCGGGCGCGCGATATCAAGCCCGGCTTGATCGCATGGCGCTTCGTCGTGCAGCTCGGCTGCGCTGTAATGTGCTGCTTAGCCGGTAGACCCTGTCTGCGGGCGCGCGATATCATGTCCGTCTTGATCGCATGGCGCTTCGTCGTGCAGCTCGGCTGCGCTGTAATGTGCTGCTTAGCCGGTAGACCCTGTCTGCGGGCGCGCGATATCATGTCCGTCTTGATCGCATGGCGCTTCACCTTGCAGCTCGGCTGCACGACAACATGCAAATTGCGTAAGTGCGGTACGTTTGCAACCGTCCGTACAGCATCAACGCCCGGGGTTGACACGCCTTCGTCACCTCGACGCCATTCATTGGCGGAGCCCCTCATGACCGACGGTGCGTCGGCTCCCGGAGCCGACGCGTCGTCGTCGACCTGACCTCTTCGGGTCAGGGACTGTCCCATGCGAACTTGAACGCGAGTGTTGGTTCCCGGAACCGACACATACTCATCTTCTGACGTCGGCAGCACCGCCGACGTGGGCCTCACTTGTGCGCGCCCTCGCGCACATCCTGGGCACTCCGTGACAGCAGCATTAAGCGCCCGTTTCGACTGGTAAGCCGCGCGCACCTGCTGGTGCGTGTGCTGCGGTAACAGGGCCATCGCTCTCTGTTCCGCTGTCGCGACCGAAGCGCACGAGTATGCGCTTCTTCCAGTCTATTACCGGATCATGCCGCGCAAGCCACGGCATGCCCATTACCACGTCGAACTTATCGCCCAGGTCCAGGACGATAAAGTGTTCGACAAACACTCGTTGTTTGTACGAGAAGCGCACGTTCACGACGCGCTTCGCGGTCTTCACGATGGCACCGGTTGCCAGTCGTACTTCCAGAAAACTTCGAGGTACATGTACCTCCTCGAAGTCAAGCCTCGTCAGGCTCCGTAGTCGAACAAAGTTGCTCGACGCGCCTGAATCTACCAAGGCTCAAAGAGAGTCACTCGCTCTCATCGACGAAACCTTCAGGATGACTAGGCTCGGCCTGTCATCTTGCTTCATGCAGCGAGAGCTGGTCTCGCTGGGGGCTGCAGTCTTCAGTGTCGCGTGCCCGATGTTGGCACGCGTGACTGCATTACCTGTAGGGCGCCCCGCGCCTACTGGATATTCGCGTTTTTTGTTGGACCGCGGTGATGCCTAGCATTGCCACGACGGCCACCTCCAGGGGGCATGGGAGCTGTGCACTCCCGTGCAAAGTGACCGATCCTTCCGCAACGGAAGCATCGAACATTGCCTCCTTGCTGCTGGTAGCCAGCAGTTGTTGCGTTCGAGAGGTCCATTGGCTCTGGACCTCCCGTCCTCACTACCGGGCGCGGTTGCGGCCTCGGTACGTTCGCATGGAGTTTAGCCTGGCGCAGGCTAAACTCTTCTTGCATGGCAAGGGTGATTGCAGCTTCGAGAGTACTCGGGTCTCTCGGAAGAGATAGATCTTCACGGGTCCATCTCTAAGTCCCTTCATGAACGTGACGACCTCAGTCGCCGCGTCAATTGGATTGGTCACGATATTTGAGACCAAGTACCGTGCGCGCTGCGCGTAACCATGAACGTCATGCTTATCATGCTGAAGGTCGTGGAACTCCACCCTCGACCGGAACTCGTTTTGCGGGGGCTTAAACGCTTGTCTGAGCTCCTCTTTGAACACTTCATACGTACTGAAGCACGTAGGATCGGAGAGTCGGCGCTCATACGACCAACTCCTTGCGCGTCCGACAATGCAGGACATGGCGAACACGACCTTCGACAGCGGATTGACGATGCGTCGAGCCGCTATGGCAGTGTCGAGTTCCACAAGCCATCGGAGGAGAGGTTCGCTTTCTCTTTCCACAAAGTTGCTTACGCTCAATTTCAATGATTGAGCACGGTGTCGTCCCTGACGACGCCGTCACTGAGGAAGCAGCATCACGCTGCTCCTTCATGATGAATCCTAGAGCAACACCATGTCGCTCTGTCGGCGATAGCGTACGCAGCATCGTAGCTACCGCCGCTTCCCCAATGATTGTTGACAGTTGTTGAAGGACCTCCCACTCTGGGTCAGACAGGTGGGGGCCGTCAGCGCGTGCAACATGCGTTGCAGGCGTGTTGGAGCTCTCCATGGGCACCTCCGTGCTCATGTGGTTCTCGGCTCCGCGTTCGTACACCTCGCGCGAATGTCAAGCAGTCGGTCGTTGGACGGACTACAAAGTGCTACCAGGTGTAGTGGGTCTAACTTGACTCGCTACTTTAGCTTTCACGTTGCGCTACGTGTATGAGGAAACGTAGGCACTTCGTAATAACTTGAGTTAATTATACTTGAGTCCACAAGTATAATATAAATCAAATAAAGACTCCAAGTAGCTTAGTTAAAGTAAAATGAGAACTGTATTGTTTGTAAATTGATCTTCCTCCTAAACCTGCTAAAACTGTTTATCATCTATGAAAGGGGTTGACAGCGGTTGGCTGTAAGAGCCCCGCCAATATGCACGTCTCTAATTGGTAGAAAGATGCTGCTTTCTACCAATAGGATTTTTGGGTAGGTGTGGACCACTCATTGTGGTGGCCCACTTCAATGTATCCATTGGTGTGACTTACACCAAGGTGAGGAAGTATCTAAAACTTTTAACAGGTATTTTATCTGTTAAAATCACAAGTGGCTGGTAGCCACTTGTGCGTGTAACCCTGTTACATCAGGTCTCGTACACCCCTCCCTACCACCCTGAACTTCAGCCAATTGAGCTGATATGGGGCAATTTAAAGGGGTGGATAGGGAGAAATCCGGCAAAGACTATTGGAGAGCTGGAAGTAAAGGTAGCAACAAGCCAAGAGAGAATGCTATCGAACGAGTGGAAGGCTGCTTACAAAGAAATTCAAAAAGAAGAAGATAAGTATTTGCGCGCACTGGAAGCCGAGGATATCGAATTTGCCGACGTAAGCGACATAGAGGACGAGAGTGATGGAAATGCAGCCAAGTAGACAGTCTTTAAAATATAATATGGATAACTTAGCATCAATTTGTAGTGTTGCAATCATCATTTCGGGGGATGTCCGCTAGACTGTACGATTTATCCTCAAATGCATGTATAGCACCATATGTATTGTCGAATGAGCCAATGAAAAATTCCGCGTTGCGACTGATGATCTGTTAACCCTATCTGAGCCCTTTCCCCAAACTTTTGAACGGCTGAGAGAAGTTTTTCAACTGTCTATAACTCAAAAACGACACCGAATTGGCCAAATCTGACCGCAAAATCGGATTCTACGGGTGAACATTACCCTTATATCTAACTATCGTAAATGGAAAGTCACCATCTTCCATGTGTAAATTAGGGGTAAAGTTTGGTATCAACTATTATGGCCAGTACAATAAAACTTACGAAAGCACGAAAATGTTCATTCCTGAATTGTCAGGCCCATACCCTCTTTGAACTAAAAAGTTGAAGATGCCAAAGTTTCTCAGCGGTATCTGTAGTAAAATTATATTAATAATACTTAATGTCGCAAGACGAAGCACGTACACTCTGTTTGTGCTTCATGACCACTCGTTGTTGAACGCAGTTGTTAGTTGACAGGTCGTCCCATAAGTCATCCCGTAAGTCGTCCCGTAAGTCGTCCCGTAAGTAACCCATAGGGTCGCAGGTGTGACTGTATCTCACGTAAGTTCCGCTATAACCATTTCGATACAAATTTACCGGTTTGATACCAGTATTGTGATACTCCTGATCGCCACCCCTGCTCGCCGCTACAGGCGACGAACGTCCTTCTCGGCATGCGAACAGCTTATTGTAGCCCCCACGAGTAGCTTCGAGCTCACTCGGGCACCGAGAAGTTCGAGTGGATCGAGTCACCCTTGCTTGATGGATTCGCTCTGCTTCGACTGGAGGATTACGCGGTACAGTAGGCGTTAATCACGTTTCGACAGGCGCATGTTCGTTAATCCTTTGTCACGGTTACTTTATCCGTAGCACAACGTAAAGTGACTACAATGATAATAAGTCGCATTTGTATAGTATAATAACAGTTGCTGCAACATAATGTTTTGACAGGCGTTCCTACTCCAGGCTGGGGGCATTGGAGCTCGGGACTAGCTCCAGACTAATAGAGCGGGTCAGGTCATGGTGTGAGCTAGGGTATACGTCCCCGTTATTTTAATTACTAATAATTTACTATTAAAGTAGTAGTCTAGAGCATGAGCTCCCTTGAAAAGCAGGTGGAAACCAGCAGCTTCGCAGCTACCCAAAACAATAGAAGTATTCTTCTCCGAAGTACACCGCTGAATAACTGTGCTAATGTTCGAGAACGACATGTAGTAACTGTTATCCGTGAAGGATTCATTAGGGCAACATGAAACATGCTACGTGACGGATTCATTTGTCATACATCTCGCGCCGACGATTAACAGATAACAACTCAATCGCCCAAAGGATGCATTGAAATGTGCGACAAGATAAAGCTAGGAGTACATGTACATACATTGATCCTGCATCCTTTCTAACCGTTGTACTGTACTTGACAAGCCATGGCTTGTGAACATGAATGCGCGGAGACAGCGTGTACTTGGGAGTACACCCTCCACTTGCTTCACCATTTATCTTCCTCTCCGTCGTCCTTCCTCTGGTCGCTCTCAGCTGGATTACCACTCGTACATGCCGTCCGAGTTCTGTAAATCGGGGCCGTACGTTGTGAGCAGCACGTAGAAGCGCTTCTCCTAGCATCTCGAGCACGTCCCCCTGAAAAGAGACCGCGCTTCCACGCAGAGGCTCCAATCCCCATCTATGTCGCCGCAGTCCGATAATGTGGAGCCGTCAGCCATGCAGCGCAGCTCCATTTCCTGTGCTCGCGTTTCCAGTGCGCTTGCTGGCTATCGCTTCGTGTTAAAACTGTTCTTACCTCCCGCCTCGTATACTATACGATATACGTTGGCCGGATGCAAGGCGCTAGCTAGTCAAAGATCTGTGACCGAAACAAGTGCTCCCGGTCTGGAGCAGCAACCACTCTCAATTCTTTTTGGTCGTGGAAACGGATGCCACTCTATATACCACGTACAACATAATCATATAATAATATATACTATTCCGATTCTACACTACTACTACTACTACTATTAATACATGGTACATCTACTAATAGTATAACATTAAAATTGTTGGGGGTGTCCGATGCCGCACTTTAGCAAGACTGACTTCGCTACGGAGCTTGGCCGAAGTGGAACTTACTGGTGTCAAGGTCCCATCCTAAGGATGATCCTTCTCGTACCTTACCAACTGGCAACGTGTTGCGGGTGTACCTATAGTACAACCGAGTCTCTTCTGCTCGTGGCCAGCGCAGCAAACGGAGACCACTTCAGTTTCAATCCTCCTGCGAACCGCGCACCATGAATCTGCATTCGCTGCTTTTCATCACCATCACCGCCGCTACGCTCAGCGTTGTCATAGCCGGCCCTATCGGCCACGATAAAGTGCAGCCGTTTGCTCAGCCTGAACCCACCACCATATCCGAGAAGGCCGCCGTCAAGTTCAAACTGCCTCTCGTCATCTACCAAGGGTGCCATTCATATCCTGCTGTCAATGCCGCGGGGGAGACGAGTGGGGGTCTGAAGGGAACCGGAAAACTCGATGGAGACTGCAAGGGGTCAGGTCTAGGCTCGCAAGTGTACGGTCGAGCTGTTTGGTTCAAGGATCTCTGGGCCATCATGTATGCCTGGTACTTCCCCAAGGACGTCTACGCCAGCGGCCTCATCAAGAAGGGTCACCGACACAAGTGGGTAAGCGCCGTTGTGTGGCTTGACAACCCTGCTGTCGAGACGCCGAAGATTCTCGCCGTGTCGACTTCAAGCCCCAAAGTGGGATATCGTATTGTGAAGGACCCACCCTTCACTAACTACATCCACAACAGCGGTGTCGTGCTCGTATACGGATGGGACGTCCGCGGCGGCGGTAGCTCGGTAAGTATGACTAAAACAACGGGCAAAGGCGAGCTTCAGGATCTCATTATGTGGGAACAAATGACTGACGGGGCCCGCAACGCTTTGAGCGAAACAAATTTCGGGGAAGAAGCCAAGGTCCCTTTCATCGACGCGAACTTCAACGCAAACCTCGAGGCGGCTCGTCCGTTCCTTTAACTTTGGCCACAACAAAAGGGAGCATAGCTACAAGTGTTTCTACGTAGCTGGCCCGACATCGAGCGACACCGAAAGTAACCGCAAGAGCGAAACATCGGACAAATCGTCAAAATATCGCGTCAATACATGCAGTCTCGTTACCTTACAGAATACTTCACTGTAACGCGATGCAAGTCACGGATAGAGTGTTGTGGAAAACTTCTGCGATCAAACCAGCTCCTTGGACCCTGTAATCATTTCTTTGCTTTGGCAAGTATTCATGCTTTAATTTGGGAGACTTTCAACGAGGCTGGATAGGTAGCTTCATGCCTGAAGATATCGTTTACCTAGACACGCCCGTCAGCAATATGAGTAGGTCCGACTTTAAACAATGACATAATGCTATCATCCAGATTATCAAGTGATGGACTACAAACTTGGCAATTATTGCTATTGTAATAACAGCGGGTGAATTGAAGTCGGTTGGTGAGTTGAGGCCACGAGGATGAAACGCGTTGTGGCTGGGGCGGTACTGGTCGCGTACACGAAATGAACACGTCAATCCGATACGAGCAGCAGTGAGAGCTCTGCACTGCATTTTACAGTAACTAATGCATGACGTTGGTTCGTTTGATGCAATGGTCCAGTGAGTGACTGAGGTAAAAAGAATGATGCAATACAATAAATAATCAGTTTTTAAATTAAAATGTTTATTTCTGGATTTCGCTAACCACAATAAATTACTGCAATTGCGTTCAGTTTACTGACCATCCCTACAGACATGGGGCGCGAACTGTTCGTCTTCAAAAACAAAATCATCTTCAACACCATAGGGTTGTCAGCATCATCGTGTAGGCGAGAGATGTGCGGATGCAATGCAGGACTGGGTGCTTATTGAAAAGTAGGGTACGCCTTTCGAATCGCTCGGCGAAGGTCTGTACAACGGGCTCGGTATGTTGGTTGGTGTAGCAATAAATTTCCAATCATTCTACGGGCAGGACTTCGGCAGGTACAATTACGAGACGGACGCCATGTGCTCGATGAACGCGACGTGCGCGACGAGTGCAGCGAGCACGACGAGCAGAGAGCGAGTTTGTCGTGGATGCGTTGTGGGAACGCTAAGAAGAATCAGACGTGCGAGTTGCACGAACGGGGGGTGCGCATTGGCGGAGAGCGCGACTGCCGTGCTGCCGAGCGCATTGAAGTACATCCAGGCGGTGTTTCGTAAACGTGCGGTGGGTGCGCGCGACGGCGAAGTGTGCACCCCCGCTTCCGAATCGAACGAGTCGAGGTGAAGGCTCACTTGCAAATTGGACGGGTGAGAGCGCAGTTACGGCTTTGGACGAGTGAGAGGGACACCTTGTGAGCGCCCCACTTACGGATTGGACGAGGCGGAGAGAGAGAGCTCCCCGAGTCGAAAAGCAACTGAGAACGAGTGTGGTGACGAATACGTCACTTTGGGTTACGAGTGCAGCAGGGAGCGGTGCAACGAGTGGGTTCCAGGCGGCATACGACGTGGGTGGAAGCAACGTCGGACATTGAGGTCCGGGGGTGTTTTAAAAGCTGTAGTGGGTCTAACTTGACTCGCTACTTTCGCCTACACGTTGCGCTACGTGTATGAGGAAGCGTAAGTACTTAGTATTTAATTAGGTTAATTATATTTGAATACACAAATATAATATAAGTCAAATAAAGACTCCAAGTAGCTTAGTTAAAGTAAAATGAGAACTGTATTGTTTGTAAATTGATCTTCCTCCTAAATCTGCTAAAACTGTTTATCATCTATGAAAGGGGTTGACAGCGGCTGACTAGCAGAACCCCGCCAATATGCACGTCTCTACTTGGTAGAAAGATGCTGCTTTCTACCAATAGGATCTTTGGGTAGGTGTGGACCACTCATTGTGGTGGCCCACTTCAATGTATCCATTGGTGTGACTTACACCAAGGTGAGGAAGTATCTAAAACTTTTAACAGGTATTTTATCTGTTAAAATCACAAGTGGCTGGTAGCCACTTGTGCGTATAACCCCGTTACGCCATCCCCCCCTAAGGTCGGACGTGCGGGGTCCCTGCACGTCAATCTCTGAATTGACCATTCGTCAATTCTCCGCATTTGGAGAAGAAACCCGCGCCGCTCATTCAACGATGAGCGCGCCCCAAGAGAAGAAGAACCCGAAGGCGGTGGAGAGTCATCTCTCCATCGATGACTACTTCGAGCGCCAGAAGGCGAAATATGGCGACGACGATGAAGACATGGAGGACGAGAAGAACTCGCCCTCATAGCGTAAAAGACTCAGTGGCTCGACCCCCACGCTAAGAACGTCCGCCCGCATGAAGGGGACGAATCGGACGCTTCGAGTTCGAAGCGTTCGCGAACTGAGAGTGATACCCCACTCCCTTCCGCTGGGGCTCTCAGTTCTCCGCGCGTTGCGCCCGCAGCGCGCGATCCGTGGATGCCGTTCGCGTCCGAGATCTCGGATTGGTATGGGAACTCGGTACCTGCGAATGAGGTGCCGCTATACATATGCAGCGCCATCAAAGATGACGCCGTGACTGCCGAACTGCAGTTTGATGCGGAGACGCATCAAAGGCGCGATTTTTTTACATCTGACTCTTCCATGATCTCCGATGGTTTCGAAGCAAGAAGACATCTTCTCGCAGCAAAGTGCCCGAGTGGCAGGCGCTTTGTCAAGTTGGAACGCCTTTGTTGAAAACCTCAACGAGAAGCCGAATGCTTACCGTGATCGGATTAAGCAAGCGCGCGATCGCTTCGAGACGTACTCGAAGCGTGGAAAGCTGGAGCAACTCCACGTTGCTGCGGAGGAGGCTAATGTGCCGTGCGCTGTGCCCGAGGGCTTTCAGTGCGCGAAGGGCTTCCCAGGCACGGTCCGCTTGAGCGACCGCGACCTGAACGGGTACACGTCGTTCCGTGTGCCCGAAAGTCTCAAAGAGCTCCGTGCTAAGTTCTTAGCACGTGAGGGTTCGGGCGCTAGCGATGACCGCAGCGCTCGCACTACTTCCGTTGCGCCAGCGCGTACTGCTCTTCGTACGCCCTCACCATTTCCGGAACGTCCTCCAGCAAGACGTTCCGCGGCTGCCATGTATCTCGATGGGGAGGAAATCCTCTCCAACGAATACGAAAACGAGCCCCTTGAGGGTTCGTTTTCGGGATACTATGGTCAACAATCCGCTCAACAATCCAGCGGGTTGAGCCGCGGGCGTCACGGATCGGCGGTGGCGGGGGTGGGAACACGCCCCGGGTATGATCAGCCCCGGGCTGATCAGTATGCGCCTCTCCACGACCGGGTGACCGTCGTGGAGCGTCTGCAGGGCGCTGAGTTCGCCGCCCTGGCGCAGGAGCTGGCGGACCAGAAGGCCCAAGTCGCGGCAGTCTCGCAGACCGCCTCGAATATCCAGGTCGGGTTGGGGACCCGGATGAAGGAGTTACTCCAGGGCGTCCGCGCGCTGGAGGAGAGGCTGCTCGTCGCCGAGGCCAAGGCTTCCGCTTCTGCCTCGACTCCTGTCGAGACTTTGGGTCAGCCGAGCTAGATGGCTCGTGCTGCAGGTGTGGCTTCAGCCGCCCGACGTAGAAGGTCGGACGGAGGCTCATATTAGACGGGACGCGTAAGCGTTACCGCGCCGTGTCAACACAGTGAACGGCCCGATGAAGCGCGGAGCAAGCTTTCTTGCTCCGAAATCCGAAACGGCATGTTTAGGCAGGTTTTGAGTAGCTAGCAGAACCAATGAACTAACTTTGAATTCATTTGTGTTGCCTCTGCCCACATTGTCTGCGTTCAGCTTCTGATGACCAACAGAAGTTGCTATTGAATCTTGGACAAACCAAATTACGGCTTCTCTTTTGTTAACGAAGTTGATTGCATCCGAGCTGAAGTCATTCAGCTCGCTCTCCGCTAGAGGCCCGGCCTCTGCGTGGTTCTGTGCGGTTGCTGCGCCCTGCGCAGACCCATGATCTTTGTTGTTTGTAGAGTCTGTGCCCTGCACATACCCGTTCGTCTTGTCCTTAGTGCTTGAGGAGTCTGCGCCCTGTGTAGCTCATGCTTCTTCTTCCTGGTGAGGTCTGCGCCCTGCCCCGACCTTTGCGTTTTATTTTTCGTTACTGCAGCTGACACCGTGCAAGTTTCAGCGGTTTTCTGCGGCAGCTGTATTGCAGTGGTAGATCTCCCCCCACTTGAAGTGGGAGCCACCACTCCGAGTAAATTCGGCAGTCGTGGATGCCGCATGGCATTCACATGAAACGGTGTATGTCCGGTCGAGGCATGCACTGAGTTGATGATGGCAAACGTTGCCATCGATAAGCACTCGCTCCAGTATTGGAACGAGTGAGCGTAGCTCTTCAAAATGGCGACGAGCACGTGCTCGGTGTGGCCGTCCGTCTGTGGATGGTCCGCAGTCGACATGGAAAGCTGGCTCCCAAGAAGTGTAAACACTTCTTGCCACAGGTGCGCTGTGAAGCGCGGGTCTCTGTCCGACACGATGTTGGTCGGCATGCCATGGTGTTTACACACCGTGTCGACGAACAGACGGGCTGTCTGCATCGCGGTCACTTCTGCCGGCACCGCAGCAAGATGTACCATCTTGCTGAAGCGGTCGGCGAAGACCACAACACCGGTGTTCCCTCCGCCGTCCGGGGGAAGACCAAAGATGAAGTCCAATGACATGGACTTCCAACACTCCGACGGGGTCGGTGGTGATTCCAATGGAGCCTGCGCGAATGGCGCATGAGTTACACGTTGGCACACCTCGCAAGCACGGACGTACTTGCGCACCCACTTGTACTGGTGGTGCCAGTAGAAGTCACGCGTGAGAAGGACGTATGTCTTCTCACGTCCGAGATGTCCCGCAGATGTGTTCATCCACAGCCCGGCTGTGGATGAACACATCATCGGAGCAGCTCGGTGCGAAGTCGCGCATTGAGCGCAACAAGTGCGCCACGCACCTGTTGAAGGTCGCAGGTGCGTTCTTGAGCTCCTGCGGCATTACTAGCCACTCCTAGAGCATGCCACTTGGCGTGCTCACTGCCGTGAGCGGGATATCGCTCTCATGCATTAGGATCTGATAGAATCCATCTCGTAAGTCGAGAGCACTGTAAACGGTGCTCCCGGCCACCGAATCGATGATAACATCTTTTCGTGGTATCGGCGTCTGCGCCGGTACCGTCGCATCGTTCAGCTTGTTATACGCATGAACGATGCGCCATCCGCCCTGTGGCTTTTTGACACAGAACGTCGGAGCACTGTGCGGGGACTTGGATTCCCGCACTTGTCCAGCTTTGCGACGACTTTAAAAAAAGTCGTCGATCGCTTTACTTGATCTCGCGGCAGTGACCACTGCCGCGTGACACAGTGCTTCGTGCCCGGCACGAGATCAATCTCGTGCTGGATGCCCTTATCCTGCGGAAGCTCCGCAGGAATCTCTTCCGGGAGTACGTCTTTGTACTCCCTCAATAATTCGTAATAGGGACGCGACTTCAGCGAGCCCCAACCCTGTTCCTCGAAGCGCTCTCGCTTCGTCTTCGCACTGAGAGTGTCTTCACTCTCAGTGGTACTTCCCATGAAGAGCTGCCTCAGCTCTTCGCTCTCGCTCTCCGTTCTTTCGCTGTTCGAAAGAACGCAGACCTGCTCGATGCATCCATCGTGCAAGTCGCGCGTGAAGCGCTTCCAGCTCATGGCCGGAAGCGAAGTCAACTCCGACGCCGTCGTCGGAGGATTAGCGAGCTCCATTTCACGATACTGGAATCCAGTATCGGTACGCGTCAAGACGTTCAGCTTCTCGACGCCCGGCGTCACCGCCTCAGTCGGCCCTGCAGACGGTTCTCGTGGCGTCTCGGTCCCGGACCGAAACTTGCGCAGAGTTCTCCGCATGCGCCGTCTTCTTGTTGTGCGGAGCCCGGCTCCGCACGGTTGTTTTTCTGATCCAGGACCGGCCGTGGACAGTTGTTCGCCGGCGGAACCTGTCCGCGGGCGCGCGATATCAAGCCCGGCTTAGTCGCATGGCGCTTCACCGTGCAGCTCGGCTGCACGACAACACGCAAATTGCGTCAGTGCGGTACGTTTGCAACCGTCCGTACAGCATCAACGCCCGGGGTTGACACGCCTTTGTCACCTCGACGCCATTCATTGGCGGAGCCCCTCATGACCGAGGGTGCGTCGGCTCGCGGAGCCGACGCGTCGTTGTCGACCTGACCGCTTCGGGTCAGGGACTGTCCCATGCGAACTTGAACGCGAGTGTTGGTTCCCGGAACCGACACATACTCATCTTCCGACGTCGGCAGCACCGCCGACGTGGGCCTCACTTGTGCGCGCCCTCGCGCACATCCTGGGCACTCCGTGACAGCAGTATTAAGCGCCCGTTTCGACTGGTAAGCCGCGCGCACCTGCTGGTGCGTGTGCTGCGGTAACAGGGCCATCGCTCTCTGTTCCGCTGTCGCGACCGAAGCGCACGAGTATGCGCTTCTTCCAGTCTATTACCGGATCATGCCGCGCAAGCCACGGCATGCCCATTACCACGTCGAACTTATCGCCCAGGTCCAGGACGATAAAGTGTTCGACAAACACTCGTTGTTTGTACGAGGTGCGCACGTTCACGACGCGCGTCTCGGTCTTCACAATGACACCGGTTGCTAGTCGTACTTCCAGAAAACTACGAGGTACATGTACCTCCTCGAAGCCAAGCCTCGTCAGGCTCCGTAGTCGAACAAAGTTGTTCGACGCGCCTGAATCTACCAAGGCTCAAAGAGAGTCACTCGCTCTCATCGACGAAACCTTCAGGATGACTAGGCTCGGCCTGTCATCTTGCTTCTTGCAGCGAGAGCTGGTCTCACTGGGGGCTGCAGTCTTCAGTGTCGCGTGCCCGATGTTGGCACGCGTGACTGCATTACCTGTAGGGCGTCCCGCGCCTACTGGATATTCGCGTTTTTTGTTGGACCGCGGTGATGCCTAGCATTGCCACGACGGCCACCTCCAGGGGGCATGGGAGCTGTGCACTCCCGTGCAAAGTGACCGATCCTTCCGCAACGGAAGCATCGAACATTGCCTCCTTGCTGCTGGTAGCCAGCCGCCGTTGCGTTCGAGAGGTCCATTGGCTCTGGACCGCCCGTACGCACTACCGGGCGCGGTTGCGGCCTCGGTACGTTCGCATGGAGTTTAGCCTGGCGCAGGCTAAACTCTTCTTGCATGGCAAGGGTGATTGCAGCTTCGAGAGTACTCGGGTCTCTCGGAAGAGATAGATCTTCACGGGCCCATCTCTAAGTCCCTTCATGAACGTGACGACCTCAGTCGCCGCGTCAATTGGATTGGTCACGATATTTGAGACCAAGCATCGTGCGCGCTGCGCGTAACCATGAACGTCATGCTTATCCTGCTGAAGGTCGTGGAACTCCACCCTCGACCGGAACTCGTTTTGCGGGGGCTCAAACGCTTGTCTGAGCTCCTCTTTGAACACTTCATACGTACTGAAGCACGTAGGATCGGAGAGTCGGCGCTCATACGACCAACTCCTTGCGCGTCCGACAATGCAGGACATGGCGAACGCGACCTTCGACAGCGGATTGACGATGCGTCGAGCCGCTATGGCAGTGTCGAGTTCCACAAGCCATCGGAGGAGAGGTTCGCTTTCTCTTTCCACAAAGTTGCTTACGCTAAATTTCAATGATTGAGCACGGTGTCGTCCCTGACGACGCCGTCACTGAGGAAGCAGCATCACGCTGCTCCTTCATGATGAATCCTAGAGCAACACCATGTCGCTCTGTCGGCGATAGCGTACGCAGCATCGTAGCTACCGCCGCTTCCCCAATGACTGTTGACAGTTGTTGAAGGACCTCCCACTCTGGGTCAGACAGGTGGGGGCCGTCAGCGCGTGCAACATGCGTTGCAGGCGTGTTGGAGCTCTCCATGGGCACCTCCGTGCTCATGTGGTTCTCGGCTCCGCGTTCGTACACCTCGTGCGAACGTCAAGCAGTCGGTCGTTGGACGGACTACAAAGTGCTGCCAGGTGTAGTGGGTCTAACTTGACTCGCTACTTTTGCTTACACGTTGCGCTACGTGCATGATGAAGCGTAGGAGTTTATTAATAACTTGAGTTAATTATACTTGAGTACACAAGTATAATATACATCAAATAAAGACTCCAAGTAGCTAGATAAGGGTAAAATGATAACTGTATTGTTTGTAAATTGATCTTCCTCCTAAATCTGCTAAAACTGTTTATCATCTATGAAAGGGATTGACAGCAGCTGGCTGTCAGCGCCCCGCAAATATGCACGTCTCTAATTGTTAGAAATATGCTGCTTTCTACCAATAGGATCTTTGGGTAGGTGTGGACCACTCATTGGTGTGACTTACACCAAGGTGAGGAAGTATCTAAAACTTTTAACAGATATTTATCTGCTGAACCATAAGTGACTGTTGTCACTTGTGTGTGTGTGTAACCCCGTTACAAAAGCGTCACGCGCGGGATCTGGGGACAGTCGGCGTACTGTTTGAACGCGTGCGAGTGATTGTACGAGGAAGTGGACGATTATAGTGTTGGCATTTGCTAGTGCTATTGAGGTTATTGACTAATCTCTTAATAAAATTGGAACAAATGCACGAGGCGGGCGTACCGACAGGGGGAGATCAAGCGGATCTCTGACGGACAATACGGTATTGAGACTACGAAGCTCAATGGCGACCTCGCAGCGTGATCATACGACCAGCCCAGCGGTCCGGGCAAGATAAGAGGAACGGCACCTGGTGGTCATACAGGGACCTCAATTGAGCGGTACGAGCGAGTTGGAGAGAGCGTGCTTCAGCGACGAAGATGTCGCACATGACGACTTTGACTCCCACGCGTACGAAGACGGCCTCCAAGTCCGGCAAGTCGAAGCGCATCACCCGGTGCAAGGACAAGGATTTGCTGGTCCAGACCGACGATGACGACGAGGCGAGCCAGGGAGACGCTGATGAGCACGGCACCCAAGATCTTCCGGTCCAGACGAAGAGGCGTGCGGCAGAACTAACGGAGACCTCCGACCACGGCGTTCCAGAGCCGGCGCCAGCGTCTGATTAGACGCACGAGCGGCGCACGGAGACGGAAGAACCAACGAGTCAGGAGACGATGGGTGTCATGGTGGGTGAGCACGCCGAACGAAGCAAGGAGGGAACGACATCAGTGCCTGCGGAGGAAGTAGCGGTCGTTGCCACCACGCTGCACCAACTGGCGATGGCTGTATCCAGCCTCCAAGCCCAGGTTGCTGAGAACGCGCGCAGTCGAGTGCAGCCCCGTGCCGCGGACGCGCGTGTGAACGAACGAGTCGAACCGGGTGCGTGATAACGAACGGCACGTGAAGAAGTACTGCGGACGGACGTTGCGATGAGGAGAGGCAGCACACGACGCGTGGAATTGGTGCCAGTGACTACGAGTAGGGCTTCGGTAGTCCCAACGACAACGGAGCGTGCAGCGGCGAGAATTACGACGACGGTGGTGCCTTCAATGACGCCGGGGACAACGACGGCGATTACACGTGAGCTGTCGTCCATGGCGACGACCATGTACCAGTTGGCTGTGATGGCAGCACGCCTACACAGCCACCGACGCCGAACGATGAGACGCACGGGCGACGATCTGAAACCCGTGGACGACAACGCCGTGATACCCAGACGAGGGTGACACCGGGAGTACCTGGTGACGAGAGCATCTCGTCCGAGTCGAGTGATAGATCCAGCGAGAGCAGCTCGAGCGATGGCAGTGACGGTGGCGACGACACCATCGGACGGCATCGACGGAACGAATGACGTGGACGACGAATTCGTCGTGAGAGGCACCCACGACGGAAGAATGTCAAGGATCTGGAGCTTTCGACCTACACGTCATCGCCGAAGGTATCGGTTTCGACGTGGATCGGCCGTGTAGATCTGGCCCTCCAAGGATCTGAAGAGTCGGGACGAGGAAAGTGGTCGGACACTGCGCTTCTACTAAAAAAGCTGGTGGAGGACGCGGCCAAATGGTGGGTCAATATGAATAGGAGGCTACCTACGAGAAAGATGACGTGGTCGAACCTCACGAAGGCTCGGCTATGCCGCTACGTCGAACGCTAGGACAAGTCGGCGGCAGAATGGCGGGTGAGCATGCGGTCAATGATGCCTGGAGAAATGTATGCAGATTTTGTGGCTGGACTGCGCGATGCTATCGTCCGTAACAACGTGCATGAGCGCGTCCTGGCCACGCAATTTTATCGGTGCCTCGACAAGACTACGCGAAAGCTTGTCCGACAAGAACCAAGACCGAAAACGCCGGAAGAGGCCGTCGACAAGGCCACGGTGATCGACGACCCGATGGACAACGTTGCCCAAGGGATGTTGAACAGCGGATTGCCGTGGGCTATGGCACCGAGGCCGTACTTGATATCGATGACTGGAACGACGAGGCAAACTATACCTGCGATCGGCGGTATGGGCATGCCGGCCGAAGTGTTGAGAAACGTGAACACGAATGAGGGCATCATGGCAGGAGGGATATGGAGCATGTGGCGCTCTTTACGAATCCTCAAGGGGTTTATAACAAGGCCACCGGTACGTGGAATCCGCCTCCGGGCCACGTCTGGAAACGGGAAGTACTGGTACGAGCCTCGCAAGTCGGAAGGGAAGCGAACGGCTGAGAAGGTGGCGACGAGCGCCATGGCGTCGGCCAAGCGAGCTGTCAAGTTTCGATCTAAGAGCGAGCCAGACGAGTCTAGTGGCGACAAGTCCGATGCCAAACACAAACACAAACGACGCCTAGTTCGAGCAGCGTGGACGTAAGACACGTTCAGCGGTGGAAAATGAATATTGAGGGTGTATGGCGTCCGGAACGAAGTGGAAAACCCCTACTGGAAGGGATGACGCCGTATGGTAACGACGAACGGAAGCTGATGAAAGTTGCGCCAGCGGCCGACACGATGATGACCAGAAGAGCTGAGCAGGCGACGATTGTTCGGCTGGTGAACGGAAGAGACGATGAACGGAACGGAGACGCATCACGCGCGACCGAAACTGGAGAGATGAGTGAACCGATGGCGGCAAATGCCGACGAGAACGAGGGGTGCACAGCGGGGAGAGGTGTCCCTGTGCGCACAATGACGGGAGCGGTACACGGGTACAACGACGGCACTGCTTCGGTCGTGAAGATGATGAAAAATGAGGCCGAGTCGAAGGATACAGCGCGAGCGGCTATCTACGTAGAACCGTGCGTCCAGCGATGGCAGCCGCTCGGTACATGCGAGGTGACCACCGGC
This sequence comes from Phytophthora cinnamomi, assembly GCF_018691715.1. Classification (NCBI taxonomy): domain Eukaryota; phylum Oomycota; class Peronosporomycetes; order Peronosporales; family Peronosporaceae; genus Phytophthora; species Phytophthora cinnamomi. The sequence goes on from NW_027151011.1 coordinate 123,068, forward strand.
ATGAACAGCGAGACAAGGATGAAGTGACAAGGAGGGCCAACGATGAACGTCTTCCTGGAGAAGGCGCAGACCCTCTTGGTGCTGGAGAAGGTGCGCAGCCGGGTGCGTCGGCAGAGGCAACCAAGGACGAGATGTTGACGAACAGCCCCCGCGTGTCGACACCGGAGCCACATGCAACGACGGCTGCAATGATGATGACAAGTGCGAAGACGGACGTGTCGGTGACGACGGACGCGTACGCGACGACTAATAAGACCACGACGGTGCAGCCGGACGGGTCGCTGGCGGCGGCTGTGGACACGGCGGACTCAGGAGTGAGGAAGACGAGCACGGTGTCCATGGTGTGCCCGATCACGACGAACAGTTCGCGCTCAGTAATGAGTACGAGTACGACGAGGGGCCCGCGCACTGCGACGAGTAGGAGTGCGGTGTCGATGAAGGACGTCGGCGTAGCGGATGACGCGCACGAGAAGCTGGACGAGGCTGCGCACGAGGAGACGATGATGGTGGACGCCGGGCTCACCGGCGAAACAAGCCCACTATTTAGAACGTTCCAAATTTAGAAATGCCAAGCTGTACCATGACACCCACAGTTGTGTACATGTTATGTAGGCGACAGATCTGCAATTTACGCCCACGTTTGTCGCGTAAACGCAGATTTGAATGATATTTATGACTTATGTTTTGTATACTTTTGAAAAACAAGCCCACCACCCACCGCCAGCCACAGCATGTAGCCAGTTGCTTCGCACTTCAGCTCACACAACCGAATTTGCTTCTTCGCGCTCACACGGCTGCCGACCGCAGCTCCGCAGCCCCAACAACATGAGCACCCCATTCCAGTACCGTATAGAGGACGAAGGTCTCTTCGTCCTCTCCCTCGTCCTGAAGTGACATGTGACGAAGAGACCTGCGCCCTCTGGTGTTTGGAGGTGGCGTTATCGACAGGTCGAAGCTGTGCTCGTTTGCGGGGTCGACATGAAGCCGTAGTTTGCGCGCAGGCGCATGCGATGCTCTCGCCGCGCAGAGCACCCCGAGGATTGAGAGATGTCTCGTGGAATGCTAACTAGCTCGTTTTGAAACTATTCAATGTTGAAGCGATATCGTCCGGCGCGGCATCTATTACCTTGGTGCATGCGGCTGTCTGAAGTACAAGCATAGGATCTAGCGGACGTACGCGAGCGTACAGTGGGAGACTAAAACGCGTCCTACTTGGACGAGTACCAGTCTCGCACAGTGCCTCCTAAGGCCACCACTACCAAGGTGGACTCGCTGTAGCCATAATTAAAATGAATAATTTTAGGTTGCCATAACATGTACACAACTGTGGGTGTCATAGTACTGCTTGGCATTTCTAAACTTGGAACGTTCTAAATAGTGGGCTTGTTTTGCCAGTGAGCCGGACGCCGCCTTGATGACGAAGGACTCGGTGGAGCCAGTCCCGGTGACGAGGGGTAGCACAGCGAACGCGGGCTAGGTGGCGGCCAGCGCGAGTGCACCAGAGTCTACTATAACGATGGGGACGGATGAGTAGGTGGAGACGGCGCCAGCGACGATGAATGAGGAAATGAGGCCGCAGCGAGCGATCCGAACGGCGACGCGACAAGCGATTCGGGCAGAGAATAAGCCAACGAAGCCCATGAGCGCGATGAAGTCGAGCAAGCGCGCGTTGCACGAAGGGAGGCTCGCCAGGGTGTGAAACGAGAACGTGCAAATGTTCTGATTGCTCGCCAACGCAGCGCGGAGCGTGAGAGAGTAGCGGGTCAGCGGCGCATGAACGACGTGCGACTGGCAGAGCGGCGGTGTGTGGCTGACGACGCCATGAAGAAGCTCAACGAGCGCAAGCAACAGCGCGTGCATGGCGAAGCTGAGGGACGAGTGCGGCAGCAAGCCAAGCCAGCACGAGTCAGCCTCGTGCAGCATCGCGGTGAGCAAATTGAGCGACGGTAAGTTCGGGGCGAGATCGTGGAGTACATTGCAGCGGATGACGGGCTCCCCACAGCGATGATGGCGGTGTCGGGCGCGAGGAGACACGTGAAGTTCGACAGCGGAGCGAGGTACACGGTGGCAGGCACCGACTGGATGCAGTACGGCGATCGAGTTGAGCGAGCAGCCCCTGTTGACTAAGTAGAAGGCATCGGAGTTTTTTGTTGGACATAGTGGGTGGGAGTTCCATATGTGCAGTATCTTCGGTGAGATCATTCGTGTGGAGGCATTCATTGTGTCCGGGTGCACGGACGAGTTCCTCCTTGGCGTCGATTTCATGCGTGAGCATGGGGCGACCAAAGATTTTGATAGAAACGAAATTAGCTACACTACGGCGGGGCGGACAGTGGTCATCCCGTTTAGGACGGGCGGCGACTATAATGGAGCACGAGTGGCTGCAGTGCGAATGGTGCGAGGAACGGAGATTGATGCATGTGTGGTGACACCGGTCGAGGTGGCAGTAGCGGCGAATGATGGTGAAGTAGGTGTCTTCCTGCCTACGAAGTACACATGCGCGGTGATGTTGGCGGCGACCATCAGGAATGTTAAGAACGGCAAAGCGATAGTGCCGGCGGTGAACGCGAAGAATGCGCAAGCGCGATTGCCCGCAAGGTAAGCGTTGGGTCAGTGGGTACCACTAGATAGCCGCGTATCGCTATTGCAAATGAACGGATAATTGCGGTGTGAACGGATCCACGAGTGGTTAAACGGATTAGGCGGTAGTGACGAGCCGCTGGAGGATGCGAGGAACGTGAACGTCGGCACCAAGGACGACGAGAGCAGAAAGCTGGTAGTACGTCTGTTGTGTGTGTACCGCCAGCTGATGGCAGACACGTGCGATTGTCCACCTGCAACGGTGCTCAGCACAGAAAACCATATTGATACGGGTGACGCAGCGCCAACTATGCTCAAGAGACGACGTCAGGCGCAAGCGGAGGATTCGGTAATCGAGTCCAATGTGAGAAAGATGCTAGCCGCTGGTGCGATCGAGGAAGGCGACGGAGCGTGGGGGTTTCCCGTTGCATTGGTTCGTAAGAAGTATGGCGAAGTAGGGTTTTTCGTAGACTATCGTGAGCTCAACAAGATTACTACGAAAGATGTGTATCCACTTCCGCGAATCGATGAGACTCTCGAGGCACATCGTGGCGCCTTATTGTTCACCACTTTGGACCTAAAAGCTGGATATTGGCAGATTCGAGTCTGAGAAAGACAAGGCGAAGACGGCCTTCACAACGAAGCAAGGGTTGTATCAGTTCGTACGAATGCCATTTAGACTAACTAACGCGCCGTCTATATTTCCACGTGTGATGAACAATGTACTACGAGGGCTGACATGGACTACGCGTTTAGTTTTTCTAGGCGATATCGTGGTTTATACACGTGGAGGGATTGAGAGACACATTTTGGAGGTGGCTTGCGTGCTTGAGAGACTTGCGACGGCAGGACTTACATTGAAGCTCCAAAAATGTGTGTTTCCGGCACGACGGCTGGAATTCAGTGGGCGCAAAATGAACGCTGATGGCGTACGTCCCTTGGATTGAATTGTGAGTGCGGTGCGAGATTTCCCACAACCACGAGATGCTGTTGAAGTGAAGCGCTTCGTACACCTAGCGGGGGATTACCGCCGCTTCATTGAGAATTTTGGTGGTATCAAGGCGCCTATGACCAAATTGCTCCGGAAGGGAGTGCAACGGGAGTGGACGAATGCCCATCAGACGGCGTTCAAGCACGTGAAGGAGGTTCTGACCAGTCGGCCTCTGTTGATCTATCCTGATTTCTCGTTACCCTTTCGACTAGTTGCCGACGCAAGCAAAGTGGGGCTCGGCGCATGCCTTACACTTGTGTGCGCAAGTAAGGTGAATAACATGACAGACACGAATTACTGGATCACTGAGCTAGAATATTTAGCAGTGGTCTGGTCTATCAAATTGTTCAGACCATATTTGTACGGTCGACGCTTTACTATCATCAAGGACCACTCGGCGCTAAAATGGCTAATGACGAGTCCAAACCTAACGAAAACGCTACACCGGTGGGCGTTGACTCCGCAGGAGCTTGATTTCGATGTGCAATATCGGCCGGGAGCGACAAACGTGGTCGCTGATGTATTGTCGCAAGCACCGACGACTTCTGCGGTGTTGGCAGCCATTGGCAGACGGCGGAAGGCTAAGCAGCGAGCGGCTGCTGCGCCAGCAGGCGCAGTGGACGAAACGGCGGAAAACATGACGAAGGCGGTCGACTCTACCCAGGAGGACGAGCACCAGAATACGGAAGTGGGGGTGGAGTCGCGAGACGGCGAGAAGATGGCGAGGACGAAGAACAATCACAGCGGCCTGCTTGGCGTGTACGACCGACGTGCAGCACGCGGGCGAACTAAGCAACGAGGGCAATCATCTTAAGCTGGTGGTGGACAACGATCCGAGGGCGGCGACGACAGCAGGCGCGTTGACACTGACCACCGAGGAGAGGAGGGTCAGTGCGGTGGCGATGAGCAACTCGGCAACGATGAGCACCGCGGAGACGACGACCAACACGAAGCTGACGCAGTGGTGACCGCGTACGACGGCGACACCAAGCTGCGTTACGCCAACGACGAACGTGGCCGGCTCCCACAACGGAAACGAGTGACGTGGGTTAGCGGCGTTGTCGGTAGCAACGAGAGAGACGGGCAGCGGAACGACGATGCTGCCGTACGGCGGGATGAGCGAGGACAAACACACCGGTGGGGGTAATGCTGAGCGAGCCACCACAGTGGCGAATGTAACACAACCATCGGCCGGAACGATGAAGCAGTGCAAGCACGGTAAGCCTGGCGCGAAGCGCGAGACGATGGAAGCAGCAGCGCTGACGACGGCGGGCACTACGAGGCAAGATGCGCTGAAGAGAACGCCGGCAGAAACGCGGGAAGTGCGGTTCATGGTGGTCGACGAGAAGGCAGCCTCCAACACGAATACCACGCCGAGCGGTGAGGTGACGAAGGGAGCACGTGTAATATCGCGCTGCTCGAAACGTGACGCAGACACGAGCACGACTGGCGTTCGGCAGGACGTAGTGGGCAAGGACAGTAGCGTCCGAACACCACTAGCGACACGAAGGTGGTGAGCAGCTCGACGATGCCGAGCGGCACAACAAAGACCAGCGACACGAAGCCATACAGGGCCCAGACGCACGGTAGTGATGCCGGACATCGGAGCAGGCGACGGCAGTTGATGACGACAATGCCACGAAACCTATGGAGAGATGAGGCACCACGAGTAGGACCTATACTTGGCGGTGACGGCGTGACAGCTGAAGCAGCGGCGGCGAAGCGTGCCAACGAGCTACAGGCGATGTCGGTGAGCGAGTACAACGCTTCGCGAGTGGGTGTGCAGACACTCCAGCTGACGGACGAAGACATCGTGATAGCGCAGAAAAGGAGTAGACTAGTGCAGAGATTGATGAATGCGGGCGAGCACATGGGCATGAAGATCGAGACGCGGCACGGCTTGGTGCTGATCAATACCGCAAATGGACGACGTGTGGTGTTACCGCCGGAGCTGTGGCCGATTGTCTGTAAGGAGAGCCACGATTCCGTGTGGACAGTGCACCTGAGAGCTCCTCATCCCCCGCACGGATCGCTCAAGTATATTGGTGGCCAGGGCTACTACAAGAGGTGAATCATTGGTACGCGGCTGTCAGGAGTGCGGAAGCTGGAAAGCGAGACCACGTGAGATAGTGCCCCCGCTTCGAAGTATCAAGGGCGGTGACGTCGGCGACCGGTGGACACTGGATGTTGCAGGGCCTTTGCCGATGAGTGATGGCGGCCAGCGCTATGTGATTGCGGCACTGGAGTATGTGACGCGCTACGCTGTGGCCGTAACGGTGAAGCAGCATACGGCCGAGAACGTGGCCGAGTTCCTAATGAAGCACGTGGTCCTCAAGTTCGGGCCATGTCGCGAGTTGTTGACAGATGGAGCTCCTGAATTGACGGGCAAGGTTATCAAGGAGCTGGTTATCCTGCTCCAGGCGCGGCGGATCAACTCGGCTCCGTACAGGCACCAGATGATCGGATTAGTCGAGCGGTTCCATAGGACATAAAAGGATTGCGTAGCTACATACACAAATGTGGACGCGCAGCGAAACTTAGATGAATGGGTGGACTTTGCAGTCTATGCATATAATTCAGGACAGCATTCGACAGTCAGACTGTCACAGAACGAGCCCATGATGGGCAGAAGGTTGGGAAGCCCCAACGAATTGATGAGAAGTACCAGTGTGAGAGAGGCCGGCGAGATGACTGCATATCACCAACAGTTGCTATCAGCAATGAAAAGCGGCAGACGGTGTGCAGAGGTGGCTAGGACGCGCAAACAAGAGCGACAAGCCACGTATCACAACAGGAAGTGCGAAACATGCGGACGATTCCCGGAGACCGTGCTTGGATGTTTAAGCCTCCGCGGGGCCTAATGCGTCTAAATTCGTACAGCAATGTTTAAGCCCGATGCAGGTGATCGAACCAGTAGGGTACGCCAACTACTTGGTCGAGCGCGAAGACGTGACGAGTGAGTCGGAGCGGAACATTGCGCACGTGTCGTTTCTGGTATCTTATCGCTAACCGGTGGTATCATTACAACGGGCGGCGGCAGATATTGAGGCACAGCTGAACCACGAAGATGCAGTCGGACAGCGGACGGATGCTACGACACCAGCGGCAACTGCACCAGCGGTGGCGGCTCTTGTCCAGACAGCGGTTGCAGCAAGCGGCAAGAAGTGAGGTGAACGATAAATGGCGAGTTCAAAGGTGCGGTGGAGATCGCACGAGCTCCTAGTGGAACTTCGGAGACGACGATGCAGGAATCGAGCAGAACAGTATGTGCTCGAGTACGAGCTGAGGCTTGTGCGAACAGCGGAGAAACGACGCCGAAACCCGCGTACAAATGATCGAAGTCGACGGGTATCAATCAAGGGGTACGACGCGTTGTTCCAAGCCAACAGAGTCGTGGTAGACTCTGGGGTGGATGAAGGCGTGTAAAAGTGGAGGTCTACGGGCGGAGCTTAGGCAGGTGCATGTACGAGACGAACGCCATGTGCTCGATGAACGCGACGTGCGCGACAGGCGCGACGAACGCGACGTGCGCGATGAGTGCAGCGAGTACGACGAGCAGAGAGCGAGTTTGTCGTGGATGCGTTGCGGGAACGCTAAGAAGAATCAGACGTGCGAGTTGCACGAACGGAGGGTGCGCATTGGCGGAGAGCGCGACCGCCGTGCTGCCGAGCGCATTGAAGTACATCCAGGCGGTCAGTTTCGTAAACGTGCGATGGGTGCGCGCGACGGCGAAGTGAGCACCCCCGCTTCCGAATCGTACGAGTCGAGGTGAAGGCTCACTTGCAAATTGGACGGGTGAGAACGCGGTTACGGATTGGACGAGTGAGGGCAATGGTGTAACGGGGTTACACACACAAGTGACATTAGTCACTTGTGCATGACAAAGGTCACAAGTGAAAACAGTCACTTGTGTGCATGACAACGGTCACAAGTTAAAACAGTCACTTGTGCGTGACAATTGTCAGTTATGGTTTTAACAGATAACTATTTATTAAAAGTTTAAGATACTTCCTCACCTTGGTGTAAGTCACACCAATGGATGCATTGAAGTGGGCCACCGCAATGAGTGGTCCACACATACCAATTAGAGACGTGGATATTGACGGGGCTCTGACAGCCAGCCGCTGTCAACCCCTTTCATTGATGATAGACAGTTTTTAGCAGATTTAGGAGGAAGATCAATTCACAAACAACACAGTTCCCATTTTACCTTAACTAGCTACTTCGAGTCTTTATTTGATTTATATTATACTTGTGGACTCAAGTATAATTAACTCAAGTTATTAATAAACTCCTACGCTTCCTCATACACGTAGCGCAACGTGTAAGCAAAAGTAGCGAGTCAAGTTAGACCCACTACACCTGGCAGCACTTTGTAGTCCGTCCAACGACCGACTGCTTGACGTTCGCACGAGGTGTACGAACGCGGAGCCGAGAACCACATGAGCACGGAGGTGCCCATGGAGAGCTCCAACACGCCTGCAACGCATGTTGCACGCGCTGACGGCCCCCACCTGTCTGACCCAGAGTGGGAGGTCCTTCAACGACTGTCAACAGTCATTGGGGAAGTGGTGGGTAGCTACGATGCTGCGTACGCTATCGCCGACGGAGCAACATGGTGTTGCTCTGGGGTTCATTGTGAAGGAATCATCATGAAGGAGCAGCGTGATGCTGTTTCCTCAGCGACGGCGTCGTCAGGGACGACACCGCGTGCTCAATCATTGAAATTGAGCGTGAGCAACTTTGCGGAAAGAGAAAGCGAACCTCTCCTCTGATGGCTTGTGGAACTCGACACTGCCATAGCGGCTCGATGCATCGTCGACCCGCTGTCGAAGGTCGCGTTCGCCATGTCCTGTATTGTCGGACGCGCAAGGAGTTGGTCGTATGAGCGCCGACTCTCCGATCCTACGTGCTTCAGTACGTATGAAGTGTTCAAAGAGGAGCTCAGACAAGCGTTTGAGCCCCCGCAAAACGAGTTCCGGTCGAGGGTGGAGTTCCACGACCTTCAGCAGGATAAGCATGACGTTCATGGTTACGCGCAGCGCGCACGATGCTTGGTCTCAAATATCGTGACCAATCCAATTGACGCGGCGACTGAGGTCGTCACGTTCATGAAGGGACTTAGAGATGGACCCGTGAAGATCTATCTCTTCCGAGCGACCCGAGTACTCTCGCAGCTGCAATCACCCTTGCCATGCAAGAAGAGTTTAGCCTGCGCCAGGCTAAACTCCATGCGAACGTACCGAGGCCGCAACCGCGCCCGGTAGTGCGTACGGGCGGTCCAGAGCCAATGGACCTCTCGAATGCAACAACTGCTGGTTACCAGCAGCAGGGAGGTAACGTGCGATGCTTCCGTTGCGGAAGGATCGGTCACTTTGCACGGGAGTGCACAGCTCCCATGCCCCCTGGAGGTGGCCGTCGTGGCAATGCTAGGCATCACCGCGGTCCAACAAAAAACGCGAATATCCAGTAGGCGCGGGGCGCCCTACAGGTAATGCAGTCACGCGTGCCAACATCGGGCACGCGACACTGAAGACTGCAGCCCCCAGTGAGACCAGCTCTCGCTGCAAGAAGCAAGATGACAGGCCGAGCCTAGTCATCCTGAAGGTTTCGTCGATGAGAGCGAGTGACTCTCTTTGAGCCTTGGTAGATTCAGGCGCGTCGAACAACTTTGTTCGACTACGGAGCCTGACGAGGCTTGGCTTCGAGGAGGTACATGTACCTCGTAGTTTTCTGGAAGTACGACTAGCAACCGGTGTCATTGTGAAGACCGAGAAGCGCGTCGTGAACGTGCGCACCTCGTACAAACAACGAGTGTTTGTCGAACACTTTATCGTCCTGGACCTGGGCGATAAGTTCGACGTGGTAATGGGCATGCCGTGGCTTGCGCGGCATGATCCGGTAATAGACTGGAAGAAGCGCATACTCGTGCGCTTCGGTCGCGACAGCGGAACAGAGAGCGATGGCCCTGTTACCGCAGCACACGCACCAGCAGGTGCGCGCGGCTTACCAGTCGAAACGGGCGCTTAATGCTGCTGTCACGGAGTGCCCAGGATGTGCGCGAGGGCGCGCACAAGTGAGGCCCACGTCGGCGGTGCTGCCGACGTCGGAAGATGAGTATGTGTCGGTTCCGGGAACCAACACTCGCGTTCAAGTACGCATGGGACAGTCCCTGACCCGAAGAGGTCAGGTCGACGACGACGCGTCGGCTCCGCGAGCCGACGCACCCTCGGTCATGAGGGGCTCCGCCAATGAATGGCGTCAAGGTGACAAAGGCGTGTCAACCCCGGGCGTTGATGCTGTACGGACGGTTGCAAACGTACCGCACTTACGCAATTTGCATGTTGTCGTGCAGCCGAGCTGCAAGGTGAAGCGCCATGCGATCAAGACGGACATGATATCGCGCGCCCGCAGACAGGGTCTACCGGCGAAGCAGCACATTACAGCGCAGCCGAGCTGCACGACGAAGCGCCATGCGATCAAGACGGACATGATATCGCGCGCCCGCAGACAGGGTCTACCGGCTAAGCAGCACATTACAGCGCAGCCGAGCTGCACGACGAAGCGCCATGCGATCAAGACAGGGTCTACCGGCTAAGCAGCACATTACAGCGCAGCCGAGCTGCACGACGAAGCGCCATGCGATCAAGCCGGGCATGATATCGCGCGCCCGCAGACAGGTTCCGCCGGCGAACAACTGTCCACGGCCGGGCCTGGATCAGAAAAACAACTGTGCGGAGCCCGGCTCCGCACAACACGACGACGGCGAATGCGGAGAACGCTGTGCAAGTTTCGGTCCGGGACCGAGACGCCACGAGAACCGTCTGCAGGGCCGACTGAGGCGGTGACGTCGGGCGTCGAGAAGCTGAACGTCTTGACGCGTACCGATACGGGATTCCAGTATCGTGAAATGGAGCTCGCTAATCCTCCGACGACGGCGTCGGAGTTGACTTCGCTTCCGGCCATGAGCTGGAAGCGCTTCACGCGCGACTTGCACGATGGACGCATCGAGCAGGTCTGCGTTCTTTCGAACAGCGAAAGAACGGAGAGCGAGAGCGAAGAGCTGAGACAGCTCTTCATGGGAAGTACCACTGAGAGTGAAGACACTCTCAGTGCGAAGACGAAGCGAGAGCGCTTCGAGGAACAAGGTTGGGACTCGCTGAAGTCGCGTCCCTATTACGAATTACTGAGGGAGTACAAAGACGTACTCCCGGAAGAGATTCCTGCGGAGCTTCCGCAGGATAAGGGCATCCAGCACGAGATTGATCTCGTGCCGGGCACGAAGCACTGTGCCACGCGGTAGTGGTCACTGCCGCGAGATCAAGTAAAGCGATCGACGACTTTTTTTAAAGTCGTCGCAAAGCTGGACAAGTGCGGGAATCCAAGTCCCCGCACAGTGCTCCGACGTTCTGTGTCAAAAAGCCACAGGGCGGATGGCGCATCGTTCATGCGTATAACAAGCTGAACGATGCGACGGTACCGGCGCAGACGCCGATACCACGAAAAGATGTTATCATCGATTCGGTGGCCGGGAGCACCGTTTACAGTGCTCTCGACTTACGAGATGGATTCTATCAGATCCTAATGCATGAGAGCGATATCCCGCTCACGGCAGTGAACACGCCAAGTGGCATGCTCTAGGAGTGGCTAGTAATGCCGCAGGAGCTCAAGAACGCACCTGCGACCTTCAACAGGTGCGTGGCGCACTTGTTGCGCTCAATGCGCGACTTCGCACCGAGCTGCTTCGATGATGTGTTCATCCACAGCCGGGCTGTGGACGGGAAGACCGACGTAGAGATGCACAGGGTGCATCTCCGGAAGCTACTTGAGCTTATGCGAAAGCATAAGCTCTACGCGAACCTGAAGAAGTGTATCTTCGGGGCGAGCGAGATACCCGTCCTCGGGTGTCTCGCAGGGAAGAGTGGTGTTCGCCCTGACCCGGAAAAGGTCAGAGTGATCAATGAATGGCCTACACCTTCAAGCGTCAAGGAACTGAGGCAGTTCCTTGGCTTGGCCACGTACTTGTGCAAGTACGTGGAGGATTATGCGGGCAAGATCCGCCCGCTGTCACAGCTACTTAAGAAGGAAGCTGTGTGGAATTGGACAACCGATTGCCAAAAGGCATTCGATGCAGTCAAGCGGGGCTTGACTGAGGCGCCGATCTTGGCAGTGGCTGACCAAGATCGTCCATTCCACGTCGTATGTGACGCATCTGACTTCGCGATCGGATGTGCGTTGATGTAGAACGATCACGAGGGCCGTGATCGTGTCGTCTATTACCAGTCGCGTCAGCTGAAGGCAGCTGAGCGTAATTATCCGGTACATGACAATGAACCCCTTGCCATGAAATATGCACTCGCAAAGTTCCGAGTGTAACTACTTGGGAGTAGACCATTCGTGGTCTACACCGACCATGCATCACTGCGCACCGCAGTGAAGTCGCCACACATATCACAAAGAATGGCGAAATGGCTCTCATTCTTTGCAGAGTATAACTTCCGGGTCGAATACAAACCCGGATCCGCAGACGGACGGTCAAACCAAGCGCGTGAAATCGCGTGCTCGTCGACATTTTGAAGAACTACGCTCACTCGTTCCAATACTGGAGCGAGCGCTTATCGATGGCAGAATTTGCCACCAACAACTCAGTGCATGCCTCGACCGGGCATACACCGTTTTATGTGAATGCCATGCGGCATCCACGTTTACCGAGTTTACTCGGAGTGATGGCTCCCACTTTAAGTGGGGGAGGATCTACGACTGCAACACAGCAGCCGCAGAAAGCCGCTGACACCTGCACAGTGTCAGCCGCGACAACAACGAACAAGACAACCAGGGCTGCGCGGGGCGCAGACCTTGGCAGGAAGAACCAAGGGTCAGCGCAGGGCGCCGACCCCCAGAACAAGGAGAACGAGTTTGTGCAGGGCACAGACTACACAAAGGACAAGGACCACGGGTCTGCGCAAGGCGCAGACACCGCGAAGAACCACGCAGAGTCCGGGCCTCTTGCGGAGAGCGAGTTGAACGAGTTCAGCTCGGATGCGATTGACTTCATCAATAAAAGACAAGCCGTAATTCGGCTTGTCCAGGACACGATTGCAGCTTCTGTGGATAGACAGAAGCTGAACGCCGATAATATTGGCAGGGGCAACACAAATGAATTCAAAGTGGATTCATTGGTTTTGTTATCTACTCAAAACCTGCCTAAACATGCAGTTTCCGATTTCGGAGCAAGTAAGCTTGCTCTGCGCTTCATCGGGCCATTCACGGTGATGGCACGCCATGGTAACGCATACACGCTAGACATACCGTCTAGCATGCGGCTCCACCCGACATTTTATGTCGGGCGGTTAAAGCCATACCTCTAGCACGAGCCAAGTGGCTCGTCTGACCCGAAGAGACAGACTCGGCAGGGGAAACCCTCCTCTCCAGCACGACTACGCGCTGGAGCAGTTAATACAGTCGGGCGTACAGCCCGACCGGCACGTTCAAGGCGGTCTGGGAGACCGCCACAGCCGGGACACGATGGTACAGAGCGGCAACCTTCGCGCTCTGAAGGTACTCCACGACCGTCACCTGGTCGTGGAGCGACACGAGAGGAAGGTCAACATGGCGTTGACCATCGAGGCGTGTTTCCACCACCTCCGCCACCGCTGCGAGACGCACGCGGAGAAATTCGCTGGGTCGTCCAGCGAATTGTTGATCAGAGGAAAACAATCCGAGGTCCGGATTGTTTTCGCATTCGCTAGGGAGGTTTCCCTCCCCAACGCGACACATCGGAACCACGGAACGTCCTGATGGAAGACGTTCCGGACATGGTGAAGGAATACGAAACCCAACACGCACTACCAGCAAGAAGGTAGTGCGAGCGCTGTAGCAATCTACAACGCCTGACGCCTCGCGTGCTAGATAATTAGATCCGAGACCATTGAAGCTTTCAGGTATACAAATAGTATACCTGTCGTGGTCGCGGTTGCTAATACGCACCGCCACCTGGACGAACAGTGCGCACGGCGCACGGACGCCAGCCTCCACCGCAACAGCGTGGAGTTGTTAATACTTGCCTCGCTTCGAGAAGGACTCGAAGTGCTTAGGCGCTTGCTTACCCGATCACGGTAAGCAACAGAAATTCGCTTAGAGATGTTGACGCACAGACGCGGTCGACATCGAAGAATCGTACACAGACACTGCGTTGTCTGTTCCCGTGGTGGCGGTGCACCTCGCCCTGTCGCGTATGGTACTCAGCAACAGAGAGCTTACCCTCTGTTGCAATGGCAGTCATCAGCTTGGTCGTGCTCATTGCGGATGAGCACGGATCTCCCCAACACAAACAATTGACAAGCAGTCAATATTAATTGTCGTGTCGAGACCGACACGTCTAAGCTTAACGGGGGGATGGTGTAACGGGGTTACACACACACAAGTGACAACAGTCACTTATGGTTTTAGATACTTCCTCACATTGGTCTAAGACACACCAATGGATACATTGAAGTGGGCCACCACAACGAGTGGTCCACACCTACCCAAAGATCCTATTGGTAGAAAGCAGCATCTTTCTACCAATCAGAGACATGCATATTAGCGGGGCTCTGACAGCCAGCCGCTGCCAACCCCTTTCATAGATGATAAATATTTTTTAGCAGATTTAGGAGGAAGATCAATTTACAAACAATACAGTTCTCATTTTACTTTAACTAAGCTACTTGGAGTCTATTTGATTTATATTATACTTGTGTACTCAAGTATAATTAACTCAAGTTATTACTAATACCTACGCTTCCTCATACACGTAGCGCAACGTGTAAGCTAAAGTAGTGAGCCAAGTTAGGTCCACTACACACACAGCAACCGGCGCTCGGCTGCGACTCCAACAACAGCGGCGACTTATCAACCTCTGACACAAAACCAAATCGCCAAATATTTTGTCCAATCAGATCCTGTCCAATAGTCATAGTTTCACCAAGTTACAGACAATGACGGATAAATCCGGACTCACTGAATGGCATCCTCCATACTGTAGGGCAAGCTCCGCTCCCTACACAAAATCCGGATAGTAAATATTCTGCGATTGGATTAGTTGATAAACTAACCTATGGTACAGAAAACGAAGTAGAAACGTATGGAAAAGCAAAAAAATCCGTCTTTTTTTATACAGTTACCTCAGGGTACCTAGGAATTGTTTTTTTTTTATGCTGCGAATTATCACCTTTGTCGGTATGGCGTTCCACACAGCAATAGTGGCATGAATAGCACGAAGGCGTTTTTTCTTTTGCCGTGCCTCCAGTAGCTTTAGCACTGTTTCTTAGCTTCGCTTTTTAGTGGTCCCATGACACCAGCACTAAGCGGTTGGCACAACGCTGAGCTGTTCGGTGGCAATCTCACACCCGGATATGCGTCATGCTGACCTCCCACACCTCGGCGCTGCCCCCCCCCCCCCAGCATGTTCCAGATGCCCCCACCACGTCCCCAAGACGGCGGCACTTGAGCTGGTCCGTGCTCTAGTCCTACACGGGCACTGGGTGGCTCATGAGCATGGCCATCCTGGACCCGGGGAACCTCGAGGCGGACCTGAAGAGCGGCGCCTACACGCGCTACCAGCTGCTCTACCAGGTGCTGGCCGCCCGCCTGGGGGCCACCACCGGCCGCCACTTGGCCCAGTTGTGCCGCTGCGTACCCTGTAGCCGTCACATGCTCGACGCGTTTCACTGCGCTACTGACCTCAAATTACTGTGTCGGCAAAGGAGTTTAGCTTCACACCACTCAATATATTTAACTTTTTGATTGGCTCTAAAATAATTCATTTAAGCATTTCATTGGATAAAAATGGGGTTAGATTATGTATAGGGATCGAATGGGGATCTGTCTCACCCGGATTTTAGTGTCGCCCGGATTTATCCGTCGTTGTCTGTACGATTTATCAAGTCACTTCAAATCTTGTTTTGCCTTTTTCTACCCAAACTCAACGACTGTTGAAGTTATGCAGTACCAGTAAATTTAAAACCATCAGTGAGTTTGAGAGCACCGGCATCCGGACCGAACATCGGCTTTAAAACGGTGTACGATCTCTACGTTGTGCATCATAGCCATAGAAGGCTCTTCAGCAGCCATGTGTCCTCGTAGTAGTGTCGCCGGCGTAGGCTATTTGGTGGCGCGGACAATTGCCCCCAACCGCGAAAAGCTTTCGAATCACTGGAAGACAGTCGACAAAGGTGTCATTTCACGCAGGTGCTTTGGGTCTGAGCTGCCTCGCGACCGCTTCATGGAGGTCTCACGAAATCTCCACTTCAACCATAACAGCGATCCTCGCGCACACACGGATCGCCTGGAAGATTCGCAAAGTGGTTGAACTGCTACAAAGAACTTATG
Source organism: Phytophthora cinnamomi (assembly GCF_018691715.1). NCBI lineage: Eukaryota > Oomycota > Peronosporomycetes > Peronosporales > Peronosporaceae > Phytophthora > Phytophthora cinnamomi. The sequence goes on from NW_027151011.1 coordinate 139,008, forward strand.
CGCGCGGGTATATCGCGCCGTCCCACCTCGTATTTGATAAGGCGGTGCTACCAAGCCGCTCAAGTTTCAACAAGATGCGTGTCTACATGAAAGACGAGCCGCACAAGTGGGGAACGAAGCTTTTCATGCTCTGCAGTGCTATCACAGCGTACTGCATTCGGTAAGCTTTATTTTGTCATTTCAACGTGTTTAGCTGTATTATGCAGTTTAATCTGGCTACTAATGCTTTACTTGCGCTGAATATCAACCGGTTTTAGGTCTATTAAAAAAAAGGCACGCAAGTGATGCTCACCAGCCCGATATGAAGTCAGGTCCCGCCGTCGTGGTTAGAAACTTATTGGAAGTGTCTGGTCGAGATTCCCGGAAACAAGGAATGCGGCTCGTGGTGGTCGACCGCTTCTACACTTCAGTGGTATTAGCCATCCAGCCACAGCTAATGGGTTTCTATTGTGTTGGGACAAGTATGACAAATCGACTTGGTTATTGCAATCAAGTCATTGAGAAGAAGAAGAGCCGGCCCAAATGCATTGCCGGAGGATCGTTCAAAATCGCTAAGTCTCGCTTAGTGCCGAATATAACAGCAATAAGTTGGTGGGATTCATGTCCCATACACATTCTGTGTACTGGTGGAAGTGTCGAGATTGATCGTGTTGTGCGGCAAGAAGGGCAAAACCACGTCGAGGTGCCGTGCTCCAGGGTGGTCAAGGACTACCACGCCTTCATGGGAGGCGTGGACGTCCGTGGCCAGCTACAACTACAACGATACTCTCTTCAGCGTGCGCTAAGGTTTCGCAAGTACTACAAGTCGTTAGTGCTCGGATTGATAGATGTGGCTATTGTGAATGAATACATTGTTCATAAGGGGTTTCACAAGAACAAGGAGTCTCGGCCGCCCACCCATGTGAAGTACATGAAGCTGTTGCACCTGCAGCTGTGCCACCGGAGCCGTTTCACCAGCTGTCGGTGACGGACGCTCGTCGATTTCGAACCTCACGAGCTGCAGGTATTGGACATGTATGAAGGAAATACTTTCGGAACGCGGCGTTCACCCACCCAAACGGCGTATGAACCAATTTCGACCATCCCCCAGGCGTCGACGCATACAGCACGTCAAAGCGATGAGTGTCGAAATGGAGGCTCACAAGCAAAACGTCGACAACGGACCTGCAAAGTCTGTTCCATCCTCCGCTCTGGCGCGCAACGCGCTTCTACCACCACCACCTACTTCTGCAGCGACTGCAACAGGACAGGGCCAATTTACATCTGCATGCGAGCGCGTCGCAAAGCTCGAGATGTAGCAAATACGTGCTGGGATATATGGCATAAGGAGTGGATGAATGGAAAGTTGGTCCTTGTCGACAATGGTAAAGTGATTCGGATTCATGTCAACGGTGACGAAGCCTTGGAAGGTGCGCAATTCACACCTGGAATGCCAGCAACGTCGGTAGCGGACAAGAGACGTCGGACGAGTCAGTAGGGATTAAGCTGCATATCATCGTGTCGTTAATCTGAATGCATCAGGATAAATATATTTACATCTCATATTGTTTGACTAAGCGTATGCGTATGTATGAAACGCCTTTGATGCTCTGCCTGTCTACTCTCGTGCTCATCTGGAATTGCATCCTGGCAACCTTGTCTACACACATCCCAAGTAATATCATGACATACCGTTTTGCAACCGTTTCACGCTGCATACTTACCGCTGAAACGGCTGGCTATCTACTTGACTTAAATTTTGTATCGTGCAAAAACCCAGTTGCTCACCATCAAGTGATTGCGTTATATTGTAGCGGTGACACCCCACCTGTGTGTATGCATGCTTGTATGGGAAGTATCATTTTCCGATATTTAGAGAAGCAGTGTTGCAACCATGCTGAGTGTGCTCAGGTTCTGCTCGAGGGCCGCTTCGTCATTTTCCTGATAATGCTGCATACAACAGCCTTATGAGGGAGAATTGGTAATCGGAATGCAGTTTAAGGTGGTTTTAGCACTGCTCACACACAATAATCACATCTCATGATGGTTCCCCGGACCCTCTCCTAGCCCATTACATACAAACACCAAGTATAGTTAAACTGCATATGCAATATAGAATGACTTTTTTTAGTACCTTGCACAGGAAATTGTATCAACTCTGTTCTCTGGATTTTAATCTAGAGTTTTTTGGGCGATCCCCAAAACCCTCCCAATTTTGAAATGATAGCACCACAAAAGATTTATATCTGCATTATACCGTTGCAATCATTTCACACCAAAACTGAAGGCTCCAACACAATGATGGTCACGAAACACACTCACACGAGCAACAACCATAAATGGCTACAATATTGCATACTATAATATTACATATTACTTAGCTCAAGCTCACAGTCTTGTCGTATTGAAGTTAGTTTGGTGCAACGATAGCACGCGGAGCTAACGGGCGTATGCTTTCTCTCCCATCTAACGGGAACTGGATCGCTTTCGCCTTTGCGGCAAGAAGCACACAGGACAAGACCTACTCTCACCGCTGTGGCTGATGCTTCAACGCATTCGAGAGCTTCGCGCGCAGGAGGTCCAAACACTAGATTGTATCGAATAGACTCCGGCTGGAACCAAAACGCCAGGTACACGAGCGCTAGCATCGTGGGGATCTCGATGAACGCGCCCACAACACTCATCTGCGCTGGGTCCGACTTGAGTCCGAACGACGCAATGGCCACCGCCAGTGCCAGTTCGAAGTTGTTGCTGGCAGTCGTGAACGACAGCGTCACGGCTTGCTCGTGCTTGGCCCCGAGCCACCAGCCCATCAAGAAGGAGACCACGAACATGAACATGAAGTATATGAGCAGCGGCACGGCGGTGTAGATAACCCAGGCTGGACGAGATGCGCGTGCTCTGCGAGGCGAACAGCACGATGATCGTGAAGAACAGCGCCTTGAGCGTGAGCACGCCGATGCGCGGCGTGAACTTGTCGAAGTACCAGGTGGCACCCTTGGCCTTGGTGACCGCGTACCATGTGAGCAACGTTGTCACGAACGACGCGCTCACGTAGATGCCGCCGTTCTTGGCGACCTCGCAGATGGCGACGCGGATCTCGGCGCTCGAATCGATGCCCAGGTGGCTCGGGAGCTCGTTGATGAAGAGGCCCGCGGAGGGTGAGTAGAGTCCAATGGTGAGTACAGAGTTCATGGCCACAATAGCGGCGCAGTACTCAGCGTCTCCGCCCGCGAGGCTGTTCCAGACCACGACCATGGCAATACAGCGCGCGCAGCCCACGAGGCTGAGCCCAGTCATGTAGCCAATGTCGCCGCTGAAGAAGGCCGACGAGAGGAAGAACACGACGAAGGGCACGAGCACCCAGTTCTGCACCATCGTGAGTAGCACCAGGTTCTATTGCACCTTGGTGAGAGACGGGTACATCATGACGAGCAGCCCCACAGCCACGAGCACGTTGGTGCTGCCCACAGCGAACTATCCACAGGTATGTCGACAACGTGAAATTATCATACTATTTGCAGCTCGAGGCCTCAGGGCGAAGCGGAGGTCTACAATTACTTTCATCGTCACATAAATTTTAAATATAAAAGTTGAAAAACTGACTTGTAAATCCAGAGCTTCCCCGTGCACAGCACGGCTTTGTTATTAATACTTAATTTTGCCAGACGGAGCACGTAGACTCTGTCCCTATTCATGGCCACTCGTTGTTGAACGCAATTGTTAGTTGACATGTCGTCCCGTAAGTTGTCCCGTAAGCCGTCCTGTAAGTAACCAATAGGGTTGCAGTTATGGAGGTGTGACTGTATCTCACGTAAGTTCCGCTATAACCATTTAGATACAAATTCAAGTTGAAAAACTGACTTGTAAATCCAGAGCTTCCCCGTGCAAAGCACCGCTTTGTTATTAATACTTAATTTTTGCCAGACGGAGCACGTAGACTCTGTCCCCATTCATGGCCACTCGTTGTTGAACGCAATTGTTAGTTGACGTGTCGTCCCGTAAGTTGTCCCGTAAGCCGTCCTCCCGTAAGTAACCAATAGGGTTGCAGTTATGGAGGTGTGACTGTATCTCACGTAAGTTCCGCTATAACCATTTAGATACAAATTCAAGTTGAAAACTGACTTGTAAATCCAGAGCTTCCCCGTGCAAAGCACCGCTTTGTTATTAATACTTAATTTTTGCCAGACGGAGCACGTAGACTCTGTCCCCATTCATGGCCACTCGTTGTTGAACGCAATTGTTAGTTGACGTGTCGTCCCGTAAGTTGTCCCGTAAGCCGTCCTGTAAGTAACCAATAGGGTTGCAGTTATGGAGGTGTGACTGTATCTCACGTAAGTTCCGCTATAACCATTTAGATACAAATTCACCGGTTTGGTACCAGTATTGTAACACTCCTGCTCGCCACCTCCTCGCCGCTACAAGCGACGAACGTCCTTGACGGCAAGCGAAAAGCTTGTCGTAGCCTCCGCGAGTAGCTTCGAGCTCACTCGGGCACCGAGAAGTTCGAGTGGATCGAGTCACCCTTGCTTGATGGATTCGCTCTGCTTCGACTGGAGGATTACGCGGTACAGTAGGCGTTAATCACGTTTCGACAGGCGCATGTTCGTTAATCCTTTGTCACGGTTACTTTATCCGTAGCACAACGTAAAGTGACTACAATGATAATAAGTCACATTTGTATAGTATAATAACAGTTGCTGCAACATAATTTGTTGACACGCGTTCCTACTCCAGGCTGGGGCATTGGAGCTCGGGACTAGCTCCAGACTAATAGAGCGGGTCAGGTCATGGTTTGCACTGGGGTATACGTCCCGGTTATCAATAGTAGTCTTGCCAGAGTAGAACCTGAGCTAGCTTGAAAAGCGAGCGGAAACCAGCAGCTTCACAGCTACCCAAAACAATACAAGTATTCTTCTCCGAAGTACACCGCTGAATAGCTGTGCTGATGTTCAAGGACGACATGTAGTATATATTATATACCATGTACATAATAATTATATAATAATATGTTATATTCCATTAATACATGGAACATCTATTAATTGTGTAACATTAAAATTGCTGGGGGTGTCGGATGCTGCGCTTGAGCAAGACCGACTTCACTACGGAGCTTAACTGAAGTGGTACTTACCGGTACCAAGGTCCCATCCTGAGGATGATCCTTCTCGTACCTTACCAACTGGCAACGTGTTGTTGGTGTACCTATAGTACAACCGACTCTCTTCTGCTCGTGGCTAGCGCAGCAAACGGAGACCAGTTCAGTTTCAATCCTCCTACGAACCGCGCACCATGAATCTGCATTCGCTGCTTTTCATCACCATCACCGCCGCTACGCTCAGCGTTGTCATAGCCGGCCCTATCGGCCACGATAAAGTGCAGCCGTTTGCTCAGCCTGAACCCACCACCATATCCGAGAAGGCCGCCGTCAAGTTCAAACTGCCTCTCGTCATCTACCAAGGGTGCCACCCATACCCTGCTGTCAATGCTGCAGGGGAGACGAATGGGGGTCTGAAGGGAACCGGAAAACCGGACGGAGACTGCAAGGGGTCAGGTCTAGGCTCGCAAGTGTACGGTCGATCTGTTTGGTTCAAGGATCGCTGGGCCATCATGTATGCTTGGTACTTTCCCAAGGACGTCTACTACGGGGTCTGGTCCAAGAAAGGCTATCGACACAAGTGGGTAAGCACCGTTGTGTGGCTTGACAACCCTGCTGTCGAGACGCCGAAGATTCTCGCCGTGTCGACTTCACGCCCCAACGTGGGATATCGTATTGTGACGGACCCACCCTTCACTAACTACATCAACAACAGCGCTGTCGTGCTCGTATATGCAGCGGACGACTACGGCGGCGGTAGCTCGGTAACGATGGGTACAACGACGGGCAAAGGCGAGCTTCAGGATCTCATTATGTGGGAACAAATGACTGACGGGGCCCGCAACGCTTTGAGCGAAACAAATTTCTGGGAAGGGGCCAAGGTCCCTTTCATCGACGCGAACTTCAACGTAAACCTCGAGGCGGCTCAACCGTTCCTTTAACTTTGGCCACAACAAAAGGGAGCATAGCTACAAGTGTTTCTACGTAGCAGAGGTCCACCAATACAGTATCATATGATAGGCATTTTATCAAAAGTATCACTATCGTGTTTTTGAGTTTTTTTTGTAATTGGCCTTGAAAGTTGGTGAGTGGTGAGGAGTCCAGTTTTCCAGGAGCTGAGAAAACAAGCAAAAACAAAACGAACTCCTGCGAAAGCATGTCTGACAGCAGCAACGAAGACTGGATTGATGACCCAGGAGGCGGCAGCAGCTCGAGCGAAGACGGAACCGTGCCTCCCGAAAGAGCTGGTGACGCTCCTCCTATCCCGGAGGGCGGTCCTCTTCTTGAGGAGCTGACAGACGTCGCTGCTCACGTGAAGAAACTGGAAGCTGTTGCATGCTGTACGAAGCATTGCTTCACAGGAAAACGAGATGCTGCAATCAGTTTCTTCATGTCGTTGTCAAGGATGACCAGGAGCGAGCACCAGGTGTCGTTGTTGACTGCTCTGGGGATGTCGGCAGCCTTCGCCAGCAAAGACAACAGCGAGAGTGAGCGCGAACGCTTCTCGTATTATTTACCATTTATTGGTAACGTGTGCAAGTTTGCGTTTGAAAATGCCTATGGCGTCAGTCATAGGACGCTTCACATCTATCGTTATTTGGTGTGTTTTGCGCCAACGACTCCAGCTACAACCACTTCATGTACTCAGAGAGAAAAGGTGGCAAAGGAGCAGACGAGGTAACTAGCATGCTGCATCATACGCTCGATCTCTATGGAGTTCTTAGCACTGCCACTGCCGATGTCGTGGAGAAAACTGAATCTCCTGGTCGTGTCACTGTGTGGGCTGACAATTGCGGCGGGCAGAATAAAAATTCTCAAGTGGTATGGTCTCTTATGTTTCTAGTTGAATTTAGAGTGCTAAGTGAAGTGCATCTAAAGTTCTTTACGAAAGGCCATACAAAACCCCTTTGTTCCAGCTCGATTTCGCGACGATCCGATCTACCAGAAACCGTCTGAGCAAATGACCGAAACTGCGCTGGAAATAAAGCGTGCAAGACGTAAAAAAGCACATAAGAAACGGAAGCAGAGAGAAGCTGAAGCTGTAGCCGCCGACGACGACGAGGGTAAGCAGGCTATTGTCTAGGACATGGCTACATAGTTTGTGATACTTATGTTTTATTGAGAACATTTTCATAAAGTCAATCCAGCATCTCTTAGAAATGTTTTCAGAGTGTTCTAGCTCGATTCGAAGGTTGTTGATTGGTCTATCGGATAGACCAGGATCTTAGCTTTCTGAAACTACAAAAAAAAAATCGAATTTTTGGTCGTCGGGACTTGTTGCCTCTGGCACTCGGCCATAACTTCCCTTCCTCTTCGAGTTTAGAGGAGCTAAATAGCGCTAGAGGAAGCCAATACGCCGTGCTTCCGCCCTGTGTCCTTCGTTGAAAAACCTCAAAAACACGATAGTGATACTTTTGATAAAATTCCTCTCATATTAATTGAGAGTGTGCGAATGAGGCTTGGTAGTCGAGCGAGTAGTTGGAAGGAAATCCGAAAGTGAGCTCGATTTAGGTTAGTGTGTTTGCCAGCTAGCAGTCCCTACTGTATGCAATGTTCCCTAGTAGGTGAGGCTTGTAGATGTGGTCCAAACGATCTCGGCTGCGGTCCAAACGAAGTTGCCAGTCGTAAGACTGATCCGCCTAGTCACGGCTGCGGCTCAAAACGGTTGACTCAACACATGCAAATCATAAGCACCCAAATTGAAGTTGTCGTCCAATCACATTCCAGTATCAGAGATAGTCCAGCCAATCAGGTTGCGAGATCTTCCCATCTTCAACCACGGACCCCGGTGGCACGTGCCAGCACGCGCAGGCCGTCTGCCTCGCGGTAGGGATCCAGTCGATCAGACAGCGAAGTGCAACCTCAACACCCCTACTCAATTCGATGTCTCGAGCGTGGGTCCAACGTTGCTACACATCATCAAGTAGCAGAGCGTCTTCGACGATAGACCCTTCGTCATGAAGTCAGCGAGCTGGTTCTTGGTCTCCACATACTCCAGCTCGACTTCGTTGCTCACCACCTTCTCGCGAATGAAGTGGTAGCGTATGTCGATGTGTTTCGTGCGAGCTTGGTATCCAACATTCTTCGCCAATGCCATCGCGCCTTGGTTGTCTTCATAGATCACCGTAGCCCCCACTTGTTCAGTGCCAATGTCCTTCAATAGACGGCGCATCCAGACGCACTCCTTCACGCATTCGCTCAGTGCCATATACTCGGCCTCTGTAGAACTTAACGCGACAGTCTTCTGATACGTCGAACGCCACACCACAGGAGCACCGCACATCATTAACATCGTCGCGCTTACGGAACGACGGTCGTCGCGGCTGCCGGCCCAGTCCGCATCCGAGTAGGCGACGAGCTCGGTTTCACATAACCCATCGTACGTGATGCCCACGTCCTTGGTCTTCAGTAGGTAGCGCACTACCTTGATTCCGGCGTCCCAGTGCTTCTGGCCAGGGTTCTCCAGGAAACGACTCAACTTGGCAACCACGACCGAAATGTCAGGTCGTGTTCCACATGCCAGGTACATCAGGCTGCCCACCAGCGATCGGTAGGGCTTCGACTTCATCTTGGTCTTCTCTTCTTCCGCCTGCGGTTCGTCGGCCTTGGTCAGATGAACTCCAGCTTCCATAGGCGATGTGCACGTCTTCGCGTTCTCTTGCCCAAACTTCTTGATGATCGACTCGGTGTACGCTTGTTGAGAGATTCTCAGTGTCTTGCGATCCATGTTGTAGTCGATCTCAATTCCAAGAATGAAACGTGCGCGCCCGAGGTCCTTGATTCGAAACTTCTCCGCGATTCCAGCCTTCACCGATGTAATCACCTCATTGTCCCGCGATGCGATCAGCATGTCGTCCACGTAGAGACACACAATGCAGTGGTCGTCTCCATCCCCTCTTGTGTACACACACGGGTCGGCGTCAGCAGGCTTGAATCCCATCACCTTGAGGTGCGCGTCAATCGTTTCGTTCCATATTCGTGACGCCTGCTTGAGTCCGTACAAACTTTGCAGCAACATGCAAACGACGTCCTCTTCACCATCTTCTTCGGCAAGTGTCAAGAGATCTCGGAGTCCCTCTGGCAAGTCCATGTAGATCTCTTCTTCCAGCTTGCCGTACCGGAACGCGGTGTCGACGTCGCATTGCTCGATGTCGTATCCATCTGCGACACACTTCGCCAGTTTGGCGCGAATCGAGTTGAGATATGCCACCGGGGCGTACGTCTCTTCGTAGTCCACGCCGTGACGTTGCGAGTAACCCTTGGCTACGAGACGGGCCTTGTGACGAATGACTTGTCCCTTCTCGTTGCGTTTCAATGCGAATACCCAACGGCAGCCGATCGGTCGTTGGTGAGCTGGTCTCGGCACCAGCTTCCATTTCTTGTTTGCTACGAGCGACTTCAACTCGCTCTGCATAGCCCTCTTCCATTCCACTTGGTCCGCACTCGCCATAGCTTCTTCATATGACGTCGGGACCTCTTCCGGAGTCCACGAGCCACTCCGACTTGTCCATCGCACCCATTGCCGTAAACGCGAAGTCGGACGCAGCTTGCGCGACTTGCCCACGTTCGTTGTCGGCGTTCTTCTTGCGGCACTCGAATTCCTTGTGGCCAGTCTTCTTGCAGTAGAAGCACTTACCGTTGAACCGATGCTTGAAATTCTCCTTCTTCTTCGTAGCAAACGCCTTCTCTTGAGCCGATGACGATTCATCCGAGGCTTCAACACCAGCGAGCGCTTGGATTGCGTACGAGAGCGTCACGGCCGGCGTGTTCTCGAGCACGGTACTAATCATTCGGTACTCATCGGTCAAACTGCCGAGCCGCAGCACGAGTTGGCGGGTCTCGTCGAGAGGCTCACCAATCGTCTCCATTTGGAGCACGATTTCCTTGAATCGGTCCACGTGCGTCGTGAACCGCGTACCGGGCTCCATCTTGAAGTTATGCAGCTTCTTGGTGACGAGGAGTCGGTTCTTGAGCGTGCTCCGGTTGAACTGCTCCTGGAGCATGGTCCATGCGTCCATCGCAGTCATCGCACCACGGATGTAGACTTGAAATGTGAGGCTGACGTCGCCAGCGATCACTCCAAGGGCTTTCAGATCGTCGGTCTTCCATGCATCCGTGGCGCGGTTGCTCACCAGGCCGAACTCCGCCTTGATGATGTGAGGCAGCCGTCCCTTGCGCGAGAGCTTCATCCGCATGTTGAACTCCCAGTGGAAGTAGTTATCTTCCGCGATCTTGACGGTGTCCGCGTAGCTTGGGCTCATAACCAATTGAGAGTGTGCGAATGAGGCTTGGTAGTCGAGCGAGTAGTTGGAAGGAAATCCGAAAGTGAGCTCGATTTAGGTTAGTGTGTTTGCCAGCTAGCAGTCCCTACTGTATGCAATGTTCCCTAGTAGGTGAGGCTTGTAGATGTGGTCCAAACGATCTCGGCTGCGGTCCAAACGAAGTTGCCAGTCGTAAGACTGATCCGCCTAGTCACGGCTGCGGCTCAAAACGGTTGACTCAACACATGCAAATCATAAGCACCCAAATTGAAGTTGTCGTCCAATCACATTCCAGTATCAGAGATAGTCCAGCCAATCAGGTTGCGAGATCTTCCCATCTTCAACCACAGACCCCGGTGGCACGTGCCAGCACGCGCAGGCCGTCTGCCTCGCGGTAGGGATCCAGTCGATCAGACAGCGAAGTGCAACCTCAACAATATTGAATTGGGGCCAGCAACTACCACTAATAAACACTGCAATTTACTAGCAAACAATAATAAAAATTCCCGCAATATGTATTGCAATTTGTATTGAGCGCCTTCCTACTCTACCTCTGCCTCTAGTACCAGTAGGTACGCCTGTCGGATTTTCAACTCGGTAATCCACCGGCCAACGTACATCAAGCTCGTCGCGTTCAAACTCATTAATGAGGTCTTGCGGTAGGTCAGCTGCTGGCTGCCAAGTTAATTCTGCGTAGCCCACCCAGCCCACAAAGTTGTACGCGTCACCTGCCGGGTTAGTTTTTTTTCGCGTAAATAACATCTACTGTAAATAAATTTGGACCCTCACCGAAATCAGAGGTGTCATTTTCCTATGATGTCTTGTGTTCCTCCACAACTAAAGTTGGGCAGCACCAATGTGTTGACTGGGCTTCAAGTTGGAGTGCTGCCAGAGGGGCATGAGTTGTTGGCTGGGATGCTAAGGGGCCCGTAGTTTGTGTCAGCGAAAGCCACCAAACGCGTCCCGAAGCCAGTCGTTTGTTGCTGACACTAGTGTGGTGTGGTTAACCTCAGTTTTTACGTCATCCCGCGATGCCATCGATGACACAATTGCGGGGTTCAGCCAGTGGCACTTTTACGATATTTATTGTCAATAATTGGGTCAATATTAAATTGTAGTGGAGGCCGTAAGGTCCAGTAATAAAAATTTATATTGAAAAAAGTGATTATTTATTGTATTGCACTATTTTTTTCCGACCTCTGCTACGTAGCAGCCCAACATCGAACGACACCGCAAGAGCGAAACATCAGACAAATCGTCAAAGTATCGCATCAATACATGCAGTCTCGTATCCTTATACTGAATGCTTCACTGTAACGCGATGCAAATCACGGATAGAGTGTTGTGGAAAACTTCTGCGATCAAACCAGCTCCTTGGACCCTGTAATCATTTTTTTATTTTGCTTTGGAGAGTGTTCATGCTTTAATTTGGGATACTTTCAAAGAGGCTGGATAGGTAGGTTCATGTCTGAAGATATCGTTTACCTAGACACGCCCGTCAGCAATATGAGTAGGTCCGACTTTAAACAATGACATAATGCTATCATCCAGATTATCTAGTGATGGAGCCAATGTACGTACAAACTGAGCGGGTATTGCTATGGACACCAAGAAAGTGCTCAAGGAGCACCACATACTGCCGGACGCCCCAAAGTGACAGACAGCTGTGATGCTGATTCATTCGATGTGGGACACTAGATGGCACGTAACTGGGATGAGGATCCTTCGGGTCCCGAGGTATCACCGGTGTGACATGCTCCCTTCGACGTCATTCGTGATAAACACAATCGACTTTATTGCAATTGGTCTTTACACTCTTAATCCTGCATTAACGGGTTGTGTCATTTTATGAGAAATTGTCTTTGTCTCCACTCCTTAGCAGATTTAAGTGACACAAAAGCACGACAAGTCCTCGAGTCGTTGTGGTATTTCCACGAAAAACTGATTTGTATGCACCAAGACATCAGCTAGGAAGTAGTCAAGTACAGGGGGATTAAGCCATTTCGGAATAGCCTACACCGGCGACACTACCACGAGGAAATACGGGTGCTGAAGAGCGTTCTATGGCTATGCTGTACTACATACAGATCATACACCGTTTTAAAGCCGATGTTCGGTCCAGATGTCGGTGCTCTCACACGCACTGATAGTTTTAAATTTACTGGCACTGTATAACTTCAACTGCCGTTGAGTTTTGTTAGAAAGGCAAAACAAGATTTGAAGTGACTTGAGAAATCGTAAGTCGGTGAACCTACGACCATCGGACAGGATCTGATTGGACAAAACGTTTGGCTATTTAGTTTTGTGTCAGATTGATGAGCCGCCGCTGCTGTTGGAGTCGCAGACGAGAGCTGGTCGCTGTGCGGGTTCAAGGTCGCCGTCGGACGCGATAGTGGACGACGAGGAGCTCAAGATAAAAGACAAGGATGTGGCGATTCGGGCTCCAAAATCAGGGGATAGCCCCGAGGGTAGACCTTGATCTCAGACCACTCAGCTCAGAATCTGAGATCAGATCTCAGATCTCAAGCTGGGTGAGGCGTGTGTTCCTCACTCTTGCAATCCCTTGCCATGGTTCTTCCTCAGGCTACGCTGTGGGCCCAGACTTGCGTCAGCCACACCAGCTGCCTCCGGACTCGAACGTTCTCAGGTGCCCCCCCCCCAGACGAAGCTTGCTCCTTGCTTGGAAGGCCCTTGTACGCACGAGCGAAGTCCGCTGTGCCCCGTTTTCTTGAATATATACACGTCCACTCCACACACACTTAGTCCACTTCTCTTCTCAGGCCCTTGGACTCTGGGCCTTAACAGCCTCGTCCTTGCTCAGCGACTCCGGCTTCGAGTCGCTTCCAGTTTCGACACTTCCTCCGGCGGCTCAGACTGAGAGCCGCACAACGGTCTTCACTCGCCCCTCAGACCTGAGTGGCCCCGACAGTTGGCTCGGCTCGAGTCCGTCTTGATCCAGGGTTCTCGCTGTGTACCCTGGGACTTCCGCGCACAACGCCTTGATGTAGGCGACACAGCGAAGCTGGGTACCACTATCCCAGACTATTCGCGCCACACGGATGCGGCTAGCAACCCCAGAAACCACTATCCCAGGTGTTGCTCTGCCAAACGCTCAGAGCGGAGCACCTTCCGCCCGAAAATATGAAGCACCGCCAGGAAACCAGCCAACCAGCAAACAAAACCAGTAAAACCAATGTCCCGCGTGTGGAGATACAACAACGAAGGCAAACTGGGCCGAAACACGAAAAGGCTTGGTTGTTGAACTTGAATTTATTTGGAGTTAGCTGAGCTTGGCCGTAGAACAGTCGTAGCGACTCCACTTGGCCTTGCGCGAGCAGCCGGGGGCAGGGAGTTGGTTGGTCCCTGTGAACAACACGCCTGTCAGCGCAAGACGAACTCCGCAGCGTGCGGTCTTCGGGGAAAACAAACTCTGATTGATTATCATGCACATGCACATACAAAGGGCCTATCAAGTAAGGGTGCACACATCTCCTGGGTACACCTTGAACAAGGGTGAAATACCCACTAAGCTACTGGCTTGGCGGCGCTCGTGAATGCGCGTCACTGCTTTGGCGTCCTTCCATTGGCCTGTCTGGGTCAGTCATCACTTGATTACACTGATTACACTGATTACTCTTGGGTGGAAATCAGGATATCCTGATTACGCCAGGATCTTGTGGCCGGGATTGGTCGGACTTGGTCTGTCATCACTTGATTAAACTGATTACTCTGGGTACAAATCAGGTGTAATCCAGATGACGCCAAGATCCTGTGGCTCCAATTGGCCCATATCCAAAAGCAACTGGTCAGGCCGAATCTTGTGTGCCAGACACCAGGTGCCGAAAAGCCACAACGGGGCGATCCTTCAGAGCGACCCTCCAAACGGCAACCACCAACTTCAAAGAGCAACTACCGCACGGCAATGTAGCCACTTCGCATACGAACCACGAAGTCGCATCCCAGGTCCTGCAGCCACACCGCAGACTCTCAGTCACGTCCTAGGCTCAAAGCGGCGGCCGTCTTTCACCTGTAGTGGGTCTAACTTGACTCACTACTTTAGCTTTCACGTTGCGCTACGTGTATGAGGAAGCGTAAGTACTTAGTAATTACTTCAGTTGATTCTATTTGAATACACAAATATAATTTACTTTAGATAAGACTTCAAGTAGCTAGTTTAAGGTAAAATGAGAACTTATTGTTTGTAAATTGATCTTCCTCCTCAATCTGCTAAAAATATTTATCATCTATGAAAGGGGTTGGCAGCGGCTGGCTATCAGAGACCCGCTAATATGCATGTCTCTGATTGGTAGAAAGATGCTGCTTTCTACCAATAGGATCTTTGGGTAGGTGTGAACCACTCATTGGGTGGCCCACTTCAATGTATCCATTGGTGTGGCATACACCAAGGTGAGGAAGTATCTAAAATTTTAACAGATATCCTATCTGTTAAATTCACAAGTGGCTTGTAGCCACTTGTACGTGTAACCCCGTTACACCAACCCCCCTTAAGGTTAGATGCGCGGGGTCTCCGCACGTCAATCTTCGGAATTGACCATTCGTCAATTCTCCGCGTTTGGAGAAGAAATCCGCGCTCATTCAATAATGACCGCGCCTCAGAGAAGAAGACTTCAAAGTCGGTGGGGAGTCATCTCTCCATCGACGACTACTTCGAACGCCAGAAAGCGAAGTACGGCATCGTCGTCGACTTCGACGACGACGGTGAAGACATGGAGGGCGAGGAGGACTCGCCCTCAAAGCGTAAAGACTCAGTGTCGAGCGAATCACTCGACAATCATGCCAAGAACATTCGCTCGCGTGAAGGGGACGAATCGGACGCTTCGACTTCGAAGCGTTCGCGAACTGAGAGCGATACCCCACTCGCTTCCGCTGGGGCTCTCAGTACTTCGCGCGCTGCTGCTGCAGCGCGTGATTTCAAAGATCAAGGCTCTCCGCGCGCTGCAGACGCAGCGCGCGATCCGTGGTTGCTGTCCGCGTCCGAGATCTCGGACCGGTGTGGGAACTCGGTACCTCCGAATGAGGTGCCGTTATATGTATGCAGCGCCATCAAAGATGACGCCGTGGCTGCCGAGTTGCACTTTGATGCGGAGACGCATCAAAGGCGCGATTATTACATCGGACTCTTCCATGAGCTCCGATGGTTTCAAAGCAAGAAGACATCTTCTCGCAGCAAAGTGTCCGAGTGGCAGGCACTTTGTCAACGTTGGAATGCTTTTGTTGAGAGCTTCAACACGAAGCCGAATGCTTACCGTGATCGGATTAAGCAAGCGCGTGATCGCTTCGAGACATACTCGAAGCGTGGAAAGTTGGAGCAACTTCATGTTGCTGCGGAGGCGGCTAACGTGCCGTGCACTGTGCCCGAGGTCTATCCGTGCGCGAAGTGTTTCCCAGGCGCGGTGCGCTTGAGCGACTGCGACTTGAACGGGTACACGTCGTTCCGTGTGCCCGAAAGTCTCAAAGAGCTCCCTGCTAAATTCTTAGCACGTGAGGGTTCGGGCGTTAGCGATGATCGCAGCGCTCGTATTACTTCCGCTGCGCCAGCGCGTACTGCTCTTCGTACGCCCTCACCCTTTCCGGAACGTCCTCCAGCAAGACGTTCCGCGGCTCCCATGTATCTTGATGGGGAGGAAATCCTCTCCAACGAATACGAAAACGAGCCCCTTGAGGGTTCGTTTTCGGGATACTATGGTCAACAATCCGCTCAACAATCCAGCGGGTTGAGCCGCGGGCGTCACGGATCGGCGGTGGCGGGGGTGGGAACACGCCCCGGGTATGATCAGCCCCGGGCTGATCAGTACACGTCTCTCCACGACCGGGTGACCGCCGTGGAGCGTCTGCAGGGCGCTGAGTTCGCCGCCCTGAAACAGGAGCTGGCGAACCAGAAGGCCCAAGTCGCGGCGGTCTCGCAGACCGCCTCGAATATCCAGGTCGAGCTGGGGACCCAGATGAAGGGGTTGCTCCAGCGCGTCCGCGCGCTGGAGGGGAGGCTGCTCGTCGCCGAGGCCAAGGCTTCCGCTTCTGCCTCGGCTCCTGCCGAGGCTTCGGGTCAGCCGAGCTAGGTGGCTCGTGCTGCAGGTACGTCCGACGTAAAATGTCTGATGGAGGCGCATGCTAGACGGTATGTCTAGCGTGTAAGCGTTGCCGTGCCGTGCCAACACAGTGAACGGCCCGATGAAGCGCGGAGCAAGCTTGCTTGCTCCGAAATCGGAAACTGAACGTCTAGGCAGGTTTTGAGTAGATAACAAAACGAATGAATCCACTTTGAATTCATTTGTGTTGCCCCTGCCAATATTATCGGCGTTCAGCTTCTGTTGATCAACAGAAGCTGCTATTGCATCTTGGACAAACCGAATCACAGCTTGTCTTTTGGTGATGAAGGCGATTGCATCCGAGCTGAAGTCATTCAGCTCGCTCTCCGCAAGAGGCCCAGCCTCCGCGTGGTTCTCCATTGTTGCAGCTGACACTGTGCAAGTGTCAGCGGTTTTCTGCGGCTGCTGTATTGCAGTCGTAGATCGTCCCCCACTTAAAGTGGGAGCCATCACTCCGAGTAAAATCGGTAAACGTGGATGCCGCATGGCATTCACGTAGAACGGTGTATGCCCGGTCGAGACATGCACTGAGTTATTGATGGCAAACTCTGCCATCGATAAGCACTCGCTCCAGTATTGGAACGAGTGAGCGTAGCTCTTCAACATATCGACGAGCACGCGATTCACGCGCTCGGTTTGGCCGTCCGTCTGCGGATGATCCGCAGTCGACATTGAAAGTTGGCTCCCAGGAAGTGTAAACACTTCTTGCCACAGGTGCGCTGTGAAGCGCGGGTCTCTTTCCGACACAATGTCGGTCGGCATGCCATGGTGTTTGAACACCATGTCGACGAACAGACGGGCCGTCTGCTTCGCGGTCACCTCTGCCGGCACCACAGCAAGATGTACCATCTTGCTGAAGCGGTCGACGAAGACCACAACACCGGTGTTCCCTCCGCCGTCCGGGGGAAGACCAAAGATGAAGTCCAATGACATGGACTTCCAACACTCCGACGGGGTCGGTGGTGATTCCAATGGAGCCTGCGCGAATGGCGCATGAGTTACACGTTGGCACACCTCGCAAGCACGGACGTACTTGCGCACCCACTTGTACTGGTGGTGCCAGTAGAAGTCACGCGTGAGAAGGACGTATGTCTTCTCACGTCCGAGATGTCCCGCAGACGGGGCACCGTGATATTCGTACATGATCCTGAGTCGCAGGTCATGGTCGTTTGGCACGCCAACGCGGTCCGCGTTGTCGTTGACGGCATTGTAAAGAAGCAGTCCGTCGTGCACTCGATATCGGTGTGCACGCGCACGAAGGTGCTTGGGCAACTTCTGACGAGCCTTGTCAGAAGGTGTTGTGCCATAGGCCAGCAAGAGCATCGTGTCCGCGTCGTGCGCGTATGCGGCCTTCACGTCGTCCAACAGAGACGATGTGGGTTTACTCGATCGCATGGCGTCAATGGCAATGACGTCAGCAACTTCTGCATAATCCGGCCGACGTGATAACCTGTCGGCCACTACATTCAATCTTCCGGGTTTGTATTCGACCCGGAAGTTATACTCCGCAAAGAATGAGAGCCATCTCGCCATTCTTTGCGATACGTGTGGCGACTTCACTGCGGTGCGCAGTGATGCATGGTCGGTGTAGACCACAAATGGTCTACATCCAAGCAAATACACTCGGAACTTTGCGAGTGCGTACCTCATGGCAAGGAGTTCCTTGTCATGCACCGGATAGTTGCGCTCAGCTGGCTTCAGCTGACGCGATTGGTAGTAGACGACACGATCACGGCCCTCGTGATCGTGCTGCATTAACGCGCATCCGATCGCGAAATCGGATGCGTCACACACTACGTGAAATGGGCGATCTTGGTCAGCCACTGCCAAGATCGGCGCCTCAGTCAAGCCCCGCTTGACTGCATCGAATGCCTTTTGGTAATCGGTTGTCCAATTCCACACAGCTTCTTTCTTAAGAACCTGTGACAGCGGGCGGATCTTGCCCGCGTAGTCCTCCACGTACTTGCACAAGTACGTGGCCAAGCCAAGGAACTGCCTCAGCTCCTTGACACTTGAAGGTGTAGGCCATTCATTGATCACTCTGACCTTTTCCGGGTCAGGGCGAACACCACTCTTCCCTGCGAGACACCCGAGGACGGGTATCTCGCTCGCCCCGAAGATACACTTCTTCAGGTTCGCGTAGAGCTTATGCTTTCACATAAGCTCAAGTAGTTTCCGGAGATGCACACGGTGCATCTCAATGTCGGTCTTTTCGTCCACAGCCCGGCTGTGGATGAACACATCATCGAAGTAGCTCGTCGCGCACCGAGCGCAACAAGTGCGTCACGCACCTGTTGAAAGTCGCAGGGGCGTTCTTAAGCCCCTGCGGCATTACTAGCCATTACCAGAGCAGGCGTGCTCACTGCCGTGAGAGGGATATCGCTCTCTCGCATTAGGATCTGATAGAATCCATCTCGCAAGTCGACAGCACTATAAATGGTGCTCCCGGTCATCGAATCGATGATAACATCTTTTCGCGGTATCGGCGTCTGTGCCGGTACCATCGCATCGTTCAGCTTGTTATACGCATGCCGTTCTTTCGCTGTTCGAAAGAACGCAGACCTGCTCGATGCGTCCATCGTCCAAGTCGCGTGTGAAGTGCTTCCAGCTCATGGCTGGAAGCGAAGTCAACTCCGACGCCGTCGTCGGAGGTTTAGCGAGTCCCATTTCGCGATACTGGAATCCAGTATCGGTGCGCGTCAAGACGCTTAGCGTCTCGACGTCCGGCGTCACCGCCTCAGTCAGCCCAGCAGACGGTTCTCGTGGCGTCTCGGTCCCGGACCGAGACTTGCGCAGCGTTCTTCGCATGCGCCGTCTTCTTGTTGTGCGGAGCCCGGCTCCGCACAGTTGTTCGTCTGGTCCATGCCCGGCCGTGGACAGTTGTTCGCCGGCGGACCCTGCCCGCGGGCGCGCAATATCAAGCCCAGCTTGATCAGATGGCGCTTGGTGCAACCCGGCTACACGACAGCATGCAAATTGCGTCAGTGCGGTACGTTTGCAACCGTCCGCACTGTTTGCAGCGTCAACTCCCGGAGTTGACACGCCTTTGTCACCTCGACGCCAGTTATTGGCGGAGACCCTCATCACCGAGGGAATCGTCGACTCCCGGAGTCGACGCGTGGTCGTCGACCCGACCTCTTCGGATCAGAGACTGTCCCATGAGTGTTGGTTCCCGGAACCGACGCATC
The DNA here is from genome assembly GCF_018691715.1 of Phytophthora cinnamomi. Taxonomy (NCBI): domain Eukaryota; phylum Oomycota; class Peronosporomycetes; order Peronosporales; family Peronosporaceae; genus Phytophthora; species Phytophthora cinnamomi. The sequence continues at coordinate 158,641 of NW_027151011.1, forward strand.
CTCATCTTCCGACGTCGGCAGCACCGCCAACGTGGATTCCTCTTGTGCGCATCCTCGCGCACCCCTTGGGCACTCCGGGACAGCGGCATTAAGTGCTGTCTCGACTGGCGATTCGCGCGCACCTGTTGGTGCGTGCGCTGCGGTAACAGGGCCATCGCTCTCTGTTCCGCAGTCGCGACCGAAGCGCACGAGCGTGCGCTTCTTCCAGTCTATCACCGGATCATGCCGTGCAAGCCGCGGCATGCCCATAACAACGTCGAACTTATCGCCCAGGTCCAGGACGATAAAGTGTTCGACAAACACCCGTTGTTTGTACGAGAAGCGCACGTTCACGACGCGCTTCGCGGTCTTCACGATGGCACCTGTTGCCAATCGAACTTCCAGAAGACTTCGAGGTACCTTTACCTCCTCGAAGTCAAGACTCGGTAAACTCCGCAGTCGAACAAAGTTGTTCGACGCGCCTGAATCTACCAATGCTCGAATAGAGTCACTTGCTCTCCCTTCAAAAGATGACTAGGTTCGGCCTGTCAACTTGTTTCTTGCAGCGGGAGCTGGTCTCACTGGGGGCTGCAGTCCTCAGTGTCGCGTGCCCGATGTCGGCACGCGCGACTGCATTACCAGTAGGGCGCCCCGCCCCTACTGGATGTTCGCGTTTTTTGTTGGTCCGCGGCGATGCCTAACATCGCCACGACGGCCACCTCCAGGGGGCATGGGAGCTGTGCACTCCCGTGCAAAGTGACCGATCCTTCCGCAACGGAAGCATCGCACGTTGCCTCCCTGCTGCTGGTAACCAGCAGCCGTTGCGTTCGAGAGGTCCATTGGTTCTGGACCTCCCGTGCTCGCTACCGGGCGCGGTTGCGGCCTCGGCACATTTGCATGGAGTTTAGCCTGCCGCAGGCTAAACGCTTCTTGCATGGCAAGGGTGATTGCAGCTTCGAGAGTACTCGGGTACTCTCGGAAGAGATAGGTCTTCACAGGCCCATCTCTAAGTCCCTTCATGAACGTGACGACCTTGGTCGCCTCGTCTATCGGGTTGGTCACGATATTTGAGACCAAGTACCGTGCGCACTGCGCGTAAGCATGGACGTCATGCTTACCCTGCTGAAGGTCGAGGAACTCTGCCCTCGACCATAACTCGTTTTGCGGGGGCTCAAACGCTTGTTTGAGCTCCTCTTTGAACACTTCGTACGTGCTGAAGCACGTAGGATCGGAGAGTCGGCGCCCACACGCCCAACTCCTTGCGCGTCCGCCAAGGCAGGACATGGCGAATGCGACCTTCGACAGCGGGTCGACGATGCGTCGAGCCGCTATGGCAGTGTCGGGCTCGACAAGCCATCGGAGGAGAGCCTCGCCCTCTCTTCCCACGTAATTGCTTACGCTCAATTTCAGTGATTGAGCACGCGGTGTCGTCCCTGACGACGCCGTCATTGAGGAAGCAACATCCCGCGGCTCCTTCATGATGAATCCTAGAGCTGTAACGGGGTTACATGCACAAGTGGCTTGTAGCCACTTGTGATTTTAACAGATAATATATCTGTTAAAATTTTAGATACTTCCTCACATTGGTGTAAGTCACACTAATGGATATATTGAAGTGGGCCACCACAACGAGTGGTCCACACCTACCCAAAGATCCTATTGGTAGAAAGCAGCATCTTTCTACCAATCAGAGACATGCATATTAGCGGGGCTCTGACAGCCAGCCGCTGCCAACCCCTTTCATAGATGATAAATATTTTTTAGCAGATTTAGGAGGAAGATCAATTTACAAACAATACAGTTCTCATTTTACCTTAAACTAGCTACTTGAAGTCTTATCTGATTTAAATTATATTTGTGTATTCAAATATAATTACCTCAAGTAATTACGAAGTACTTACGCTTCCTCATACACGTTGCGCAACGTGTAAGCAAAAGTAGTGAGTCAAGTTAGACCCACTACACTTTTGACGTCACTCTCAGGTCCCAGATCTGCTGGTACTCCAATCTGTTAGGTACCCGATCTGGGATCTGGGATCTGAGACTTAAGCAACCATGTGACGCCAAATCACATATCCAAACGACCAAAGCTCAGTTCTTTGCCCAGGGTCCGATTCAAGGCCTGGAACCCCAGATCTGCGGCCGCCGAAGGCGCTCAAGACGACGGAGAGGTACCCGGCAGAACAGGCGGGAGGCTGCCATTTTCTAATCGTGTTCTGTACTATTATCAATGCTTCCCAGAGAACTGCTGTGCAAGACCAGGTACGGTGATCTAACGCTGAAGCTGGCACAAGTGTTTTTTTATTTACTAACCCCAAGCAATGGTACACACAAGAGCTATGTGCCTAGGGGTCTATGCTTGGAAAGTCAAACGCTTGAGGCAGCAAGTGAAATATACCTCCCCATGTATAGTAGCGTCGTGTAGCAACCGACGCTAGAGTTGGTGGTTCCGTAGGATTATTGCGGCGCAGTCCCACCTCATCAAACAAGGATTTTATCGCCTCTCGAAGAAATTCTCTGGTGATGTTGCCAGCTGCAACACCCTTTTTCTCAAATGTGTTCCATTCTTTTGTCCAACATTTCAGGGAGAGCATCGATTGACTGCTGGTGCTGATCGAGTTTTTGTTTTAGAGTTCGACGTGTGGAGGGATCCCTGTCGGCCTCATCCGCTGAGATTCGCCCAGCTCTAGCTTTTCGTGTAGCTTATTAAGGAGACTGGAGCTAGTGAATATGGATGTCGACAGCAGCGGGTTATGCGGTGGGAGCTTTGATGTAAAATATTGAGCATGATAGACCAGTGATGCGAGGCAAAGTTGCGGAACGCCCTTAAAGCCGGACTCTTCGGCTAGACCTGGGAACATTTTCCGCACGCTACATTCACAGCTTTGTCGGCCTTGTCACGGAAGGCTGTCGTGCCTTCGATTTATCGAATGAATGCGATCCTGGAGCCACTATAGTAAATTGCAATCATGGAATTCGCAAATCCCTGAATACATAGGCCAAACGGCCTACGATTTACCGACTTCCCTGACTTGTAGTGGACACCCCACTTACCGGCACGGTGTACCAGGCAAAAAAAGTCTCTGCCTTTTTTGGTTACCGGTATGCATACCGAATGAGGGTCGATTTGAAATATTATTAGCATCTGCACCCCCTGCGTCTCTCGCTCCCTAGCGCTGGGCCATGGCGGACGACGACGGCTGTGGCGAGGCCGGTAAAACCGAAATCGCCCAGGTGTAAGGTGGCCAATCCGGAGAAGTGGTTGTAGGCACTTCTCAGGAAGGTAAACCCTTGAACGCAGTCCCTTAAGCCTTAAACGCAGGTTACGGGGGACCGCGGACGAGGGTGGCGTGTCACCTTGTGAGTCCCTGTCGGTGTCGTTTATCTTCGGGGAGCCTGGATAGGTCACCAGGTGAGTTGTTTGATGGTTTGAAAGCTTTGACCAGTCGGGTGTAACGTTCACTGACTTGAACGCACTATCCAAATGGTCGGGAGGTTGAAGCAGTGCAGGAACCAGGGTTGCTACCACGAGTTAGAACCCCAGTATACACCCTTCCAGATAACCAATACAAATGCAGAGTTATACACACACAAATAGCCGCCACTTATTCTTAGACCCTCGGGCGGTGGGTCGTACACCAGTCAACTATCGACGTTCCAGGTACTGGTCAACCTGAACCGCACTTCCTTCACCCGCACCACTCTCCGAAGAGATATATACACGAACCAAATACAATCGCTCCTTGTACGGAGTCGATCAGACTATTCCCGGGGATGACTGCCAACTAACCACCCGAGATAACCTTGTGAACATGAAATGGGTAGCCACTCTTACCTACATGCAGTGGGCCCAACTGGGATATGGAATACGCGGATCACTTAGGCGCCGGAGCCACCGATTCCCACGTAAATGGACTTGAGTATGTGGGGAGCTCCACGCTGACCTTGTCCTTGGTGATCAGCGGACCCGATTCCTGGCTGGCACCTGCTTCCACTTGCGCAGTAGGGGGTAAAACGAACTCTCTGTTTGTTATCTGCTACACTATTGCTCGGGGTATGTAAAGGTATTCTTCTTTGGTGTTCTTCTATGTTCATCGTCGTGCGTCTGGCGAAAAGCTTGTCTTGATTATACTTGGGATAGTTGTCTTGACTTGAATATACCATCCGTTTTTGCCTTGACTTGATTATATCCAACTTGGCTTGATTATACTGGCCAGCTGTTGTCGTCGACGCTTCCGGGCTGGATCTTGCACAGCTTCAAGGTGTGTATCTTTGTGTGTGACTGGCTTCTCGGGGGCTTCGTACACAACTGCGAGCAAGGTTCCACGAGTCCGCGCATACTTGATACTGAGCTTCATAGTCACGTCCTTTAACGCAAGTGTATCCGAGATCTGCGTTCAAGTATAACTTGCACTCAGGGGCTTTTGCTTGCCTGAGGTTCTGCGGTCAAAGGCAAGATAACTCCACTCGGTAGCGTGACGCTTGTCTGGGCTTGTTTCGGGTGGCCAGCGGTCTGGGCACTGTGCACTTGTCTTCACGGGAGTCTCTGATCTCCGGGTGCACGAAATCTGTGTGCGTTCAAAAACCTAGGCGAGGCGGGGCACCATACAATACGTTCGTGCAGGCGTTTTCGACGTTCCTCTTTGTATCAACCCGCTTAAGGACGGGGGCGGCTTGGACGGAGATCCGTGTTCAGGGTTTCTCGTCTCAACGCGGTCTTCCAAGCCTAAAGGGGCCATCCTAGGTCTCTTCGCACTTCGTTCCGCGGAACACAGCCAAATTCCGGCTCGGAGCTTGTCGCACGATTCACAGCCGGGTCCGAGGACAATCCTAGCCGATCAAAATGGCGGATTTAGCCAAGTCACCGACCGGGTCAGTAACCAATGGGTGGCTATCAGGAAAATCCTTTTCAGCCTCGTGTCACGGCTCCTCCGTGCGCGTGGCCGTGCGCATACGGCCGCTTATCGGGCGCGAGAAGGTGGTGAGCTGCGACGAGTGCGTGTCCGTGGGGACGCTCCGGCATGTCTGGTCGCTGGGGGACATCGCCGAACGAGTGGCAATCAGATTCACAATACTTGTACCAAACCGGTAAATTTGTATCTAAATGATTATAGCAGAACTCATATGCCGAGGCGACAGCTGGCTCAAAATACTGCAATTTCATTGGCCGCTCTTGTATGCAGTTGTCCACTACAAGCCAGGGAAGTCAGTAATAGAAAACGCCATATAACTTACTTACGAAAGCACGAGAATGTTCATTCCTGAATTGCCAGTCCTATACCCTCTTTGAACTAAAAAAATTGAAGATGCCAAAGTTTCTCAGCGGTATCTGTAGTGAAATTATATTAATCGCTGTTAATAATACTTAATGTCGCAAGACGAAGCACGTACACTCTGTTTGTGCTTCATGACCACTCGTTGTTGAACGCAATTGTTAGTTGACAGGTCCTCCCATAAGTTGTCCCGTAAGCCGTCCTGTAAGTAACCAATAGGGTTGCAGTTATGGAGGTGTGACTGTATCTCACGTAAGTTCCGCTATAACCATTTAGATACAAATTCACCGGTTTGGTACCAGTATTGTAACACTCCTGCTCGCCACCTGCTCGCCACCTGCTCGCCACCTGCTCGCCGCTACAAGCGACGAACGTCCTTGACGGCAAGCGAAAAGCTTGTCGTAGCCTCCGCGAGTAGCTTCGAGCTCACTCGGGCACCGAGAAGTTCGAGCTGCGAGAATCGGACCGAGTCACCGTTGCTTGATGGATTCGCTCGGCTTCGACTGGAGGATTACGCGGTACAGTAGCCGTCAATCATGTTTGGACAGGCGCATGTTCATTAATCCTCTGTCACGGTTACTTTATCTACAACGTAAAGTGAAACAATGATAATAAGTCACATTTGTATAGTATAATCAAGTTGCTGCAACATAATTTGTTGACACGCGTTCCTACTCCAGACTGGGGGGCATTAAACCGGGACTAGCTCCAGACTAGATCCAGGCTAATAGAGCGGGTCAGGTCATGGTGTGTCCCCGTTATTTTAATTACTAATAATTTACTATTAAAGTAGTAGCCTAGAGCATGAGCTAGCTTGAAAAGCAAGTGGAAACCAGCAGCTTCACAGCTACTTAAAACAATACAATATTCTTTTCCGAAGTACACCGCTGAATAACTGTGTTGATGTTCGAGGACGACTTGTAGTAACTGGTATCTGTGAAGGATTCATTAGGGCGACATGAAACATGCTACGTGACGGATTCATTTTTCATACATCTCGCACCGACAATTAACAGATAACAACTCAACCACCCAAAGGATGCATTGAGATGTGCGACAAGATAAAGCTAAGATTACATATATATACATTGGTCCTTCGTCATTTCTAACCCTTGTACTGTACTTGTTTGTGAACATGAATGCGCGGAGACAGCGTGTACTTCGGAGTACACCCTCCACTTGCTTCACCATTTATCTTCCTCTCCGTCGTCCTTGTTCTGGTCGCTCTCAGCTGGATTACCACTCGTACATGCCGTCCGAGTTCTGTAAATTGGGGCCGTACGTTGTGAGCAGCACGTTGAAGCGCTTCTCTGTAACGCACTGCGTTATATATTACTGGTTTTGTAATTTATTACGGAGCACGTAATTTATATTTGTTGTGGTACGTATTACGTACGGGACGGCTTACAGGACGAAGTTTACGGGGCGACCCGTAAAAAAATTGCATTTCAACAAGGAGTGGCCATGAAGTGAGTAGCTAGTCTAGAGTACAAGAGAGTACGGACTTCAACCCCTTACTTCCCGGAGCTTTTTACGAGGGTAATTTTTTGCTCTATCCCATATACTATTATATAGCGTTTTGTATACCGACTCTTTTAAGTACGGAGAGGGTTGGGGAGGGCAGGATCGGGTACTGGGTGTATAGTTAAGACAATTTCCTACATAACGTCGTCCTATGTATGCTAATTGATTTCCTTGCAACCTTATGTAGGCGACGTTAACATAACAAATGTACTGTTTATCGGGCCGTTCAATTTTTGAAACGTTGCACATGTCGAGCAACTCTTTATGACCAATGGCAAGAAGCAAATGTTGTTGTTTCAATTGATTGCAAGTAGCCAGGCTACACGTAAAAAGAACAAATTCCTACTCATCTTCCTCCGCCACTCCCTCGCTGTCGTCATTTGCGTTTGTGTCACCACCACCGCCATCTCCGACACCACGGACACCTCTGCCGTTATCATCACCGCCACCAGATTCCTGAGCCCGACGTCTACGCTTCTTGCCTGGTCGTGACGGTGGTGGGCGCTCTCGCGTCTTGTGTGCATCCAAAAGCATCGGCGGAATTGCGTTTCCGTTTTTCCACTCGATGTGCCAAATGCAAAAGCAAGTATCTCTGCCCTCCCGTCCAACATTGCATAGATATTTTCTGCATCACCACAACACAGTAAGCCAACCAGTCTCTACATGTAACAATAGAATGCACGTACCGTCGGTTTCCGTTAGAACATTCAAAGCAGAAGTATTTAGTGAATTTTCGAGGCTGGACTTTGAACAAGGCGCACACCTTGCACGACCGCTAGCGTCGTTTTGTTCCCTGTTCACCCTCCACAGTGTCGGGGTTCTCCTCAAGGCGGTGATCCCCATCGACAAGCAGATCTCCCTCCGCGTGCTGAACCACGTCATTCCGCGAAGGTGACGGCGCTGTCCTCTCTCGAGCATTCGCGGCTCCTATATAACAAAATTCAACATAAGTGGTCTCGTATGTTAGATAGCATCAACTGCATAACCGCTTATGTTACTCAAACACCACAATACGCACCTCAATAGCTGCAAATGCTTCTGGAGAATCAACCGCTAGTAGTTGCTCCATCAGCTCTTCGTCAAAAGCGAAATGCTTGGCAGGTCTCAAGTTGTTCACGATTTTGTGGTAACGGAACACCATAAAAGCATTCACGAGGGCAATGTCGAACAGTCCCAGAGACAACGTCCGATAGTACTTGCGTGACTTGTATGAAAGTTGGACGCTGTAGCGCTGCATCCGGAGCTGGTCGTGAACATCAACACCGCCCATCCAGCGGTGGTAGTCCCGAACCAGCTCCGGAGCAGGAAGTGACTGCATTTCACCATTGATTCGTCGCACTAGAATACATAGCATAATCAAATCAGTGCACTTCGTATCAAATAGAGCTAACACCAACACAATACTTACTGACTGTGGTTAGTTGCCGACTGCCTCCGCTTCACAGCAAGAGCACTGGATTCCGGTCCATCCACATGGCTGCGGTTAGTTGCGGAAATTGCTTGTTTTGGGCAAGTTTTATTGTGCCCTGTGGTGGATCCATAACTTTGCGCTTCGCCACTGTCTTGTATTTCTTAGAGGTGATGATACCGCTAGCGTATCCTGATCGATCGGTCTGGATCGTGCCAGTAAGATAGACTCGGCGATGAAGCAGCTCCAACGCTAGCTTCACTGATGTATAAAAGCGGTCGGTGACCACACGCCTCCAGGGAGAACAAGCCGAAGGTGGCAGCAAGGCATTCAGATTGCGCAGTACCGCCGCCTCTCCTGAATTATTATCGACCGGAACAGGTGTGCGAAGGTGGGTCTTGGCTCCGCAGTAAACCTCCAGCCTGTAGCACAATAAGCAAATAACAAATATAAGTTGGTGTTATGTTGGGCCATGTCGTACTTAGTCCATGCTTACGTTGGCTGTATCCAACATAAGCACTTAGATCAAAACCAATCGCCGTGGTAAGCCGGAGCTTACCACGCCAGGTACACCGTTTACCTCAGGCAATATGCCGTCTTCGCGCACGCTGCCACAAACACCTTCGTTCCCCAGCGATGCTGCTTATCCTTGTTGAACTGGCGCATGGGGTTGAATCAGGATCTTGAGGGTAATGTAGCTTCATCAAAGCTAATGACGGGGGGTGCTTTGTATTCACGCGCGAATGTTCTCTGTAAAACATTCACTACCGGTCGGATCTTCCACGCGCGGTCCTGTCGAGCTTGAGGCGACTTGTTATTCGAGAAATGCAAATACCCCATGATGTGAAAGAACCTGTGCTTCCCCGTGTACAACTTGAACCGGTTCGTGGGCACAGCGCCTACCCTCTTTGTAGACCAGTGAGAAGCGATGCCCTTTCGAATTGGCGCCAGCATGCGCGCAATAAGCAGTGCCATGACTTGGAGAACTTCAAACGCCTGGATGTCCGGTACACTGGCCAACCTCCGTCGAATCTCACCTAAGTCTCTTCAACTTCGCCACCTCGACGACGCTTTTGAGCCCGAATCGCCCGTGCTCGCGCAGGAATTGATTGCTTGCGGTAGGTATTGCTCTCCACAGCAATCTGAGACCACAGCTTTGGTGGCATGAAGTAGAAGAGCAACGCAATGGGATCGTCAGCCACGCCAAGTACGCTATCACTTGGGCCATACGGGCCATCGTAAAGCCCATGATACTCCGGGTCTGCTCCAAACTTTGACGTGTCTACATCATAAAACACAATAGCATGTTATGTTAGTCAATATGTAGAAAATGCGTACCTCCAAACAATCCTTATGTTGAATTCATCCAAAATTGCGTACCGTACTCCCAACCATTGTCACGCATCGATGCGATCAGTCGCTTGTCCTTCGCCGCCGATAGCCAGATCGAATCTGGAAGCTCCTCCGCCTCTTGCGCAGTTTCTTCATCAGTCAGATAGCCGATGTCCCAGTCATCCGTCCAACTACCATCATCAGATTCGTCGTCTTCAAGCTCCTCGCGTAGATCTGGGTCCTCGTCTGAGTTGAGACCGGTGCGTTCATTAGCTCCACGTTCCATCTGATTTGGGCCTGCATCGACGACACAGGTATGTATCGGGCATGGGTCATCTTGTCCATTCCCCTCTGGTTTGTCTTCATCACTTGGGGCAGACCGATCACACTATCACAAACATAAATCAGTATGTTAGACCTTATGTTGGATACATGGTTGAATGAACATTATTATGTTGGAGAATCTCAACATAACTCACCTCATCGTCAGCTTCATCATCTTCTTGCAGAATACCGCGGCGCCGCTTGCCTGACGATGCTTGAGTTGTTCTTTTACGCTTCTGCTCTCACGAAGACGGTTCCTCAGAAGAGAAAACGCGACGTTGCACAGGCGTCGCACCCGCAGCACATTCCACTGACGCCACCATATCTGCAATCACTTCTACCACCGACGTTGGAGTTGCTGCACTCGTTTCCGTCTCCTCTACTGTCGTTCCCATTTGCCGCGTAGTCTTCTTGCGCACAGTCACAGCACCTTTCGCCACCGCATCAGCTGCCGTTGCCGGCGCGATGCCTACACGACCACGCGCATCCGGCATCGTAGTTTCCTTGGCTTCTGCGCAAGCGCGAGCTTCCACTGGCGCCTCCTTCGCTTCCTGGATCTCCATGCGTTGGGCGGTCGCGGTCGAGGCGTCTACAGTTTTGAACTCTGCATTCTCCATCTCCGGCGTTGTCAGTTTGGTAGCCCTCTTGCGTGTAGCCTTTTTCGTTTTCTTCTTGTCCTCTTCTCGGCCCTCTTTGCGTTCCGCCCGCCTCATACGTCGCTGGTAACGATCGCCAAGCAGTGCCTCAAGGCATCGCATGCGTTCTTCCTCGGTAAGTTGGTTCCGCGGAGTGTTTCCCGTCGTAGCTATCATCTTGACTGTCTGCAGGCCTTTTGAAGAATGACGAGCTGGTGGCTGTGAACCACTCACGCATTGATGGGTGTGTGGATCCTGTCTCTACCACCTTCAACTGAACCCTCCCGACTTAAGACCTAAGCCTGTACATGCGGATGTTATGTACAAGAAAAATATCTTAATTTCATTATACTGATACGTGGACATGTGTTCAATACAAATCTCAAGTTTAAAATATTCTTATGTTGTACGGTACAAGAAAAGGGAAGTAAGGGGTTAAGTTACAATATCACTTTTCTTGTTGCCACTACATCACATTCTCCTAGCGTTTCGAGCACGTCTCCCTGCAAAGAGACCGCGCTTCCACGCAAAGTCTCCAATCCCCATCTATGTCACCGCAGTCCGAGAATGCAGCGCCGTCAGCCATGCAGCGCAGCTTCATTTCCTGTGCTCGCATTTCCAGTGCGCTTGCTGGCTATCGCTTCGTGTTAAAACTGTTCTTACCTCCCGCCTCGTATACTATACGATATACGTTGGCCGGATGCAAGGCGAAAGCTAGTCAAAGATCTGTGACCAAAACAAGTGTTCCTGGTCTGGAGCAGCAACCACTCTCAATTCTTTTTGGTCGTGCAAACGGATGCCAATATACATACCATGTACATAATAATTATATAATAATATTTTATATACCATGCCTATTACTACTATTAATACATGGTACATCTACTAATAGTATAACATTAAAATTGTTGGGGGTGTCGGATGCTGCGCTTGAGCAAGACCGACTTCGCTACGGAGCTTGGCCGAAGTGGAACTTACCGGTACCAAGGTCCCTTCCTAAGGATGATCCTTCTCGTACCTTACCAACTGGCGACGTGTTACGGGTGTACCTATAGTACAACCGACTCTCTTCTGCTCGTGGCCAGCGCAGCAAATGGAGACCACTTCAGTTTCAATCCTCCTGCGAACCGCGCACCATGAATCTGCATTCGCTGCTTTTCATCACCATCACCGCCGCTACGCTCAGCGTTGTCATAGCCGGCCCTATCGGCCACGATAAAGTGCAGCCGTTTGCTCAGCCTGAACCCACCACTATATCCGAGAAGGCCGCCGTCAAGTTCAAACTGCCTCTCGTCATCTACCAAGGGTGCCACCCATACCCTGCTGTCAATGCTGCAGGGGAGACGAGTGGGGGTCTGAAGGGAACCGGAAACCCGGACGGAGACTGCAAGGGGTCAGGTCTAGGCTCGCAAGTGTACGGTCGAGCTGTTTGGTTCAAGGATCGCTGGGCCATCATGTATGCCTGGTACTTCCCCAAGGACGTCTACTACGGGGTCTTTTCCAAGAAAGGCTATCGACACAAGTGGGTAAGCGCCATTGTGTGGCTTGACAACCCTGCTGTCGAGACGCCGAAGATTCTCGCCGTGTCAACTTCACGCCCCAAAGTGGGATATCGTATTGTGAAGGACCCACCCTTCACTAACTACATCCACAACAGCGGTGTCGTGCTCGTATACGGATGGGACGTCCGCGGCGGCGGTAGCTCGGTAAGTATGACTAAAACAACGGGCAAAGGCGAGCTTCAGGATCTCATTATGTGGGAACAAATGACTGACGGGGCCCGCAACGCTTTGAGCGAAACAAATTTCGGGGAAGAAGCCAAGGTCCCTTTCATCGACGCGAACTTCAACGCAAACCTCGAGGCGGCTCGTCCGTTCCTTTAACTTTAGCCACAACAAAAGCAAGAATAGCTACAAGTGTTTCTACGTAGCAGTCCAACATCGAACGACACCGCAAGAGCGAAACATCAGACAAATCGTCAAAGTATCGCATCAATACATGCAGTCTCGTATCCTTATACTGAATGCTTCACTGTAACGCGATGCAAATCACGGATAGAGTGTTGTGGAAAACTTCTGCGATCAAACCAGCTCCTTGGACCCTGTAATCATTTTTTTATTTTGCTTTGGAGAGTGTTCATGCTTTAATTTTGGATACTTTCAAAGAGGCTGGATAGGTAGGTTCATGTCTGAAGATATCGTTTACCTAGACACGCCCGTCAGCAATATGAGTAGGTCCGACTTTAAACAATGACATAATGCTATCATCCAGATTATCTAGTGATGGAGCCAATGTACGTACAAACTGAGCGGGTATTGCTATGGACACCAAGAAAGTGCTCAAGGAGCACCACATACTGCCGGACGCCCCAAAGTGAGAGACAGCTGTGATGCTGATTCATTCGATGTGGGACACTAGATGGCACGTAACTGGGATGAGGATCCTTCGGGTCCCGAGGTATCACCGGTGTGACATGCTCCCTTCGACGTCATTCGTGATAAACGCAATCGACTTTATTGCAATTGGTCTTTACACTCTTAATCCTGCATTAACGGGTTGTGTCATTTTATGAGAAATTGTCTTTGTCTCCACTCCTTAGCAGATTTAAGTGACACAAAAGCACGACAAGTCCTCGAGTCGTTGTGGTATTTCCACGGAAAACTGATTTGTATGCACCAAGACATTGTGACGTGGACGTCCGTCTGCCAATGAGATGGCAGAGGACTCCCACGTCAATTGCTAATGCATACCTTTCTCTTTGCGCTGTACAGCGTAATAAAACATTGCGTGATTTGTATTCGTTACATGCTCTCCTACTGGTCAATATCAAGAATAATCATGATTATGGGACGCATAAACATGGAGTTTCATGCGACCTCATTGGCTAAAAATCCTTGAGATGTGCAAGAATCAAGTTTTCGAGCCGAACTTTTGATTATGGGACGCGAGTCGCATATTTGGATCAAGCTACGTTTTGGATTAGTAGATTCTCATTGGTAGATCAGGATAGAGTTAGGATCTGAGATCGATAGACTTTAGGATGGGACCTGGATACTTGTTTGCGTGTCCAGGTCGCCAAGAACTACTGGTTGTGCAGCGGCAATGAGCCGACGCCAAACTAACGATTCAATCAATCACTTTCCAACTTCCAATCTTCCTCTCAAGTGTTCGACGGGCACCCGCCACTGCGCCCTCAAGCTTCGGGTCTTCGCATCGGTTTGTGTGACAGACATCAGCTAGGAAGTAGTCAAGTACAGGGGGGATTAAGCCATCTCGGAATAGCCTACGCCGGCGACACTGCCACGAGGAAACATGGCTGCTGACGAGCGTTCTATGGCTATGCCGTACTACGTAGAGATCGTACACCGCTTTAAAGCCGATGTTCAGTCCGGATGCCGGTGCTCTCACACTCACTGATGGTTTTAAATTTACAGGTGTCCCCGCTGAATCCGCAGCTGCCATCGGCTATCTACCGCGAACACAGAGTGTGCGGGAGTCTGCCAGTGCACAAGATTTGCCACAGGTGTCTGGTGATATGTACTGAATTAGTAAGATCATTGCGGGAAAATGTCTTTCTGCGGGAAACATCGAGTTGCTAGATCACGGTAGAAAATGAAAGGCCCGCAATGAACATTACATCTTATATCAGGGCATCATTGCGTGCATCAAGAGTCTCTTCACGCGCATTAAGGTCGAGGATAGCATTGATCGGTATAGTGTAGGGTTGCCGCAGGAGGAGATCTCAATCTATACAGCCTTAAGTTGGGCGTCACAGGCTTGGAATGCTGTAACTCCGGCCTCTATCAGGAACTGCTGGATGCATTCTGGTATCGTATCTAGCGCAAACTCAGCTATGTCGATCCGTAACATTCTTCATTAAAAAGCAGCACATTGGCGACTATAAAAGCAGTACATTAGCGTCTATGCGCAACCTGTGCAGATATTGTAACCTCGCAGTTTTTTTTTGGTCCCACCTTTACAGAATCATCGGGGACACCTGTACTGGTACTGCATAACTTCAAGCCGTCGAGTCAGCGTAGAGAAAGGCAAAACAAGGTTAGTTCATTCCTGAATTGTCAAGTTATGAACTTAAAAGTTGACGATGCCAAAGTTTCTCAGCGGTATCTGTAGTGAAATTGTATTCATCTCTGTTATTAATACTAAATGTCGCCAGACGGAGCACGTAAAATCTGTCCCCGCTTCATCGCCTCTCGTTATTGAACGCAATTGTTAGTTGACGGGTCGTCCCGTAAGTTGTCCCGTAAGTCTCCTGCAAGTAACCAATAGGGTCGCACTTATGGAGGTGTGACGGTATCTCACCTATAACCATTTAGATACAACTTTACCGACTAGATACCAGTATTGTGATACTCCTGATCACCACCCTGCTCGCCGCTACATAGGATGCATTGAAATGTGCGAAAAGATAAAGCCAAGATAATAATAGAGCGGGTCAGACTATGGTGAGCACAATTGAGAGTATGCGAATGAGGCTTGGTAGTCGAGTGAGTAGTTGGAAGGAAATCCGAAAGTGAGCTCAATTTAGGTTAGTGTCTTTACCAGCTAGCAGTCCCTACTGTATGCAATGTTCCCTAGTAGGTGAGGCTTGTAGATGTGGTCCAAACGATCTCGGCTGCGGTCCAAACGCAGTTGCCAGTCGTAAGACTGATCCGCCTAGTCACGGCTCCAGAAAACGACTCAACTTGGCAACTGCGACCGAAATATCAGGTCGTGTTCCACATGCCAGGTACATCAGGCTGATCACCAGCGATCGGTAGGGCTTCAACTTCATCTTGGTATTCTCTTCTTCCGCCTGCAGTTCGTCGGCCATGGTCAGATGAACCGCAGCTTCCATAGGCGATGTGCACGTCTTCGCGTTCTCTTGCCCAAACTTCTTGATGATCGACTCGGTGTACGCTTGTTGAGAGATCCTCAGTGTCTTGTGATCCATGTTGTAGTCGATCTCAATTCCAAGAATGAAACGTGCGCGCCCGAGGTCCTTGATTCGAAACTTCTCCGCGATTCCAGCCTTCACCGATGTAATCACCGCATTGTCCCGCGATGCGATCAGCATGTCGGCCACGTAGAGACACACAATGCAGTGGTCGTCTCCATCCCCTCTTGTGTACACACACGGGTCAGCGTCAGCAGGCTTGAATCCCATCACCTTGAGGTGCGCGTCGATCGTTTCGTTCCATACTCGTGACGCCTGCTTGAGTCCGTACAAAACTTGCAGCAACATACAAACGACATCCTCTTCACCATCGACTTCGACAAGTGTCAAGAGGTCTCGGAGTCCCTCTGGCAAGTCCATGTAGATCTCTTCTTCCAGCTTGCCGTACCGGAACGCGGTGTCGACGTCGCATTGCTCGATGTCGTATCCATCTGCGACGCACTTCGCCAGTTTGGCGCGAATCGAGTTCAGGTAAGCCACCGGGTCGTACGTCTCTTCGTAGTCCACGCCGTGACGTTGCGAGTAACCCTTGGCTACGAGACGGGCCTTGTGACGAATGCCTTGTCCCTTCTCGTTGCGTTTCAATGCGAATACCCAACGTCAGCCGATCGGTCGTTGGTGAGCTGGTCTCGGCACCAGCTTCCATTTCTTGTTTGCTACGAGCGACTTCAACTCGCTCTGCATAGCCCTCTTCCATTCCACTTGGTCCGCACTCGCCATAGCTTCTTCATATGACGTCGGGACCTCTTCCGTTGCAGCCATTGCTTGGCCACCTTCAATTGCATATTGGTCCTCGTTAACCTGAATTCTGCCTTGCATCATCTTCTGGCACTTCGTGCCAGTAGTCGAGGGTGCCACGACTTGCTTCTTGCGAGCGCCTGCCTCTTCAGGATCCGTTGTCTCGTCAATGTGGCGAGCACGCGATCGGGTAATCATATGATGTGTCGATCCGTATGACACGATCGCATCGTTTACGCCCATGTCACGTTGAAGTGGGATAACGTCCCCAACTTCAAAATCCATTGGCACGACTTGTCCTGACTCGTCCGGTTGATACCCACAATGGCTGGGCTGCTCCACATTGACTTCATCTTCATCCAGCTCCATTTTCTCCACCATGTCATCCAGACTTGTTGTTTCAACGAACTTCACGATGCGCACGATTTGCACCTTTCCCGTCGCCACGTTGAGTACTCGGTATCCCTTGACACGATCCTCGTAGCCCACGAATCGACACTTGAAGGCCTTAGCATCCAACTTGCGGCGCTTCTCGTCGGGAATGTGCGCGTAGCCGACTGAACCGAATACCTTCATGTTCTTGAGCTGCGGCTTGGTTCCATGCACAATTTCGTAGGGCGTCTTGACGTTCACCGAGTTGGGGAGCTGGTTGATGATCCACGCAGCCGTGTTTACGGCTTCGGCCCACCACTTTTTCTCAATGGCTTCGTGGTAGAGCATACAGCGCGCCATCTCCACCAAACTTCGGTTCATGCGCTCAGCCAGTCCATTCTGCTGAGGCGTGTATGGCACCGTCTTTTCATGTTTGATGCCACTGCGGTCGAGGTAGGCCTTGAACAGCTTGCCCGTGTACTCGCCGCCATTGTCAGAACGTAGGCGCTTGATCGTCTTGCCTGTTGCGTTCTCCATTGCTGCCTTGAAGATCTTGAACTTCGACAGCACTTCCGATTTGGCTTTCATGAAGTAGATGGTCACGTGACGTGAGTAGTCATCAATGAAGGTTACCACATACGTGCAGCCACCGGGTGTCTTGGTCTGCATCGGACCCGTTACGTCCGTGTGCACCAGATCCTGTACGCCTGCACGCTTGACGAGCTTCTCCGGGTGTCGCGGATAGTCGTCCGCTCTCATCTAGCCCATGCAGCAGCCTGCGCAGACGGTACCACTTGTGATACCATCCGAAACGCAAGGGACTCCGTCTGCCATGGTCAACAGCTGTTCGTAACGTTTGAACGGGATGTGACCGAGACGGGCGTGCACAACGGCCCATGGCTCCTTACGCGATGCCGTCGCCGCACGACACACCTCGTCCCCCATTGTCTTCAACTTGTAGACGTTTCCAAAACGCTTGGCCTCCATGACGGTAGCATCGCCATAGCGAAAGCCACATTTGTCCTTGCTGAACTGCGCGACGACGTCCTTCTCGGCCAGCTTCGCAACCGAGATGAGGCTTCCATCAACTTCAGGGATGTACAGCACATCCGACAGCGTGACAGACGTCCCGTCCATCAGCTTCATTCCGACGGTGCCCTTTGCAACTGCGTCGATCTTCGTGCCATCCGCGATCGTGATGCGGACTGGCGTCTTCAGCTCCTCATGGACACGAACTTGTCCCGGACGCTGGTCAGTGTGCGAGCTGGTACCGGAGTCCACGAGCCACTCCGACTTGTCCATCGCACCCGTTGCCGTAAACGCGAAGTCGGACGCAGCTTGCGCGACTTGCCCACGTTCGTTGTCGGCGTTCTTCTTGCGGCACTCGAATTCCTTGTGGCCAGTCTTCTTGCAGTAGAAGCACTTGCCGTTGAACCGATGCTTGAAATTCTCCTTCTTCTTCGTAGCAAACGCCTTCTCTTGAGCCGATGACGATTCATCCGAGGCTTCAACACCAGCGAGCGCTTGGATTGCGTACGAGAGCGTCACGGCCGGCGTGTTCTCGAGCACGGTACTAATCATTCGGTACTCATCGGTCAAACTGCCGAGCCGCAGCACGAGTTGGCGGGTCCCGTCGAGAGGCTCACCAATCGTCTCCATTTGGAGCACGATTTCCTTGAATCGGTCCACGTGCGTCGTGAACCGCGTACCGGGCTCCATGTTGAAGTTATGCAGCTTCTTGGTGACGAGGAGTCGGTTCTTGAGCGTGCTCCGGTTGATTTGCTCCTGGGGCATCATCCATGCGTCCATCGCAGACATCGCACCACGGATGTAGACTTGGAATGTGAGGCTGACGTCGCCAGCGATCACCCCAACGGCTTTCAGATCGTCGGTCTTCCATGCATCCGTGGTGCGGTTGCTCACTGGGTCGAACTCTGCCTTGCTGATATGGGGCAGCAGTCCCTTGCATGTTGAACTCCCAGTGGAAGTAGTTATCTTCCGCGATCTTGACGGTGTCCGCGCAGCTTGGGCTCATTGCCAATTGAGAGTGTGCGAATGAGGCTTGGTAGTCGAGTGAGTAGTTGGAAGGAAATCCGAAAGTGAGTTCGATTTAGGTTAGTGTCTTTACCAGCTAGCAGTCCCTACTGTATGCAATGTTCCCTAGTAGGTGAGGCTTGTAGATGTGGTCCAAACGATCTCGGCTGCGATTCAAACGAAGTTGCCAGTCGTAAGACTGATCCGCCTAGTCACGGCTGCGGCTCAAAACGGTTGACTCAACACATGCAAATCATAAGCACCCAAATTGAAGTTGTCGTCCAATCACATTCCAGTATCAGAGATAGTCCAGCCAATCAGGTTGCGAGATCTTCCCATCTTCAACCACAGACCCCGGTGGCACGTGCCAGCACGCGCAGGCCGTCTGCCTCGCGGTAGGGATCCAGTCGATCAGACAGCGAAGTGCAGCCTCAACATGCACTAGGGTATACGTCCCGGTTATTAATAGCAGACTTGTAAGAGTAGAACCTGAGCTAGCTTGAAAAGCAAGCGGAAACCACCAGCTTCGCAGCTACCCAAAACAATAAAAGTATTCTTCCCCGAAGTACACCGCTGAATAACTGTGCTGATACTCGAGAACGACATGTAGTAACTGTTACATGTGAAGGATTCATTTGGACGACACGAATCATGCAGCAGCATATTCGGTATTTCGTGTTCAGGTGTGGTGAAGCCGGCTTCTAAAAACGCCGCGTGATGGTCTTCTCAGCTCGCACTTCGACTCACAAACGCGACGTCACTGTTGGTATCGGGAGTAGACGCCACGTAATTCCCAGAACTTGACTAACATAATTCCAGGGGGCGGTGGTAGCAGTTGTTATCTCAGGTAACAGTCGTGTCACTCTGATGTATTGTTGTAGTTGTTGGCAAGTGCGGGGATGAGAGTCTCACACCGCCTACTTGTTTTTTTTTTTGTCCTTCTTCTCTCCGTAGGGCCCCATCGTTTGCCCCATCGATTCGTCCTTCCGATCTTCTTCAGTCCGTTCTTCTGGTCTGTCCCGGCCCGTCTTTCAGCGGCCGCGATCCGTTCTCCGCCGGACTTGTACACGCTCGAGCCCTACCGCTTGCTCTTGCGCGACGCTGGTCCGCTCCGGTGACCCGTCTTACGTTCCGTCCTTGGTCGCTCGTCCGGCCCTATCGTTTGCCATCGTGCGCCTCCTCTCCTTCTCTTCCGTTGGTAGCTCTTTCGCTTGCTCCGCCCCTCTGTGACTTATTTAAAGTGCCTTCCTTTCAGACACTGGTAGGTTGTGTAGTGGGCCTACTTTGGCTCACTACTTTTGCTTACACATCGCGCCACGTGTATGAGGAAGCGTAGGAGTTTATTAATAATTTGAATTAATTATACTTGAGTCCTCAAGTATAATATAAATCAAATAAAACACCAAGTAGCTAGTTTAAGGCAAAATGAGAACTGTATTGTTTGTAAATTGATCTTCCTCCTAAATCTGCTAAAAATGTTTATCATCTATGAAAGGGGTTGACAGCGGCTGGCTGTCAGAGCCCCGCCAATATGCACATCTCTAATTGGTAGAAAGATGTTGCTTTCTACCAATAGGATCTTTGGGTAGGTGTAAACCACTCATTGTGGTGGCCCACTTCAATGTATCCATTGGTGTGCCTTACACCAATGTGAGAAAGTAGAAGTGACTGTTGTCACTTGTGTGTGTGTAACCCCGTTACACCATCCCCCCGTTAAGCTTAGACGTGTCGGTCTCGACACGACAATTAATATTGACTGCTTGTCAATTGTTTGTGTTGGGGAGATCCGTGCTCATCCGCAATGAGCACGACCAAGCTGATGACTGTCATTGCAACAGAGGGTAAGCTCTCTGTTGCTGAGTACCATACGCGACAGGGCGAGGTGCACCGCCACCACGGGAACAGACAACGCAGTGTCTGTGTACGATTCTTCGATGTCGACCGCGTCTGTGCGTCAACATCTCTAAGCGATTTTCTGTTGCTTACCGTGATCGGGTAAGCAAGCGCCTAAGCACTTCGAGTCCTTCTCGAAGCGAGGCAAGTATTAACAACTCCACGCTGTTGCGGTGGAGGCTGGTGTCCGTGCGCCGTGCGCACTGTCCGTCCAGGTGGCGGTGCATATTAGCAACCGCGACCACAACAGGTATACTATATGTATACCTGAAAGCTTCAATGATCTCCGTGCTAATTATCTAGCACGCGAGTCGTCAGGCGTTGTAGATTACTACAGTGCTCGCACTACCTTCTTGCTGGTAGTGCGTGTTGGGTTTCGTACTCCTTCACCATGTCCGGAACGTCTTCCATCAGAACGTTCCGTGGTTCCCACGTGTCGTGTTGGGGAGGGAAACCTCTCCAACGAATGCGAAAACAATCCGGACCTCGGATTGTTTTCCTATGATCAACAATTCGCTGGACGATCCAGCGAATTTCTCCGCGTGCGTCTCGCAGCGGTGGCAGAGGTGGTGGAAACACGCCCCGATGGTCAACGCCATGTTGGCCTTCCTCTCGTGTCGCTCCACGACCAGGTGACGGTCGTGGAGTACCTTCAGAGCGCGAAGGTTGCCGCTCTGTACCATCGTGTCCCGGCTCTGGCGGTCTCACAGACCGCCTTGAACGTGCCGGTCGGGCATGTAGGTCCGACTGTATTAACTGCTCCAGCGCGAAGCCGCGCTGGAGAGGAGTGTTTCCCATGCCGAGTCTGTCTCTTCGGGTCAGACGAGCCACTTGGCTCGTGCTGGAGGTGTGGCGACATTTTATGTCGGGTGGAGGCGCGTGCTAGACGGTATGTCTAGCGTGTATGCGTTACCGTGACGTGCCATCACAGTGAACGGCCCGATGAAGAGCGGAACAAGCTTACTTGCTCCGAAATCGGAAACTGAACGTCTAGGCAGGTTTTGAGTAGATAACAAAACGAATGAATCCACTTTGAATTCATTTGAGTTGCCCCTGCCAATATTATCGGCGTTCAGCTTCTGTCTATCCACAGAAGCTGCAATCGTGTCCTGTACAAGTCGAATTACGGTTTGTCTTTTATTGATGAAGTCAATCGCATCCGAGCTGAACTCGTTCAGCTCGCTCTTCGCAAGAGGCCCGGCCTCTGCGTGGTTCTTCGCGGTGCCTGCGCCCTGCGCAGACCCGTGGTCCTTGTTCCTTGTGGAGTCTGTGCTCTGCACAGACTCGTTTTCCTTGTCCTGGGGGTCGGCGCCCTGCGCTGACCCTTGGTTCTTCCTGCCAAGGTCTGCGCCCCGCGCAGACCTGGTTGTCTTGTTCCTTGTTGTCGCGGCTGACACTGTGCAGGTGTCAGCGGCTTTTTGCGACTGCTGTGTTGCAGTCGTAGATCCTCCCCCACTTAAAGTGGGAGCCATCACTCCGAGTAAACTCGGTAGACGTGGATGCCGCATGGCATTCACGTAGAACGGTGTCTGCCCGGTCGAGACATGCACTGAGTTGTTGATGGCAAACTCTGCCATCGATAAGCACTCGCTCCAGTATTGGAACGAGTGAGCGTAGCTCTTCAATATGTCGACGAGCACGCGGTTGACGCGCTCGGTTTGGCCGTCCGTCTGCGGATGATCCGCAGTCGACATTGAAAGTTGGCTCCCAAGAAGTGTAAACACTTCTTGCCACAGATGCGCTGTGAAGCGTGGGTCTCTGTCCGACACGATGTCGGTCGGCATGCCATGGTGTTTGAACACCATGTCGACGAACAGACGGGCCGTCTGCTTCGCAGTCACTTCTGCCAGCACCGCAGCAAGATGTACCATCTTGCTGAAGCGGTCGACGAAGACCACAACACCGGTATACCCTCCGCTGTCCGGGGGAAGACCAAAGATGAAGTCCAATGACATCGCAAGCACGGACGTACTTGCGCAACCACTTGTACTGGTGGTGCCAGTAGAAGTCACGCGTGAGAAGGACGTATGTCTTCTCACGTCCGAGATGTCCCGCAGACGGGGCATCGTGGTACTCGTACATGATCCTGAGTCGCAGGTCATGATCATTTGGCACGCCAACGCGGTCCGCGTTGTCGTCGACTTCATTATAAAGAAGCAGTCCGTCGTGCACCCGATATCGGTGTGCACGCGCTCGAAGGTGCTTGGGCAGCTTCTGACGGGACTTGTCAGAAGGTGCTGTGCCATAGGCCAGCAAGAGCTTCGTGTTCGCGTCGTGCGCGTACGCGGCCTTCACGTCGTCCAACAGAGACGATGTGGGTGTGCTCGTTCGCATGGCATCAATGGCATTGACGTCAGCAACTTCTGCATAATCAGGCCGACGTGATAACGCGTCGGCCACCACATTCAATCTTCCGGGTTTGTATTCGACCCGGAAGTTATACTCTGCAAAGAATGAGAGCCATCTCGCCATTCTTTGTGATACGTGTGGCGACTTCACTGCGGTGCGCAGTGATGCATGGTCGGTGTAGACCACGAATGGTCTGATTCCAAGTAGATACACACGGAACTTTGCGAGTGCATATTTCATGGCAAGGAGTTCATTGTCATGTACCGGATAATTACGCTCAGCAGCCTTCAGCTGACGCGACTGGTAATAGACGACACGATCACGACCCTCGTGATCGTGCTGCATCAACGCACATCCGATCGCGAAATCGGATGCGTCACATACGACGTGAAATGGGCGATCTTGGTCAGCCACTGCCAAGATCGGCACCTCAGTCAAGCCTCGCTTGACTGCATCGAATGCCTTTTGGCAATCGGTTGTCCAATTCCACACAGCTTCCTTCTTAAGAACCTGTGACAGCGGGCGGATTTTGCCCGCATAATCCTCCACGTACTTGCACAAGTACGTGGCCAAGCCAAGGAACTGCCTCAGTTCCTTGACACTTGAAGGCGTAGGCCATTCATTGATCACTCTGACCTTTTCCGGGTCAGGGCGAACACCATTCTTCCCTACGAGACACCCGAGGACGGGTATCTCGCTCGCCCCGAAGATACACTTCTTCAGGTTCGCGTAGAGCTTATGCTTTCGCATAAGCTCAAGTAGCTTCCGGAGATGCACACGGTGCATCTCTACGTCGGTCTTCCCAACCACAGCTCGTTTGTGGATGAACACATCATCGAAGTAGCTCGGTGCGAAGTCGCGCACCGAGCGCAACAAGTGCGTCACGCACCTGTTGAAAGTCGCAGGGGCGTTCTTAAGCCCCTGTGGCATTACTAGCCACTCCCAGAGCATGCCGCTTGGCGTGCTCACTGCCGTGAGAGGGATATCGCTCTCACGCATTAGGATTTGATAGAATCCATCTAGCAAGTCGAGAGCACTGTAAACAGTGCTCCCGGCCATCGAATCGATGATTACATCTTTTCGCGGTATCGGCGTTTGCGCCGGTACCGTCGCATCGTTCAGCTTGTTATACGCATGAACGATGCGCCATCCGCCCTGTGGCTTTTTGACACAGAACGTCGGAGCACTGTGCGGGGACTTTGATTCCCGCACTTGTCCTGCTTTACGACGACTTTCAAAGACGTCGTCGATCGCTTTTACTTGCTCTCGCGGTAGTGGCCACTGCCGCGTGACACAGTACTTCGTGCCCGGCACGAGATCAATCTCGTGCTGAATACCCTTATCCTGCGGAAGCTCCGCAGGAATGTCTTCCGGGAGTACGTCTTTGTACTCCCTCAACAATTCGTAATAGGGACTCGACTTCAGCGAGTCCCAACCTTGTTCCTCGAAGCGCTCTCGCTTCGTCTTCGCACTGAGAGTGTCTTCACTCTCAGTGGTACTTCCCATGAAGAGCTGCCTCAGCTCTTCGCTCTCGCTCTCCATTCTTTCGCTGTTCGAAAGAACGCAGACCTGCTAGATGCGTCCATTGTGCAAGTCGCGTGTGAAGCGCTTCCAGCTCATGGCTGGAAGCGAAGTCAACTCCGACGCCGTCGTCGGAGGATTCGCGAGTTCCATTTCACGATACTGGAATCCAGTATCGGTGCGCGTCAAGACGCTTAGCATCTCGACGTCCGGCGTCACCGCCTCAGTCTGCCCGGAAGACTGCTCTTGTGGCGTCTCGGTCCCGGACCGAGACTTGCGCAGCGTTCTTCGCATGCGCCGTCGTCTTGTTGTGCGGAGCCGGGCTCCGCACAGTTGTTTTTCTGATCCAGGCCCGGCCATGGACAGTTGTTCGCCGGCGGACCCTGTCCGCGGGCGCGCGATATCAAGCCCGGCTTGATCGCATGGCGCTTCGTCGTGCAGCCCGGCTGCACGACAGCATGCAAATTGCGCCAGTACGGGACGTTTGCAACCGTCCGTACTGTTTGCAGCGTCAACTCCCGGAGTTGACACGCCTTTGTCACCTCGACGCCAGTTATTGGCGGAGACCCTCATCACCGAGGGAATCGTCGACTCCCGGAGTCGACGCGTGGTCGTCGACCCGACCTCTTCGGATCAGAGACTGTCCCATGAGTGTTGGTTCCCGGAACCGACGCATCCTCATCTTCCGACGTCGGCAGCACCGCCGACGTGGATTCCTCTTGTGCGCATCCTCGCGCACCCCTTGGGCACTCCGGGACAGCGGCATTAAGTGCTGTCTCGACTGGCGATTCGCGCGCACCTGCTGGTGTGTGCGCTGCGGTAACAGGGCCATCGCTCTCTGTTCCGCAGTCGCGACCGAAGCGCACGAGCGTGCGCTTCTTCCAGTCTATCACCGGATCATGCCGTGCAAGCCGCGGCATGCCCATAACAACGTCGAACTTATCGCCCAGGTCCAGGACGATAAAGTGTTCGACAAACACCCGTTGTTTGTACGAGAAGCGCACGTTCACGACGCGCTTCGCGGTCTTCACGATGGCACCTGTTGCCAATCGAACTTCCAGAAGACTTCGAGGTACCTTTACCTCCTCGAAGTCAAGACTCGGTAAACTCCGCAGTCGAACAAAGTTGTTCGACGCGCCTGAATCTACCAGAGCGCGAAGAGAGTCGCTCACTCTCTTCGACGTTACCTTCAAGATGACTACGTTCGGCCTGTCATCTTGTTTCTTGCAGCGAGAACTAATCTCTCTGGGGGCTGTAGTCCTCAGTGTCGCGTGCCCAATGTCGGCACGCGTGACTGCGTTACCAGTAGAGCGCCCGCGCCTACTGGATGTTCGCGTTTTTTGTTGGCCCGCGGCGATGCCTAGCATCACCACGACGGCCACCTTCAGAGGGCATGGGAGCTGTACCCTCCCGTGCAGAGTGACCGATCCTTCCGCAGCGGAAGCATCGTACATTGCCTCCTTGCTGCTGGTAGCCAGCAGCCGTTGCGTTCGAGAGGTCCATTGGTTCTGGACCTCCCGTCCTCACTACCGGGCGCGGTTGCGGCCTCGGCACATTTGCATGGAGTTTAGCCTGCCGCAGGCTAAACTCTTCTTGCATGGCAAGGGTGATTGCAGCTTCGAGAGTACTCGGGTACTCTCGGACGAGATAGGTCTTCACAGGCCCATCTCTAAGTCCCATCATGAACGTGACGACCTTGGTCGCCTCGTCAATCGGGTTAGTCACGATATTTGAGACCAAGTACCGTGCGCGCTGCGCGTAACCATGAACGTCATGCTTACCCTGCGGAAGGTCGAGGAACTCCGCCCTCGACCGGAACTCGTTTTGCGTGGGCTCAAACGCTTGTCTGAGCTCCTCTTTGAATACTTCGTACGTGCCGAAGCACGTAGGATCGGAGAGTCGGCGCCCACACGCCCAACTCCTTGCGCGTCCGCCAAGGCAGGTCATGGCGAACACGACCTTCGACAGCGGGTCGACGATGCGTCGAGCCGCTATGGCTGTGCCGAGCTCAAGCCACCGGGTGAGAGGCTAGCCCTCTCTTCCCATGTAATTGCTTACGCTCAATTTCAGTGATTGAGCACGCGGTGGCGTCCCTGACGACGCCGTCATTGAGGAAGCAGCATCACGCAGCTCCTTCATGATGAACCCCGGAGCTGTAACGAGGTTACATGCACAAGAGGCTACAAGCCACTTGTGATTTTAACAGATAAGATATCTGTTAAAGGTTTTAGATACTTCCTCACATTGGTGTAAGTCACACCAATGGATACATTGAAGGGGGCCACCACAATGACTGGTCCACACCTACCCAAAGATCCTATTGGTAGAAAGCAGCATCTTTCTACCAATTAGAGACGTGCATATTGGCGGGGCGCTGACAGCCAGCCGCTGCCAACCCCTTTCATAGATGATAAACATTTTTAGCAGATTTAGGAGGAAGATCAATTTACAAACAATACAGTTCTCATTTTACCTAATCTAAGTCACTTGGAATCTTATCTGGTTTATATTATATTTGTGTATTCAAATAGAATCAACTGAAGTAATTACTAAGTACTTACGCTTCCTCATACATGTGGCGCACGTGTAAGCAAAAGTAGTGAGTCAAATTAGACCCACTACACCTGGTAGCACTTTGTAGTCCGTCCAACGTCCGACGGCTTGACGTCCGTACAGGGTGTACGAACGCGGAGTCGAGAACCACATGTGCACGGAGGTGCCCATGGAGAGCTCCAATACGGCTGCAACGCATGTTGCACGCGCGGACTGCCCCCACCTGTCGGATCCAGAGTGGGAAGCCCTCCAACGACTGTCAACAGTCACTGGGGAGGCGGCGATAGTTACGATGCTGCGTACGCTATCACCGACAAAGCAACATGATGTTGCTCTGGGGTTCATCATGAAGGAGCTGCGTGATGCTGCTTCCTCAATGACGGCGTCGTCAGGGACGCCACCGCGTGCTCAATCACTGAAATTGAGCGTAAGCAATTACGTGAGAAGAGAGGGCTAGCCTCTCCTCCGATGGCTTGTCGAACTCGACACAGCCATTGCGGCTCGACGCATCGTCGACCCGCTGTCGAAGGTCGTGTTCGCCATGTCCTGCCTTGGCGGACGCGCAAGGAGTTGGGCGTGTGGGCGCCGACTCTCAGATCCTGCGTGCTTTAGCACGTACGAAGTATTCAAAAAGGAGCTCATTCAAGCGTTTGAGCCCACGCAAAACGAGTTCCGGTCGAGGGCGGAGTTCCTCGACCTTCCGCAGGGTAAGCATGACGTTCATGGTTACGCGCAGCGCGCACGGTACTTGGTCTCAAATATCGTGATCAATCCAATTGACGAGGCGACTAAGGTCGTCACGTTCATGATGGGACTGAGAGATGGGCCTGTGAAGACCTATCTCTTCCGAGAGTACCCGAGTACTCTCGAAGCTGCAATCACCCTTGCCATGCAAGAAGAGTTTAGCCTGCGGCAGGCTAAACTCCATGCAAATGTGCCGAGGCCGCAACCGCGCCCGGTAGCGAGGACGGGAGGTCCAGAACCAATGGACCTCTCGAACGCAACGGCTGCTGGCTACCAGCAGCAAGGAGGCAATGTACGATGCTTCCGCTGTGGAATGATCGGTCACTCTGCACGGGAGGGTACAGCTCCCATGCCTTCTGAAGGTGGCCGTCGTGGTGATGCTAGGCATCGCCGCGGGCCAACAAAAAACGCGAACATCCAGTAGGCGCGGGCGCTCTACTGGTAACGCAGTCACGCGTGCCGACATTGGGCACGCGACACTGAGGACTACAGCCCCCAGAGAGATTAGTTCTCGCTGCAAGAAACAAGATGACAGGCCGAACGTAGTCATCTTGAAGGTAACGTCGAAGAGAGTGAGCGACTCTCTTCGCGCTCTGGTAGATTCAGGCGCGTCGAACAACTTTGTTCGACTGCGGAGTTTACCGAGTCTTGACTTCGAGGAGGTAAAGGTACCTCGAAGTCTTCTGGAAGTTCGATTGGCAACAGGTGCCATCGTGAAGACCGCGAAGCGCGTCGTGAACGTGCGCTTCTCGTACAAACAACGGGTGTTTGTCGAACACTTTATCGTCCTGGACCTGGGCGATAAGTTCGACGTTGTTATGGGCATGCCGCGGCTTGCACGGCATGGTCCGGTGATAGACTGGAAGAAGCGCACGCTCGTGCGCTTCGGTCGCGACTGCGGAACAGAGAGCGATGGCCCTGTTACCGCAGCGCACACACCAGCAGGTGCGCGCGAATCGCCAGTCGAGACAGCACTTAATGCCGCTGTCCCGGAGTGCCCAAGGGGTGCGCGAGGATGCGCACAAGAGGAATCCACGTCGGCGGTGCTGCCGACGTCGGAAGATGAGGATGCGTCGGTTCCGGGAACCAACACTCATGGGACAGTCTCTGATCCGAAGAGGTCGGGTCGACGACCACGCGTCGACTCCGGGAGTCGACGATTCCCTCGGTGATGAGGGTCTCCGCCAATAACTGGCGTCGAGGTGACAAAGGCGTGTCAACTCCGGGAGTTGACGCTGCAAACAGTACGGACGGTTGCAAACGTCCCGTACTGGCGCAATTTGCATGCTGTCGTGCAGCCGGGCTGCGCGACGAAGCGCCATGCGATCAAGCCGGGCTTGATATCGCGCGCCCGCGGACAGGGTCCACCGGCGAACAACTGTCCATGGCCGGGCCTGGATCAGAAAAATAACTGTGCAGAGCCCGGCTCCGCACAACAAGACGACGGCGCATGCGAAGAACGCTGCGCAAGTCTCGGTCCGGGACCGAGACGCCACAAGAGCAGTCTTCCGGGCAGACTGAGGCGGTGACGCCGGACGTCGAGATGCTAAGCGTCTTGACGCGCACCGATACTGGATTCCAGTATCGTGAAATGGAGCTCGCTAATCCTCCGGCGACGGCGTCGGAGTTGACTTCGCTTCCAGCCATGAGCTGGAAGCGCTTCACACGCGACTTGCACAATGGACGCATCTAGCAGGTCTGCGTTCTTTCGAACAGCGAAAGAATGGAGAGCGAGAGCGAAGAGCTGAGGCAGCTCTTCATGGGAAGTACCACTGAGAGTGAAGACACTCTCAGTGCGAAGACGAAGCGAGAGCGCTTCGAGGAACAAGGTTGGGACTCGCTGAAGTCGAGTCCCTATTACGAATTGTTGAGGGAGTACAAAGACGTACTCCCGGAAGACATTCCTGCGGAGCTTCCGCAGGATAAGGGCATTCAGCACGAGATTGGTCTCGTGCCGGGCACGAAGTACTGTGTCACGCGGCAGTGGCCACTACCGCGAGATCAAGTAAAAGTGATCGACGACGTCTTTGAAAGTCGTCGTAAAGCAGGACAAGTGCGGGAATCAAGTCCCCGCACAGTGCTCCGACGTTCTGTGTCAAAAAGCCACAGGGCGGATGGCGCATCGTTCATGCGTATAACAAGCTGAACGATGCGACGTGTAACGGGGTTACACACACAAGTGACAACAGTCACTTGTGCACGATAACGGTCACAAGTGACAACTGTCACTTGTGCATGACATTTGTCACTTATGGTTTAACAGATAAATATCTGTTAAAGGTTTTAGATACTTCCTCACATTGGTGTAAGTCACACCAATGGATACATTGAAGGGGGCCACCACAATGACTGGTCCACACCTACCCAAAGATCCTATTGGTAGAAAGCAGCATCTTTCTACCAATTAGAGACGTGCATATTGGCGGGGCGCTGACAGCCAGCCGCTGCCAACCCCTTTCATAGATGATAAACATTTTTAGCAGATTTTAGAGGAAGATCAATTCACAAACAATACAGTTCTCATTTTACCTTAAACTAGCTACTTGGTGTTTTATTTGATTTATATTATACTTGTGGACTCAAGTATAATTAATTCAAATTATTAATAAACTCCTACGCTTCCTCATACACGTAGCGCAACGTGTAAGCTAAAGTAGTGAGCCAAATTAGACCCACTACACCTGGTAGCACTTTGTAGTCCGTCCAACGACCGACTACTTGACGTTCGTACGAGGTGTACGAACGCGGAGTCGAGAACCACATGTGCACGGAGGTGCCCATGGAGAGCTCCAATACGGCTGCAACGCATGTTGCACGCGCGGACTGCCCCCACCTGTCGGATCCAGAGTGGGAAGCCCTCCAACGACTGTCAACAGTCACTGGGGAGGCGGCGATAGTTACGATGCTGCGTACGCTATCGCCGACAGAGCAACATGGTGTTGCTCTGGGGTTCATCATGAAGGAGCTGCGTGATGCTGCTTCCTCAATGACGGCGTCGTCAGGGACGCCACCGCGTGCTCAATCACTGAAATTGAGCGTAAGCAATTACGTGAGAAGAGAGGGCTAGCCTCTCCTCCGATGGCTTGTCGAACTCGACACAGCCATTGCGGCTCGACGTATCGTCGACCCGTTGTCAAAGGTTGCGTTCGCCATGTCATGTCTTGGCGGACGAGCGAGGAGTTGGGCGTACGGACGCCGACTCTCAGATCCTACGTGCTTTAGCACGTACGAGATATTCAAAGAGGAACTCAAACAAGCGTTTGAGCCCCCGCAAAATGAGTTCCGGTCGAGGGCGGAATTCCTCGACCTTCCGCAGGTTAAGCATGACGTTCATGCTTACGCGCAGCGTGCACGGTACTTGGTCTCGAACATCGTGACCAACCCGATAGACGAGGCGACTAAAGTCGTCACGTTCATGAAGGGACTGAGAGATGGGCCTGTGAAGACCTATCTCTTCCGAGAGTACCCGAGTACTCTCGAAGCTGCGATTACTCTCGCAATGCAAGAAGAGTTTAGCCTGCGGCAGGCTAAACTGCATGCGAGCGTGCCGAGGTCGCAACCGCGCCCGGTAGTGAGCACGGGAGGTCCGGAACCAATGGACCTCTCGAATGCAACGGCTGCTGGTCACCAGCAGCACGGAAATAATGTGCGATGCTTCCGTTGCGGAAGGATCGGTCACTTTGCCAGAGAGTGCACGACTCCCGTGCACTACAATGGTGGCCGTCGTGGCGATGCTGGGCATCGCCGCGAACAAACAAAAAACGTGAACATCCAGTAGGCGCGGGGCGCCCTACTGGTAATGCAGTCGCGCGTGCCGACATCGGGCACGCGACACTGAGGACTGCAGCCCCCAGTGAGACCAGCTCTCACTGCAAGAAACAAGATGACAGGCCAAACCTAGTCATCTTGAAGGTTTACTCGAAGAGAGCGAGTGACTCTCTTCGAGCTTTGGTGGATTCAGGCGCGTCGAACAACTTTGTCCGACTACGAAGCCTGCCGAGACTTGACTTCGAGGAGGTAAAGGTACCTCGAAGTCTTCTGGAGGTACGACTGGCAACAGGTGCCATCGTAAAGACCGAGAAGCGCGTCATGAACGTGCGCCTCTCGTACAAACAACGGGTGTTTGTCGAACACTTTATCGTCCTGGACCTGGACGATAAGTTCGACGTTGTTATGGGCATGCCGCGGCTTGCACGGCATGGTCCGGTGATAGACTGGAAGAAGCGCACGCTCGTGCGCTTCGGTCGCGACTGCGGAACAGAGAGCGATGGCCCTGTTACCGCAGCGCACACACCAGCAGGTGCGCGCGAATCGCCAGTCGAGACAGCGCTTAATGCCGCTGTCCCGGGGTGCCCAAGGGGTGCGCGTGGATGCGCACAAGAGAAATCCACGTCGGCAATGCTGCCGACGTCGGAAGAAAAAGATGTGTTGGTTCCGGGAACCAACACCCACGTTCAAGCGTGTAAGGGACAGTCCCTGACCCGAAGAGGTCAGGTCGACAACGACGCGTCGGCTCCGGGAGCCGACGCACCCTCGGTCATGAGGGGCTCCGCCAATGAATGGCGTCGAGGTGACGAAGGCGTGTCAACTCCGGGAGTTGACGCTGCAAACAGTGCGGACGGTTGCAAACGTACCGCACTGAGGCAATTTGCATGCTGTCGTGCAGCCGGGCTGCACGACGAAGCGCCATGCGATCAAGCCGGGCTTGATATCGCACGCCCGCAGACAGGGTCTGCCGGCGAAGGGACACATTACCGTGCAGCCGGGCTGCACGAAGGAAAATGCGGTCAAGCCGGGCTTGCTACCGCGCGCCCGCGGACAGGGTCCGCCGGCGAACAACTGTCCACGGCCGGGCCTGGACCAGAAGAACAACTGTGCGGAGCCTGGCTCCGCACAACAAGAAGACGGCGCAAGCGGAAAACGCTGCGCCAGTCTCGGTCCGGGACCGAGACGCAACAAGAGCAGTCTGCTGGGCTGATTGAGGCGGTGACGCCGAATGTCAAGACGCTAAGCGTCTTGACGCGCACCGATACTGGATTCCAGTATCGTGAGATGGAACTCGCTAGTCCTCCGACGACGGCGTCGGAGTTGACTTCGCTTCCAGCCATGAGCTGGAAGCGCTTCACGCGCGACTTGCACGATGGACGCATCGAGCAAGTCTGCGTTCTTTCGGACAGCGAAAGAACGGCGAGCGAGAGCGAAGAGCTGAGGCAGCTCTTCATGGGAAGTACCACTGAGAGTGAAGACACTCTCAGTGCGAAGACGAAGCGAGAGCGCTTCGAGGAACAAGGTTGGGACTCGCTGAAGTCGAGTCCCTATTACGAATTGTTGAGGGAGTACAAAGACGTACTCCCGGAAGACATTCCTGCGGAGCTTCCGCAGGATAAGGGCATTCAGCACGAGATTGATCTCGTGCCGGGCACGAAGTACTGTGTCACGCGGCAGTGGCCACTGCCGCGAGAGCAAGTGAAAGCGATCGACGACGTCTTTGAAAGTCGTCGTAAAGCAGGACAAGTGCGGGAATCAAGTCCCCGCACAGTGCTCCGACGTTCTGTGTCAAAAAGCCACAGGGCGGATGGCGCATCGTTCATGCCTACAACAAGCTGAACAATGCGACGGTACCGGCGCAGACGCCGATACCGCGAAAAGATGTAATCATCGATTCGATGGCCGGGAGCACCGTTTACAGTGCTCTCGACTTGCGAGATGGATTTTATCAAATCCTAATGCGTGAGAGCGATATCCCTCTCACGGCAGTGAGCACGCCAAGCGGCATGCTCTGGGAATGGCTAGTAATGCCACAGGGGCTTAAGAACGCCCCTGCGACTTTCAACAGGTACGTGACGCACTTGTTGCGCTCGGTGCGCGACTTCGCACCGAGCTACTTCGATGATGTGTTCATCCACAAACGAGCTGTGGTTGGGAAGACCGACGTAGAGATGCGCAGGGTGCATCTCCGGAAGCTACTCGAGCTTATGCTTTCGCATAAGCTCTACGCAAACCTGAAGAAGTGTATCTTCGGGGCGAGCGAGATACCCGTCCTCGGGTGTCTCGTAGGGAAGAATGGTGTTCGCCCTGACCCGGAAAAGGTCAGAGTGATCAATGAATGGCCAACGCCTTCAAGTGTCAAGGAACTGAGGCAGTTTCTTGGCCACGTACTTGTGCAAGTACGTGGAGGATTATGCGGGCAAAATCCGCCCGCTGTCACAGCTTCTTAAGAAAGAAGCTGTGTGGAATTGGAAACCCGATTACCAAAAGGCATTCGATGCAGTCAAGCGGGGCTTGACTGAGGCGCCGATCTTGGCAGTGGCTGACCAAGATCGCCCATTTCACGTAGTGTGTGACGCATCCGATTTCGCGATCGGATGCGCGTTGATGCAGCACGATCACGAGGGCCGTGATCGTGTCGTCTACTACCAATCGCGTCAGCTGAAGCCAGCTGAGCGCAACTATCCGGTGCATGACAATGAACTCCTTGCCATGAAGTATGCACTCGCAAAGTTCCGAGTGTATTTGCTTGGGAGTAGACCATTTGTGGTCTACACCGGCCATGCTTCACTGCGTACCGCAGTGAAGTCGCCACACATTTCACAAAGAATGGCGAGATGGCTCTCATTCTTTGCAGAGTATAACTTCCGGGTCGAATACAAACCCGGAAGATTGAACGTGGTGGCCGACGCGTTATCACGTCGGCCGGACTATGCAGAAGCTGTTGACGTCATTGCCATTGACGCCATGCGATCGAGTAAACCCACATCGTCTCTGTTGGACGACGTGAAGGCCGCGTACGCGCACGACGCGAACACGAAGCTCTTGCTGGCCTATGGCACAGCACCTTCTGACAAGTCCCGTCAGAAGCTGCCCAAGCACCTTCGAGCGCGTGCACACCGATATCGGGTGCACGACGGACTGCTTCTTTATAATGCAGTCGACGACAACGCGGACCGCGTTGTCGTGCCAAATGACCATGACCTGCGACTCAGGATCATGTACGAGTATCACGATGCCCCGTCTGCGGGACATCTCGGACGTGAGAAGACTTACGTCCTTCTCACGCGCGACTTCTACTGGCACCACCAGTATAAGTGGGTGCGCAAGTACGTCCGTGCTTGCGAGGTATGCCAACGCGTAAAGCCTGCGCCGTTTGCGCAGGCTCCATTACAATCACTACCGACTCCGTCGGAGTGTTGGAAGTCCATGTCATTGGACTTCATCTTTGGTCTTCCCCCGGACAGCGGAGGGTATACCGGTGTTGTGGTCTTCGTCGACCGCTTCAGCAAGATGGTACATCTTGCTGCGGTGCCGGCAGAAGTGACTGCGAAGCAGACGGCCCGTCTGTTCGTCGACATGGTGTTCAAACACCATGGCATGCCGACCGACATCGTGTCGGACAGAGACCCACGCTTCACAGCGCATCTGTGGCAAGAAGTGTTTACACTTCTTGGGAGCCAGCTTTCCATGTCGACTGCGGATCATCCGCAGACAGACGGTCAAACCGAGCGCGTGAATCGCGTGCTCGTCGATATGTTGAAGAGCTACGCCCACTCGTTCCAATACTGGAGCGAGTGCTTATCGATGGCGGAATTCGCCATCAACAACTCGGTGCATGCCTCGACCGGGCATACACCGTTTTATGTGAATGCCATGCGGCATCCCCGTCTGCCGAGTTTACTCGGAGTGGTGGCTCCCACTTTAAGTGGGGGAGGATCTACGACTGCAACACAGCAGTCGCAAAAAGCCGCTGACACCTGCACAGTGTCAGCCGCGACAACAAGGAACAAGACAACCAGGTCTGCGCGGGGCGCAGACCTTGGCAGGAAGAACCAAGGGTCAGCGCAGGGCGCCGACCCCCAGGACAAGGAAAACGAGTCTGTGCAGAGCACAGACTCCACAAGGAACAAGGACCACGGGTCTGCGCAGGGCGCAGGCACCGCGAAGAACCACGCAGAGGCCGGGCCTCTCGCGGAGAGCGAGCTGAACGAGTTCAGCTCGGATGCGATTGACTTTATCAATAAAAGACAAGCCGTAATTCGGTTTGTACAGGACACGATTGCAGCTTCTGTGGATAAACAGAAGCTGAACGCCGATAATATTGGCAGGGGCAACACAAATGAATTCAACGTGAATTCATTCGTTTTGTTATCTACTCAAAACCTGCCCAAACATGCAGTTTCCGATTTCGGAGCAAGCAAGCTTGCTCCGCGCTTCATCGGGCCGTTCACTGTGATGGCACGTCACGATAACGCATACACGCTAGCCATACCGTCTAGCATGCGGCTCCACCCGACATTTTATGTCGGGCGGTTAAAGCCATACCTCCAGCACGAGCCAAGTGGCTCGTCTGACCCGAAGAGACAGACTCGACAGGAGAAACCCTCCTCTCCAGCGCGTAGTCGCGCTGGAGCAGTTAATACAGTCGGGCCTACAGCCCGACCGGCACGTTCAAGGCGGTCTGGGAGACCGCCAGAGCCGGGACACGAAGGAATAGAGCGGCAACCGCCACGCTCTGAAGGTACTCCACGACCGTCACTTGGTCGTGGAGCGACACGAGATGAAGGTCAACACGGCGTTGACCATCGGGGCGTGTTTCCACCACCTCCGCCACCGCTGCGAGACGCACGCGGAGAAATTCGCTGGATCGTCCAGCGAATTGTTGATCATAGGAAAACAATCCGAGGTCCGGATTGTTTTCGCATTCGTTGGAGAGGTTTCCCTCCCCAACACGACACGTGGGAACCACGGAACGTCCTGATGGAAGACGTTCCGGACATGGTGAAGGAGTACGAAACCCAACACGCACTACCAGCAAGAAGGTAGTGCGAGCGCTGTAGTAATCTACAACGCCTGACGACTCGCGTGCTAGATAATTAGCACGGAGATCATTGAAGCTTTCAGGTATACATATAGTATACCTGTTGTGGTCGCGGTTGCTAATATGCACCGCCACCTGGACGGACAGTGCGCACGGCGCACGGACACCAGCCTCCACCGCAACAGCGTGGAGTTGATAATACTTGCCACTTCGAGAAGGACTCGAAGTGCTTTGGCGCTTGCTTACCCGATCACGGTAAGCAACAGAAATTCGCTTAGAGATGTTGACGCACAGACGCGGTCGACATCGAAGAATCGTACACAGACACTGCGTTGTCTGTTCCCGTGGTGGCGGCGCACCTCGCCCTGTCGCGTATGGTACTCAGCACACACTTGTGCATGACATTTGTCACTTATGGTTTAACAGATAAATATCTGTTAAAGGTTTAGATACTTCCTCACATTGGTGTAAGTCACACCAATGGATACATTGAAGAGGGCCACCACAATGACTGGTCCACACCTACCCAAAGATCCTATTGGTAGAAAGCAGCATCTTTCTACCAATCAGAGACATGCATATTAGCGGGGCTCTGACAGCCAGCCGCTGTCAACCCCTTTCATAGATGATAAACAGTTTTTAGCAGATTTTAGAGGAAGATCAATTCACAAACAATACAGTTCTCATTTTACCTTAAACTAGCTACTTGGTGTTTTATTTGATTTATATTATACTTGTGGACTCAAGTATAATTAATTCAAATTATTAATAAACTCCTACGCTTCCTCATACACGTAGCGCAACGTGTAAGCTAAAGTAGTGAGCCAAAGTAGGCCCACTACACGACGGTACCGGCGCAAACGCCGATACCGCGAAAAGATGTAACCATCGATTCGATGGCCGGGAGCACCGTTTACAGTGCTCTCGACTTGCGAGATGGATTCTATCAAATCCTAATGCGTGAGAGCGATATCCCTCTCACGGCAGTGAGCACGCCAAGCGGCATGCTCTGGGAGTGGCTAGTAATGCCACAGGGGCTTAAGAACGCCCCTGCGACTTTCAATAGGTACGTGACGCACTTGTTGCGCTCGGTGCGCGACTTCGCACCGAGCTACTTCGATGATGTGTTCATCCACAAACGAGCTGTGGTTGGGAAGACCGACGTAGAGATGCGCAGGGTGCATCTCCGGAAGCTACTCGAGCTTATGCTTTCGCATAAGCTCTACGCAAACCTGAAGAAGTGTATCTTCGGGGCGAGCGAGATACCCGTCCTCGGGTGTCTCGTAGGGAAGAATGGTGTTCGCCCTGACCCGGAAAAGGTCAGAGTGATCAATGAATGGCCAACGCCTTCAAGTGTCAAGGAACTGAGGCAGTTTCTTGGCTTGGCCACGTACTTGTGCAAGTACGTGGAGGATTATGCGGGCAAAATCCGCCCGCTGTCACAGCTTCTTAAGAAAGAAGCTGTGTGGAATTGGAAACCCGATTACCAAAAGGCATTCGATGCAGTCAAGCGGGGCTTGACTGAGGCGCCGATCTTGGCAGTGGCTGACCAAGATCGCCCATTTCACGTAGTGTGTGACGCATCCGATTTCGCGATCGGATGCGCGTTGATGCAGCACGATCACGAGGGTCGTGATCGTGTCGTCTATTACCAGTCGCGTCAGCTGAAGGTTGCTGAGCGTAATTATCCGGTGCATGACAATGAACTCCTTGCCATGAAATATGCACTCGCAAAGTTCCGAGTGTATCTACTTGGAATCAGACCATTCGTGGTCTACACCGACCATACATCACTGCGCACCGCAGTGAAGTCGCCACACGTATCACAAAGAATGGCGAGATGGCTCTCATTCTTTGCGGAGTATAACTTCCGGGTCGAATACAAACCCGGAAGATTGAACGTGGTGGCCGACGCGTTATCACGTCGGCCGGACTATGCAGAAGTTGCTGACGTCATTGCCATTGACGCCATGCGATCGAGTAAACCCACATCGTCTCTGTTGGACGACGTGAAGGCCGCGTACGCGCACGACGCGAACACGAAGCTCTTGCTGGCCTATGGCACAGCACCTTCTGACAAGTCCCGTCAGAAGCTGCCCAAGCACCTTCGTGCGCGTGCACACCGATATCGGGTGCACGACGGACTGCTTCTTTATAATGCAGTCGACGACAACGCGGACCGCGTTGGCGTGCCAAATGATCATGACCTGCGACTCAGGATCATGTACGAGTACCACGATGCCCCGTCTGCGGGACATCTCGGACGTGAGAAGACATACGTCCTTCTCACGCGCGACTTCTACTGGCACCACCAGTATAAGTGGGTGCGCAAGTACGTCCGTGCTTGCGAGGTATGCCAACGCGTAAAGCCTGCGCCGTTTGCGCAGGCTCCATTACAATCACTACCGACTCCGTCGGAGTGTTGGAAGTCCATGTCATTGGACTTCATCTTTGGTCTTCCCCCGGACAGCGGAGGGTATACCGGTGTTGTGGTCTTCGTCGACCGCTTCAGCAAGATGGTACATCTTGCTGCGGTGCTGGCAGAAGTGACTGCGAAGCAGACGGCCCGTCTGTTCGTCGACATGGTGTTCAAACACCATGGCATGCCGACCGACATCGTGTCGGACAGAGACCCACGCTTCACAGCGCATCTGTGGCAAGAAGTGTTTACACTTCTTGGGAGCCAACTTTCAATGTCGACTGCGGATCATCCGCAGACGGACGGCCAAACCGAGCGCGTCAACCGCGTGCTCGTCGACATATTGAAGAGCTACGCTCACTCGTTCCAATACTGGAGCGAGTGCTTATCGATGGCAGAGTTTGCCATCAACAACTCAGTGCATGTCTCGACCGGGCAGACACCGTTCTACGTGAATGCCATGCGGCATCCACGTCTACCGAGTTTACTCGGAGTGGTGGCTCCCACTTTAAGTGGGGGAGGATCTACGACTGCAACACAGCAGTCGCAAAAAGCCGCTGACACCTGCACAGTGTCAGCCGCGACAACAAGGAACAAGACAACCAGGTCTGCGCGGGGCGCAGACCTTGGCAGGAAGAACCAAGGGTCAGCGCAGGGCGCCGACCCCCAGGACAAGGAAAACGAGTCTGTGCAGAGCACAGACTCCACAAGGAACAAGGACCACGGGTCTGCGCAGGGCGCAGGCACCGCGAAGAACCACGCAGAGGCCGGGCCTCTTGCGAAGAGCGAGCTGAACGAGTTCAGCTCGGATGCGATTGACTTCATCAATAAAAGACAAGCCGTAATTCGA
Source organism: Phytophthora cinnamomi (assembly GCF_018691715.1). Lineage (NCBI taxonomy): Eukaryota > Oomycota > Peronosporomycetes > Peronosporales > Peronosporaceae > Phytophthora > Phytophthora cinnamomi. The sequence goes on from NW_027151011.1 coordinate 198,355, forward strand.
CTTGTACAGGACACGATTGCAGCTTCTGTGGATAGACAGAAGCTGAACGCCGATAATATTGGCAGGGGCAACACAAATGAATTCAAAGTGGATTCATTCGTTTTGTTATCTACTCAAAACCTGCCTAGACGTTCAGTTTCCGATTTCGGAGCGAGTAAGCTTGTTCCGCTCTTCATCGGGCCGTTCACGGTGATGGCACGCCACGGTAACGCATACACGCTAGACATACCGTCTAGCACGCGCCTCCACCCGACATAAAATGTCGCCACACCTCCAGCACGAGCCAAGTGGCTCGTCTGACCCGAAGAGACAGACTCGGCATGGGAAACACTCCTCTCCAGCGCGAAGCCGCGCTGGAGCAGTTAATACAGTCGGACCTACATGCCCGACCGGCACGTTCAAGGCGGTCTGTGAGACCGCCACAGCCGGGACACGATGGTACAGAGCGGCAACCTTCGCGCTCTGAAGGTACTCCACGACCGTCACCTGGTCGTGGAGCGACACGAGAGGAAGGCCAACATGGCGTTGACCATCGGGGCGTGTTTCCACCACCTCCGCCACCGCTGCGAGACGCACGCGGAGAAATTCGCTGGATCGTCCAGCGAATTGTTGATCATAGGAAAACAATCCGAGGTCCGGATTGTTTTCGCATTCGTTGGAGAGGTTTCCCTCCCCAACACGACACGTGGGAACCACGGAACGTCCTGATGGAAGACGTTCCGGACATGGTGAAGGAATACGAAACCCAACACGCACTACCAGCAAGAAGGTAGTGCGAGCACTGTAGTAATCTACAACGCCTGACGACTCGCGTGCTAGATAATTAGCACGGAGATCATTGAAGCTTTCAGGTACACATATAGTATACCTGTCGTGGTCGCGGTTGCTAATACGCACCGCCACCTGGACGGACAGTGCGCACGGCGCACGGACACCAGCCTCCACCGCAACAGCGTGGAGTTGCTAATACTTGCCTCGCTTCGAGAAGGACTCGAAGTGCTTTGGCCCTTGCTTACCCGATCACGGTAAGCAACAGAAATTCGCTTAGAGATGTTGACGCACAGACGCGGTCGACATCGAAGAATCGTACACAGACACTGCGTTGTCTGTTCCCGTGGTGGCGGCGCACCTCGCCCTGTCGCGTATGGTACTCAGCACACACTTGTGCATGACAATTGTCACTTATGGTTTAACAGATAAATATCTGTTAAAGGTTTAGATACTTCCTCACATTGGTGTAAGACACACCAATGGATACATTGAAGAGGGCCACCACAATGACTGGTCCACACCTACCCAAAGATCCTATTGGTAGAAAGCAGCATTTTTCTACCAATCAGAGACATGCATATTAGCGGGGCTCTGACAGCCAGCCGCTGTCAACCCCTTTCACAGATGATAAAAAGTTTTAGCAGATTTAGGAGGAAGATCAATTTACAAACAATACAGTTCTCATTTTACCTTAAACTAGCTACTTGGTGTTTTATTTGATTTATATTATACTTGTGGACTCAAGTATAATTAATTCAAATTATTAATAAATTCCTACGCTTCCTCATACACGTGGCGCACGTGTAAGCTAAAGTAGTGAGTCAAGTTAGACCCACTACACCTAGCGGCAAGAAAGCTGAGCGGGGCCAAGTCTGCTTCAACTCTACAATGACGGCACCGCAAGCCGTCTCATTGGGGGGGCTCAGCCATTTATCCGACTAGAACAAGGCTGCAGTCGGCTCTGTAAGCCGTCATTTCAATACAGGTAGTAGATTTGCCCCATAACACTGGGCGACTCCTGAAAACTCAAATCGCATTTTGGGAGTTCCAAATCGAGCAAAGACGGTTCAGGAGCAGCTGCTTTTTCGTACCAATTTGACCTGTCGAGTGTAATCTGTTAGGGGTGGTTGCCACCCACGACAGAATGGTACATCGTTATATGCTCCAAAGACATGCATCGCGAGTCATTCATGCGCCGAGACAAGAAGAACGCCCATGAATCTCCCCTCCGACTCGGGGTCCGAGAGTTTCGGCGAGAGGTCCAGCTCACAAGAGCATCTCCTTCCAACGACTGCTAGTCCGCTCACGCAGCATATACCACCCTCCCAGCCACAAGTAGAATCCCAACTAAGCATGCCGTTACCTGGCAAGAGGAGGTGACATTGAAGAAGACGCTGCCAAGCTTTTCGAGTATGCTGACGACGTAGAAGATGTATCTGGTGCTTCCCCGTCAAGACCAGGAGCATAACGGCAACCATGGCGACGATCTGCTTTCGATGGCGCGTTTCGTGATGTTGCAGGACCAGCGCAAGAGAGGAGTCGATCGCTAACAGCAGCAGCGTTGGCGCGAGGAAGAACACCGCCAGCGCGAACAAGATCGAGTGGACGACCGCGAGAGAAGCAATCGGCTCTTTGAGTTGGTAGCGACTGCGTTGGTGGGGATAACGAGAACAACACAAGCTAATCAAGGGGGAAATTGTATAGTTTACATCAGATTTAGCGGATCCTGATTGAAGTTTGGCATATAGACAGAGCGCAACTGATTAATACCGACTAATCTAGCTCGACAGTTGAGAAGTAATACACATGCGTCGAGGATAAACCGTCTTTCCCCTCGCTCCTCGTAGTCTAGTCGGTCTTTTAGCCTTGGAAAAGAGCTTTGGAAAGCTCGCATTCCCCACTCTACGGCTTGTCGCGCTGAGGTTGCCTACATAACACTCCCGCATCTGAAGCAGATGACGCAGCTCCTAAATAGTTCTGGCTTGATTTAATGAGGAAGGTGTAATCGCCAGCAGCAAAAGCGGAGTCTACCACGCAGCGTGCACCGTACAACTCGTAAGCAGCTCATAGCTTCTGGTAGAACCCGCCCCACTCTGCATTTTGCGAGTCGTGTAGTGTGCTGGACCATCGCCAGAACCGAAGAGCGTCGCGAAACCAGACATGTGGGGCCATTTGAGCCACTCGGTGATCACGCAGGCGGCGCTGTCGCCTGCTTAGGCTTTTCCTGAACGTCTGTCTGCGTCTTGAAGCTTGGCGGCGCTGGCTGGCGGCGAGAAGAAGGATTCCGATAGGTGCCATCGAGTCAGTGTGGGGCAAGATTTGATCTGCGCAATTGGTTTCAGGATGCAAAGATCTGGTACGACCAAATTCGCTGCTCCTTTTCTTGCATCACATTTGATACGCCCATTTTGGGTTTTCAGGAGCGATCCAAACTAACTGCACAGGCGATCAGCGAAGGAAAGAACGCTGACATGGTCGCTGTCGTGCAAATCTTGAGCGAATCAGGATCTCGCTTGGTCACTCATCAAAGCGCCGAACCCTGCGATATGATGTGCCTCCACTTTCAATTCCACCGGGTGGCAAGCACGAAGCTGCTGTCAAATACCAACCAAGGAATCGACACCATGGCGTGGCGCGACCTCCGAATCATTCAGCGACTGGGGCTGCGTGTGCCTCTGTTCCAGTCTCCGATGGCCGGAGCACAAGCCAGCGACCTCGCCATTGCGGTGGCCCGTGGTGGTGGCCTTGGAGCCATCCCATGTGCTTTACTAACACCGGACGCTGTGCGCGAGCACGTGCAGCGCTTCCGATCCGCTACAACGGCACCGATCAACCTCAACTTTTTCTGCCACTCGCTCCCCGCTGCCAACCCAAAGGCAGGCAAGCTGTGGCAAGACCTCCTTGCTCCGTACTACCGAGAGTACGGAGTAGACTTGGCCCACCTGAGCGCTCAGGGGGCGCAGCGGATGCCATTTGACGAGACGAGTCTCGAGCTGGTGCGAGAGCTCAAACCGGAGGTCGTCAGCTTCCACTTCGGACTGCCGGCTCCGCACATGCTGCAAGGCGTGAAAGACACCGGAGCATTCGTCATCTCATCCGCCACCACTGTGCGCGAAGCTGTGTGGCTCGAGGAGAGGGGGTGCGACGCTGTTATTGCTCAGGGAATCGAGGCCGGTGGCCACCGAGCTGTCTTCCTACCGGGAGTAGATGCTCCAGGCACTACTGGTGAGCAGTACCGCAACAGCTCCATGGACTTCCCAAGACAAACAGGGGCGATGTCGTTGGTCCCGCAGATCGTGGACGCCGTGAAGCTTCCGGTGATTGCAACCGGTGGAATCGGCGATGCTCGAGGTGTTCTGGCTGCTAGTGCTCTTGGCGCGGCTGCAGTGCAACTAGGCACCGTTTTCCTGCTCGCCGATGAAACTAAGACGTCGGCGTTGCACCGGAAGATGTTGAAGCGGGCTGCAACTGCAACCGGGGAAGAGGCCGTGGAGACGGCCATCACGAACATTTTCTCGGGTCGACCAGCGCGAGGATTCGTGACGCGTATCATGCGGGACCTTGGACCCATGTGTGCTGTGGCACCGGAGTTCCCGACAGCTGGGGCTCCTCTCGGTGCGCTCAAGAAGGCTGCAGAGGAGAAGGGAGACACGGCCTTCTCGTCGCTGTGGTCGGGCCAGTCCCCTGGTTTTGCAAAAGAAAAGCCCGCTGAGATTATCGTGCGTTCGATTATCCAGGAACTTGACGCACTGGTGAAGGCGAGCAGTGCCAAGGAGAACCACAGCGCGCTCTAAGCTGGGCATTCTGGCGTATTTTTCGTGGATTGTGTAGTGCCGACACGGTAATCGGAGACGATGCGCTCAATTTTAACATTGAAATACATGTTAGCACGAGATTCATGGTGTCTTGGCACTACTCAGCCTTTCAGGAACCATGGCGTATTGCTCGGTTGAGGAGGAAGGGATTTGCCACCAGTCCGAAATTGCAGCGAAGCGCCGACAACTACACGCGAACTTGAAGCATCGAGCTGCTGGTGAGCATCACTTAAGCCTTTTTTAATCCGCTTCAGAAAATGTTGTCGCATGCGAACATCCAAGCTCCGTGGACGTTTGCCTGCGTTTCCTGGATCGTTTGACTCGCTGCACAGTTGGTGAGTCCGACTTGGCTCATGCTGGCCCATCATTACATTGTGGAACAGCTCGCCATTTTCTCGAATCAACTGTTCCCGTTCTTCGTCCAGTCGATGCCATTGCACTGCAATTTCTTCCGGTGTCCGGAATACACCAGTTTGTTCTTGCTCTTCCTGCAACGCTGCCTGCTTTCGTTTATAGCATACCACACGGTATGCAAACTCTCGCCTCGTTTGGTACGTCTTGAGTTCTTCCTTCGACACTGTCATCGATTCGTACAGCTTCTCAAATCGTTCAAAGTCCTGTGCTTCCAGTCGAGCTTTTTCTGATGCTATACCCCTCCTTCTATTACCAAAAAACCGCGAATCGGTAGGATCACGAGCCCGAGCGGCTTCTTGCTCGTTCAAATCAGCTTCACGAAGCTTCAGCTTGTGCACTTGTCGCTCAAAATCGTCAAAACGACGGTAAATTGTCGGAGGGTTCTTTCTTGTGTTGTGTCGAGAGGGACTCTCCACTGGTTGAGATTTAATGCGCGGTTCTCTTGGGCTCCTTTTCGTAGTTTTAATAGCGGCGGGCTCAGCTAAAACTTTGCAACCTGGTCTTGTTCGAGGTGGATCTGGTTTATGAGACCGCGGTTTGCTAGCACCACGCTCGGTGCCGCGTCGAATAGGTGTTTCTCCGGTTTTTACGTCGCATCGACTGTTGGTCTGGTTACGGCCTTGCTTTGACGAAATTGGCACTTCCTTCTCACATGCAGTTCTAGCCGTTTGTACGCGATTACGATCTTGGTTGTGATGCCCATCCGGATGCTTTGTAATTGTCGTGTTCTGGGTTCCGCGACTTGTAGAAGATTCCCTGTGGCACGGATAACGCGCATCCAAATCGGTTTTGGGGGAATCATGCCGGGAAGACCTTCCACCAACACTACCTTGCTGAATTTGTCGAGACCCCTCATGATGATCATATCGCCCACGATCCCGGCTACGACTTCTACTCCTGCTCTTGTATCGCACAACCCGCGGCGGGCTACGAGACCGCTCTTCCCTGCCACCGGTTCGCGTTTCCGAGTCGTACTGGTATGGTGATCTCGATGGGCTGTCAATACCGCGATGCCGTGGACTCGCAGAAGTCACTGATCGATAAGGCGATCTCGATCTCCATCGGTTTTCCTCGCGCTGTCGGCTCCGAGGGGATCTACCTGCTAGAGATTTGCTCCGGTCAGTCCGACTTGAACCCTCCGCTCGACGTCTTGATGGAGATCTGCTACGGCGTCGTGGCGAGGTCTTACTGTGTTCAATCCGACGACTCAAAGACACTTTCTCCGTCTCCTTCCCACACACCGACGACGACGAGCTCTTTTCGACTGGCACTCCCATAACCTTCTCCCTTTTCTTCGCTTGCAGCGACTTGCCGAAGGTCGGACTCGCCTTCTGACTCGACGACGACTGGCTGCTCGTGGCTCTCCACTGCGGCCGAGCCACCGACAGGCCCCTCTCCAACTCACTCGGCGCACCGACAAGCTTCGTCGGCGGTCGTCTGAGCCCCACAACCACCGAGTTCGTCACCGAAGCCGGCGGCGTCGTGGCCTTCACGCTCTTAAGAGACACAATTCTCGACTTCACCTTCACCTTCTTCCTCTCCACCTTCCCGCTACTACTCAGCGTGCGCACCAGCGTCTTCCTCTCCGGCTCTGCCTCCACCTGCTCCTGTTCCTGTTCCTGCTCGTAGCCGTTCATTGTGTCGGCCGTCATGGCCTCCTCCCTCTGTGGGTTGCTCATCTCCCGCTCGAACCTGCTGGCCATGGCCAGCGCACGCTCCACGGCATCGTCGTACACGGCGCCGTGGCTCCACTCGCTACCCTGGGGCAGCGCGATCTCGTCGGATTCGTCTGACGCCGCGCTGAATTCCTGTTTTATTGTAATTTTGGCGTTAACTTTGTCTGATTCTGGCTGGCTGGGAGACGCCGAGGCGTCCAGCGCGTGCGTCCACGCGTAGGCCGCGAGCTCCTCCGCCTCCTCCGCCGGGTCGAAGTAGTACTCGCTCTCGGTGGAGCTGCCGTCGTCGTAGGCAGGCGGCGCAGTCGCCATGGTCGCTGCTTGATGTGTATGGAGTTGCAGTGCGGTGCCGATTTCTATGCTGTATAGAAACGTTTGTTTCGGAAACGTTAGAAATATAGAATCATACAAACGTCCAGTTTGCCTGGTTAGAAACGCACGTTGAAGGAAAAGGGCAACTGGAGAACAGCATGCTGGTGGGCAGTTCACTGCTAGGGTATCCTGGTACCTGCGGTGCGAATATCTATATATCGTACAAGCGGCTGTTGGCTTTGAAGGCAGAACAGAACTGCAAGATACTATCTACTTTGTTGCGATGTGTCTGTACTGCGACTGTCGAACTGCGTCTTGATTGCATTCTCGAAGGGAGGTCACGATGTTGACGCTTCGATGTCGAGAATACCGGTAGTGCATTGACCGAAGTCAAGGTTGCACTGCTAAGGGCAACGATCTCCTCGATCTGAAGCCTGAGTTTGTGTTGGGTTTTACCACCAGCAACTTGAGCATGTGCTTTCGTAAGCTACTGTAATACCAATTGTAGCTATTATTAATAACGGCGCGGGGTGCTCGCGAACAGCAGTTTAAGTTGTGACTTTTGATACAACCCGCTGCGAGGTTCCGCGAATCCTTGGCGGAATACTCAAGGTGCTTGGGTTTGTTTGCTTTGCTTTTTTACGTTTCTGAGCCATGTTTTTGCTTTTTAATTAATGTCCTTGAAACACTAAAAACAAAAATCCTGGTACAGTACGTCGCACACCAAGTGAAGACCCAACCTACTTGTGAATACAGTAGAATATAATAACGGACGGGCAAGGTCCTCAACCGTGTTCTCTGCTCATATCACATTACTCACTCTTCAACAACGATTGCGCTGGTCCTGGTCGGTTCGAATAATTCGTAGGCTTGCCAACCGTTTCGCTTCTTGCCGCGCAGTTTTTAAAAGCTAGCGAATCCGCCGGCGACGTTATGGCGAAACGAAGCACTGCGATATCAACCCTCAGTTGTCAGGGCTGCTGGCAACCACCAAGCGCCGACAAGCCAACACAACAGCATAACTCCCCTTGCTCACCAGCGCTGTTGATACTGCTAAGAATGCTGCTTACGGACTTTCGGATGAGAGCCAGGTACTTTCCGGTGTCAACACCTGCTTCAATCGTTCAAGCGGGGAAGTGAGGTAGTAACGGGTCCTTTCAGGTAGACATGTTGCAACTCGTGTGCAGCCTTACCCGCCTGTCGACGTGGGAGCTCAATTTTGTAGTACGCCATGACCGCCGAGGCCGAGAGGACGCGACGCAGCTAACTGACGGTTCATTTAGCTCTTTTGGCTCTTAGGAGCCCACCGACGCGGAGGTTCCCCGATACGTTTCCTTCGTGCTTCTCCTGGAGGTGCGTCGAGCTGAAGCACTTGCTGCCATCGTTCGTTTCATGTAGCACCCACCCTCCGGGCATTTTCTTGGTCGTTAGCTGGACTAAATGACTGTGATGTTCCTCACCTTACAACGAAACGATGTAGCACCCACCCAGTCTGCGCAGGATGCAAGCAGGCATGGTAACAGCAAGAGGGATAGTCCGTATTGCTTCCGGTCCAGGGCGTACGAAAGGCCGATCCAGAGAGTAAGCAAGACTCCTCCGCCGCTGTATTGGACTCTCCGCTCACTCATTCCTTCATTTACCGGCTTCCATCAACACCGGTCCTACGCACCGTCCACGCTTCCGTTGCTCTCCGACAGCTCCATCAACATCCAATGCGTCCGCGCCAAGCTGCTGCACTCGTCGCTCTCGCCTGCCTGTTCGTAGCAGGGCATGTCAACGCTGTGGAGTCTGCCGCCGTGCACGATGTCGACGACCTATTGATCTCGGATGTCATCTGCGCTCCTGGTTCCGAGTGGGACTGCGCTGACCGCCGTTTGATAACGGAGAGCACTCCTGAATCGTCCAGTCCACCGACCACGTCCCGGCCACCGAGTACTTCGCGGCCATCTAGCACGTCCCGGCCACCAAGCACATCGAGGCCACCGACCACGTCGCGACCACCGACCACGTCGCGGCCACCTAGCACGTCGCGGCCACCAAGCACGTCGAGGCCACCGAGCTCATCGAGGCCACCGAGCACGTCAAGCCCACCGAGCACGTCCAGACCTCCGAGCACGTCCAGGCCACCGACCTCCTCGCCGCCACGAACGAGCTCTCCTCCTGGAACCCGCCACCCCAGCACCCCAGCACCGGAGCACCATCGCGAAGAGACCCACGCACCGGAAACCCACCACCCGGGGACCGAACCTCCTCGCACGCAGCACCCCACAACAGAGCCGCTGCACACCCGCCACTCCAGCACCCCAGCGCCTGAGCACCATCGTGAAGATACGCGCGCACCGGAAACACGTCACCCAAGGACGGAACCTCCTCATACTCACCGTCCGAGCACCCGAGCTCCTGGGCCTGGTCACCACGAAACTCACGCGCCAGAAACCCGCCGCCCGAGAACGGAGCCTCCGAGCAGCCACCACCACCACCTGAGAACCGAGGCACCTCGTACGCACCACCCTGGGACGGAGCCACCCAAGACTCACCGTCCGAGTACCCATCCACCCCTGACTGTGGCTCCATAGATTGCGTGTTGATTGATCCGTAGGAGGGTCTATCGTGCATTGGAATCTATGCTTACTTTGTGTATTTCAAGTTTTGGTTTTGGTTTTGAGCCTGCCCTACTATGTACTACATGCATAGCCCTGGTTCGATGAAAGTATCCACAACCGGCAACAGGCCTAGGGGATGCTAAATGAAAGACAACGCACTAGCCACGCTTGCTTAGAGTTTTGCTACTACGCAGTACTTGTATTTTGATAAAGCTGCTCACACAACTTATGATCGGGCCTCCGCAGGTGTTGTTGCGATACGCATTACGCCACATCAAACACACTTAGGCAGGAACAGAGGATAGCGCGACCCATTCAATCTCCTTCGTCGGCAACGCCAGAGACCGAACGTATGGTAAGGCTGGACAACGATGTAGAATTGACTTAGCATTCCCGTCAACACGGTCTTCATCTCGAGCATGGCTAGATTTATGCCAACATAAATGTGCAACTTGCCAGTCTCTCAGGATCCTGTTCGTTGCCCCTCCTGTCCTTGATGACGGCCTGGAGGTACGTGAACGGTTGCACCTCATCCATTGTTGGGAAGTATGGCATGTCGTGTGCTCGTCGTGGGATTTTCTCGAATATTTTTATTCGAATGCAGTTCTCCGCCTCGGGGTGCTGGCTATGGGTGTAGATAACCCAACCAGGAGTCTCCGACATCGTGTCACGCCCTGCGATAATTGCTGCGATGGTTATGGAGCAGAGCAACTGAGGGTCTGCTTCGCCTTTCAAGTCACTTGAATCCAACACGAGCGACACAATGTTCTGGATCCGTGCGTTTCTCGCGACTAGCAATTGTCTCGGAGATAAACGTGAGCACCGCCGAGTCGATAACATTGATAGCTCGCTGGAGCTGGCCTTCGCTACCCACCTCCAGAAGCCGTTGCAGCTTCCAGAATCAAGCCGGCACCGAGAACGCTTCGCCGTCATTTCTTCAGCGATGTCAAATTCCTTTTCAAACGGATGGTCTTCACCAACGGCAATTCCGTCCTATCATTCGGCTTCAGTGTATGCACGAGTACGCTTTTTGCTCTAACTTGGTGAAGGTCAGACACGATTGCTCTTGCTACGCGTCGAGGTCAGACAAGGCTACTCTTTCTGCTCTAACTTAGCCCAGATGGGTACCGAACCCGATCTCAGCAAACGACTCCACCACGAATCGACTATAAGGCGAAATAGATCGAAATTCTCGCCCGAGTCTGTAGCATTGTCAAACAAACTGTGCAAGGTACGACCATGCTTCTGGATCGTCGAGGTCATAGACTCGCAGCACCGGCGCGCTGAACAGCTTCGCGACGATTTTGCATTGGAACTGCCACACATCGCCATCAGAATGGTGAGAGTATTGCCGAAAAGATTGTAGAACATTTCATGGAGGTACTTGCCCTTGACAAACGCGTCGAACTGTCGCTTGGTCGCATCCTCGAACGGTTCGGGCGTTGAAATGACCAGAATGTCCGGGCGTCCAGGAGCAGAACGGCTCTCCATCGAACTCTTGCACTAAACTCGACATCCAGTCGTGGGACACGTCATTATTCTTGACAAAGTCCAGCGTGTCGCCTAGTATCAGCAGCGTAGTCGTCGGCCTCGGAAATGGAAGTTCCTCCTTGTGGGCTTGGTGCTTTGCCTTTGCTCGCTCGAGGTGGTTTACCGTCGCATACGTGGATGCAATAAGAACAGCGGTGACAATAAGAGCAGAGGTGACCAAAATCCAATACAACATAGCCATGGCAATCCCTTGGTGAGTGTTTGCATTGCGCGCCTGCGCCCTAGTACTAGAGCTCTGCACTCCGCGGTAAGTAAGTCGGTGAATTACCACTGGTACCAGTGGTATCGTGAGGTAATTCACCGACGTCAATCGAGTTACCACTTGCAGGTTGCGCATGGCAACAACACCTCCTTTTTATCTTTGTTGGGTTTCCCCAGGCCTCCGCTGCTCGTCGAGCACTAAACGTTGGACAAGCCGCAGGAGCGGACATCAGGGTCAAACCCGATACTAGTTCTCTATTGTCTTGAACGCCGGCAGCTACACTAGAAATACGACAGCAGCCTAGGCCACGTCACTCCTTCTCCTCCTTCTGCGCTGCGCTGGGTGTGAGCACCGCCGGCTTCTCCTGGAACGGCGTGGCCTCCACGATGCCCCACTCCAGCTCGTCCGGGTTTGTGACGTCGGCCTCGAACGTCCATGCAAATTGCGTGTTGATCGCGCGCCGGTCCTCGATGCCATTTCCGCCCTCGGGGGAGACCAGCAGATGCTCCGTGACGTCGAAATGCATGCGCAGCGTGAGCCACTCAGCCTTGACCTCCTCTTCCACCCTCTCCCTGGAATACTCGACAGCTTCCAGCGCCGCGACGTTGACATTGAGCTGCTCCAGCACTGCCCGCCCCTGCTTGCTCTCCCCCTCCAGTGAGGCTGAGGGCTTGTGCAGCAGTGCCTTGAGGCTCTCGGGCGTGGCCAGGTGCTCCAGGAACTGCCTGGTCTCGCTGCGGTCCTGCGCGTAGAGTCTCTGCAGAACTGTGTCGGCCGCCCGCTCTGCGCCGCGCACGAACTCGGGCAGCTTTACGCGCGTGCGCATCGGGAACTGCGACAGCACGAACATGGAGCTGCGCACCTCGTCGGACGCGCCCGACACGAACACGCGCGGCTTGGCGCGGCTGTAGCGCACGAACTCGGGCATGCCGTTGAGCACGCGGCGGGCGATGGCCAGGCCGCGCATGGAGACGTACTCACCATTGATGCCGAGCCAGTCGCCGGACTCACTAAAGAAGTCGCGATGGGAAAAGGCCGGCCGCGCGCTGCGGCAGCGACGCACGGCGCGCGAAGAGCCACGCAGGACGTGTGCATGTAGCATTGTGGTGGACAAGTACAGTACCTCGAATGAACGAGCGGGTGTCAGTTGGCCATTGGTGAGACTGTCTACGATTGGTTGAAACACAGATGTTTTAGCCACCCAATCCGTGTGCAGAGTTCAGCCACTTCAACTTGGTGTAGAATACTCACACACGCAGGTATGAACTGCCAGCTCTTCAGTCATCTCGACTCGAGATAATCAACGTCATGGTCTAGAAGGGATCATAACGCAGACACGAAATACCGTCAAACCGAATTAAAATATTCAAAGTAAACAGATTCAAAATGCACGATAGCCCCTCCTACGGATCAATCAACACGCAATCTATGGAGCCACAGTCAGGGGTGGATGGGTACTCGGGCGGTGAGTCTTGGGTGGCTCCGTCCCAGGGTGGCGCGTACGAGGTGCCTCGGTTCTCAGGTGGTGGTGGTGGCTGCTCGGAGGCTCCGTTCTCGGGCGGGGGGTTTCTGGCGCGTGAGTTTCGTGGTGACCAGGCTCAGGAGCTCGGGTGCTCGGACGGTGAGTACGAGGAGGTTCGGTCCCTGGGTGACGTGTTTCCGGTGCGCGCGTATCTTCGCGATGGTGCTCAGGCGCTGGGGTGCTGGGGTGGCGGGTGTGCGGCGGCTCTGTTGTGGGGTGCTGCGTGCGAGGAGGTTCGGTCCCCGGGTGGTGGGTTTCCGGTGAGTGGGTCTCTTCGCGATGGTGCTGGGGTGCTGGGGTGCTAGGGTGGCGGGTTCCAGGAGGAGAGCTCGTTCGTGGCGGCGAGGAGGTCGGTGGCCTGGACGTGCTCGGAGGTCTGGACGTGCTCGGTGGCCGCGAAGTGCTAGGTGGCCTCGATGTGCTTGGTGGCCGGGACGTGCTTGGTGGCCGCGGAGTACTCGGTGGCCGGGACGTGCTAGGTGGACTGGACGATTCAGGAGTGCTCTCCGTTATCAAACGGCGTTCAGCGCAGTCCCACTCGGAACCAGGAGCGCAGATGACATCCGAGATCAATAGGTCGTCGACATCGTGCACGGCGGCAGACTCCACAGCGTTGACATGCCCTGCTACGAACAGGCAGGCGAGAGCGACGAGTGCAGCAGCTTGGCGCGGACGCATTGGATGTTGATGGAGCTGTCGGAGAGCAACGGAAGCGTGGACGGTGCGTAGGACCGGTGTTGATGGAAGCCGGTAAATGAAGGAATGAGCGGAGAGTCCAATACAGCGGCGGATGAGTCTTGCTTATTCTCTGGATCGGCCTTTCACCTTTCATACGTCCTGCCCTGGGCCAGAAGCAACTATCTTTCTTGCTGTTACCGTGCCTGCTTGCATCCTGCGCAGACTGGGTGGGTGCTACATCGTTTCGTTGTAAGGTGAGGAACATTACAGTCATTTAGTCTAGCTAACGACCAAGAAATGCCCGGAGGTTGGGTGCTACATGAAACGAACGATGGCAGCAAGTGCTTCAGCTCGACGCACCTCCAGGAGAAGCACGAAGGAAACGTATCGGGGAACCTCCGCGTCGGCGGGCTCCTATGAGCTAAAAGAGCTAAATGAACCGTCAGTTAGCTGCGTCGCGTCCTCTCGGCCTCGGCGGTCATGGCGTACTACAAAACTGAGCTCCCACGTCGACAGGCGAGTAAGGCTGCACACGAGTTGCAACATGTCTACCTGAAAGGACCCGTTACTACCTCACTTCCCCGCTTGAACGATTGAAGCAGGTGTTGACACCGGAAAGTACCTGACTCTCATCCGAAAGTCAGCATTCTTAGCAGTATCAACAGCGCTGGTGAGCAAGGGGAGTTATATTGTTGTGTTGGCTTGTCGGCGCTTGGTGGTTGCCAGCAGCCCTGACAACTGAGGGTTGATATCGCAGTGCTTCTAACGTCGCCGGAGCTTAGTTGCGGCAAGAAGCGAAACGGTTGGCAAGCCTACGAATTATTCGAACCGACCAGGACCAGCGCAATCGTTGTTGAAGAGTGAGTAATGTGATATGAGCAGAAACACGGTTGAGGACCTTGCCCGTCCGTTATTATATTCTACTGTAGGAAGTCTACTAGTGCGAACGTACTGTACTTTTTTTTTATTTCAAGGACATTAACTAAAAAGCAAAACATGGCTCAGAAACGTAAAAAAGCAAAGCAAACAAACCCAAGCACCTTGAGTATTCCGCCAAGGATTCGCGGAACCTCGCAGCGGGTTGTACTTCATCCGTAAATTACCGAAGTAAGTTCTGCTTCTAAGCCACACAGCCTCTCTGTTTCTGCCTGTGCCTGTTGAGTTGGCGTGAATGGGCGATAAAGCCGCGAGTTAGATAAGTTTGGTCCACATTGCGCTGGGCCACGGCGCCTATGTCAGACCACTATGAACAGAACCTCTACGAGTGAGAAGAGTGCCATCACGCTGATGAATGAAAGAAAGGCAAGCAACCAGTCGATCATAGAAACTTCGCTTTAATTACGCTACCGCACTTGCACTGGGGAGTGCAGGGTCAACTGTATTTATCGACTAGGATACCTTATACGCGCCGCCGCCCTGCTTAGTGGCTGCTCGCGTTGAAGTGGTCGGCTGTCATGACCTTGGCTCACGCCGAAGAGAACACGTGCTTGAAGACGCCCTCCTCCGAAGCGATCAGCTGCACCGCCTCCTTCAGCTCAGGCGCCGCCAGCAGTGTCCATCATGTACACGTCCTTGTTCTCCCGCCTTGTACTCCTTCTCCGACGGGTACCTCGGTCCACGTCTCGTTCAGGAGCACCTGAAATTATTCGTTCGACAGCGTGAGCGAGTCGCTGCTGTACGAGCCGCTATAGCCCGGCGCCATCTGCTGCGCCACGTTGCGCGAACGGCCAGCCAGAGTCACCGCCTCGTACGGAGACACACCCAGAATCTTGATGTTGTCGAGCACGGAGATCAGTGTCGAGTTGTAGTACTCGCGCGGGGCCAGGATCTCCGTGCCGTTCCCGTTGGTTGCGCCCACGAAGTCGATGGTCACGTTGCTGGCGTCGTCAAGGGCCACGTGGCCCGCCAGCTCGATCCGGTCGGCCGTCGACAGCGTCGGGTACGACACCTGCACGGGCTCCAGCGCGGAGATGATCTTGTCCACACCGGCGTTCACAGTCCAGTTCTTCTGCTGCGACAAGCGAGGTGGCGTTGTTGGGACCTGGCAAGAGAATCTGGATAGTTGGGTCCTGAGATGCCCACGCAATTCTGGCGTTACTGGGACTTGGCAAAAAAGCATGATTCTCTTGAATTCGACTTCATTTTTGTATGAAAACTTTTGCGTTTCTTGTGCGTTTGTGCGCACACGAACCCTGGCGACATTTCGATACAACCACTGTTATTCTGAGCGACAATCCAGAGTTCTCACGAATTTGTTGGCGTCAGATAGCTACCGTAATACACGAAACTCAAACCACCCAGTATTACAGACGCAACACAAACGTGGTGGTGGTGGGGGGCAGCAAGATATCTACCGCGAGAGGGAATGAGACCACGCGTGGCGGAGACACTTACCCCCCCCCCAAGTTTGGGACCACGGACAGCGTCTCGTTGTACGTGGCTACCTCCACCACAGCTGCAGAAGGAAGGTGGGTGGTTAGCGGCCACTGTGTACGTTATCCGCAGGAGTTTAGAGCGGGGACTATAGACCAGCTGCATCAGCGCCCAGTCGGTGTCGCTAAACTGCACGACTGATATTGATCTTTTGTAGTACGTTGTTTTACATGTATTACATGTAGCCGTGCTGCTTTCGCGCTACAAGTAACATCCAGATTATCTTGTCACGCGAATGTCGCCCGTAAAAGACTCAAGCAATACGCACTGGATAATATGCTGTCTGCCCATGTATAAAACCTAGCAGATTCGTCCCGATACATTATTGTTTTGCCATCTTATAAGTGATTCAGGGACCTGCGATTATATAGGGACTAGTACGCGCACTTGTATCGCCCCAACTACTCTGGATAAAATCCAGAGAATTATATTCCACGGTTTCCACAAGAAGATTGGGTGTGCATCTGATTTTCTATCGGTTTTAGACAAATCACGTGCAGCGATTTGACTCCCAAAGCGCAACCATTGGTTGAAAACTTGCGGCTATAATTTCGGCGCACACTGTCATCGGTAATTTACGGATAAACGAAGTAATCTATTCGCGCGAATCGGCTTGTGCTTTGCAGGAAAAAAAAGTATTACGTACTTCCTACAAATTTCATAGCTTCCCCGTGTAAACACAGCGTTAGTTTACACAATCGCAAACTAAGCTCCAGAAATTAAAGCCACTGACACCCCCCAAGCCGCCTTCAAAATAGCCACCACAACAATAAAAAGTGCCTAGTCATCAGCGCGGCTACTGCTGCTGCTACTAAGTATGCTGATTTCGGAATTACACCGGCTTCAATCGTTCAAGCGGGGAAGTGAGGCAGTAACGGGTCCTTTCAGGTTGATATGTTGCAACTCGTGTGCAGCCTTACCCGCCTGTCGACGTGGGAGCTCAATTTTGTAGTACGCCATGACCGCCGAGGCCGAGAGGACGCGACGCAGCTAACTGACGGTTCATTTAGCTCTTTTGGCTCTTAGGAGCCCACCGACGCGGAGGTTCCCCGATACGTTTCCTTCATGCTTCTCCTGGAGGTGCGTCGAGCTGAAGCACTTGCTGTCATCGTTCGTTTCATGTAGCACCCACCCTCCGGGCATTTTCTTGGTCGTTAGCTGGACTAAATGACTGTGATGTTCCTCACCTTACAACGAAACGATGTAGCACCCACCCAGTCTGCGCAGGATGCAAGCAGGCATGGTAACAGCAAGAGGGATAGTCCGTATTGCTTCCGGTCCAGGGCGTACGAAAGGCCGATCCAGAGAGTAAGCAAGACTCCTCCGCCGCTGTATTGGACTCTCCGCTCACTCATTCCTTCATTTACCGGCTTCCATCAACACCGGTCCTACGCACCGTCCACGCTTCCGTTGCTCTCCGACAGCTCCATCAACATCCAATGCGTCCGCGCCAAGCTGCTGCACTCGTCGCTCTCGCCTGCCTGTTCGTAGCAGGGCATGTCAACGCTGTGGAGTCTGCCGCCGTGCACGATGTCGACGACCTATTGATCTCGGATGTCATCTGTGCTCCTGGTTCCGAGTGGGACTGCGCTGACCGCCGTTTGATAACGGAGAGCACTCCTGAATCGTCCAGTCCACCAAGCACGTCCCGGCCACCGAGTACTTCGCGGCCACCTAGCACGTCCCGGCCACCAAGCACATCGAGGCCACCGACCACGTCGCGACCACCGACCACGTCGCGGCCACCTAGCACGTCACGGCCACCAAGCACGTCGAGGCCACCGAGCACGTCCAGGCCACCGACCTCCTCGCCGCCACGAACGAGCTCTCCTCCTGGAACCCGCCACCCCAGCACCCCAGCACCGGGACACCATCGCGAAGAGACCCACGCACCGGAAACCCACCACCCGGGCACCGAACCTCCTCGCACGCAGCACCCCACAACAGAGCCGCCGCAGACCCGCCACCCCAGCACATATGTCCGTAGATAGCAAGGTGAGCTTACCCCCACGCGAGTTTCATCCGAACCGTGCCATCGTCGTGCTTCCTATGCAGCTCGAACACGCTGTTGAGACTCGGTCCTGTTGCAGCCAAAATAGACTTGGAATTTGTATGCTAAATCCTTACAGTATTGGTATATGCTTGGCCCACCGCGCAGCATAATATAATATATTGATATTATCATAATGCACAGGTTTAACAATAATTATTACCATTATTATTGTAAATCACCTATGTTGCTTGGTTTTCAGCAAGTCATCTAATTCGTCCAAAATCATTTTAAGTTAAATTGATTGGCTATTAATGGAAAGCTAGGGTATTACCAGCAAAAGGGTTAAGATTTCCAGTGGTAGGTCCTATCGAAAGTTTCACCTTCAGATATACAGACTAGCTAGCAGATCCCATCGATCTACAAATTGCCGGCCGCATATCGAGCAAGTACGGCTCGGATCTGGCGGCCGGTGGTGGCCCTCACCTTCCGCCCTGCCTAAACGGTTGAAAGCGACAAAAAATATTTTGGTGTTTCCGTTTGTCCTAGGAACTAGGCTAACTATAATCCACGGCACAGGCCCCGTGCCCACTACAACCCGGCCCATCTCTTTCTGGACAGCCATCCAATGAATAAACCAATGATGCTTTTAAAAAGAAGAGAACATCGAAATTTTGTATTATGAGCAACATGGCAAAATGGAGAAAGAAAGCTGCAATCGACACAGCTTCAAATCGAGTAGTGGTGTCTCAACTCAATGGATCAACTTGATGACCCCGGTGAAACGCGAACGAAGGCACCTTTAAAAGAGCCATCCCCACCAGGACGGTTTGGGCGTCGGCTCGGGCGTCGAGTAGCCATCGTTTGTACGAATATGATGGTTCGGGGTGGTCTGCGGCTCATTAGGGTGCGCTGGCTTCCTCTGTTGGTCGTCCGGGGCCTCAGTGCTAGGCTGCTCTTCGCGATAGTCACCCGGGCGACGCGTACGAGGCGGCTCCGTGCCGGGATGAGGCGTACGAGGAGCGTCGGTGCTCGGGTGGTAGTGGTGGTTGTCCGGGGCCTCGGTTCCCGGCTGCTCCTCGCGGTGGCGGTCGTGGTCGTTGTCCGGAGCGTTCGTGCTCGGGTGGCCGTAGTTGTCGCGATCGCGCGGCGTGTTGAAGCGCCCGGACTCGGACTGGCCATCGCCCGGGCGACGCGTACGAGGAGCGTCGGTGCTCGGGTGGTAGTGGTGGTTGTCCGGGGCCTCGGTTCCCGGCTGCTCCTCGCGGTGGCGGTCGTGGTCGTTGTCCGGAGCGTTCGTGCTCGGGTGGCCGTAGTTGTCGCGATCGCGCGGCGTGTTGAAGCGCCCGGACTCGGACTGGCCATCGCCCGGGCGACGCGTACGAGGAGCGTCGGTGCTCGGGTGGTAGTGGTGGTTGTCCGGGGCCTCGGTTCCCGGCTGCTCCTCGCGGTGGCGGTCGTGGTCGTTGTCCGGAGCGTTCGTGCTCGGGTGGCCGTAGTTGTCGCGATCGCGCGGCGTGTTGAAGCGCCCGGACTCGGACTGGCCATCGCCCGGGCGACGCGTACGAGGAGCGTCGGTGCTCGGGTGGTAGTGGTGGTTGTCCGGGGCCTCGGTTCCCGGCTGCTCCTCGCGGTGGCGGTCGTGGTCGTTGTCCGGAGCGTTCGTGCTCGGGTGGCCGTAGTTGTCGCGATCGCGCGGCGTGTTGAAGCGCCCGGACTCGGACTGGCCATCGCCCGGGCGACGCGTACGAGGAGCGTCGGTGCTCGGGTGGTAGTGGTGGTTGTCCGGGGCCTCGGTTCCCGGCTGCTCCTCGCGGTGGCGGTCGTGGTCGTTGTCCGGAGCGTTCGTGCTCGGGTGGCCGTAGTTGTCGCGATCGCGCGGCGTGTTGAAGCGCCCGGACTCGGACTGGCCATCGCCCGGGCGACGCGTACGAGGAGCGTCGGTGCTCGGGTGGTAGTGGTGGTTGTCCGGGGCCTCGGTTCCCGGCTGCTCCTCGCGGTGGCGGTCGTGGTCGTTGTCCGGAGCGTTCGTGCTCGGGTGGCCGTAGTTGTCGCGATCGCGCGGCGTGTTGAAGCGCCCGGACTCGGACTGGCCATCGCCCGGGCGACGCGTACGAGGAGCGTCGGTGCTCGGGTGGTAGTGGTGGTTGTCCGGGGCCTCGGTTCCCGGCTGCTCCTCGCGGTGGCGGTCGTGGTCGTTGTCCGGAGCGTTCGTGCTCGGGCGCTTTGTAGGATAGCTTTCTGGCTCGGGAGCTGGTGTACCTGGGCGTGGGGTGCGAGGAAGGGAGCTTGAACGTGGTGGGGACGAAGAGCGTGGGGACCTCGACGAACCGGGCGGCGTTGACGAGCTTGGCGGCGCTGTCGAGCGTGGAGGGCTAGACGAGCTTGGCAGCGATGTCGAACGAGGGGGGCTTGACGAACTCGGGGGAGCCGTTGAGCGTGGAGGGCTAGACGAGCTTGGCGGCGGCGACGAACCCAGGTAAGGGCCGCCTTCGGCTTCTGCCGCGGCCAAGCGTCGGTCAGCGCAGTCCCACTCGGAACCAGGGGCGCAGAAGACATCCGAGGTCAAAAGATCGTCGCCATCGTGCACGGCGGCAGACTCCGTGGCGTTGGCCTGCCCTGCCACGAACATGCAGGCGAGGGCGACGAGTGCAGCAGCTTGGTGCGGACGCATGGTATGTTGGTGGCGCAACGGAAGCTTGGACGTTGCAGAACGATGAGTAGGACCGGTGTTGGTGGTAGCCGGTAAATGAAGGAATGAGCGGAGAGTCCGAGGCCGTGGCGGAGGAGTCTTACTTACTCCCTTGCCGGAAGAAACGCGGGCCGTGTTTTGCTGTTAGCATGTCTGCGCGTACCTTACGCAGGGGCCAAATGTAACGAACGATGGTAGCGAGCGTTTCAGCTAGACACATCTCCAGAAGCACGAGGTGGACGTACTGCATGGGTCTTCGCGTCATGGGGTGCCGCAAATGAGCGCTCGCTTTTTGGACCGGGTGAGTTGTCTGCGCTGCGCTGCGCCCTTTCATGTATCGAGGTTGCTTACAGCCGTGGCGTACCACGAAACTGAGCGCCTGCCCACCCCGACAGGCTTTCCTACGTCAGGTGAAAGTGCGCACGAACTAAAGCCTGTCGACCTCGAAGGGACCCGTTACTGACCTCCCTGGCTTAAATGATTAGGTCACGTGTTGACACCAGAAAACACTTGACTGCCCACCCATAAGTCCGCAACCAGCATACATGCAGCTAGCATCAACAGCGCTAGTGTACTAGTGCAGTTCTGGTGTTGTGCTGGCCGTCGGCGCTTGGTTGCGTCACCTCGCAGCAACGACAACAGGGTCCCTATGATATTCCTCGTTTCGTTATTACGTGGATGGTTTGCAGTTGAGGAAAACCTCGGTGCCTGCAAATTGAGTTACCGTCGCTGGCGAATCCGTCAGGCTTCAGAAACGGCGCGGTTCGTAGAATAGAATCGTTGTATGATCCACGACCTGACGTACGAGTAGCTTAGCCTCGGTAGGTATCGGCTGCTATTATCTTTGTGCTGAAGCTTCGCTGCGTTGCTGCACTCTGAGGAGTCTCAGTGCGACGATGGTCTACTTCGTACCAAGCGCGGTTGGGTCCTATCAGGTGTGCCGATGGCGTAAGACTCGGTGAGGTCGCTTGGGACTGGTGGTCGCAGTGTTTGAATTGGCTTGGGCAACGTTCCCAGCCTTTCTTGCCTCGTGCCGAGTTCACGTTCTGGTCGAGCTGCGGATGGGGATGGCGGACCGTCAGCGGTGCTTTCAGTGTGTTTGTCGCTTGCTGATGCTGTATCAAGCATTAGCGAACCGCGTGACGCTTACGAATGAGTGGCTTCATGAACAGGACGTGCGCGCTTCCCAGTTCTCACGTGCACAGCGACATTTTTCCCTGCCCTCAAGCTCGGATGGTCAACATCACCACTGGGTCGGCATGTGGGTTGGATTCACCCAGAGAAGATGTTATTAATACCGGTATATATAATAACACAGGCCACGACGATGGCGATCGACGGCATGTGCTTTTCGCAACAACCAAGTTCTAATAATAAAGTTGAAGCCATTTGCACATGGCTACACCCTCCTCAAAAGTGCGACAAGGTCCCCATACAAACTCCCAGTGACGTGGCAGTAGCCATCATGCAGGCGGTGCTGAGCCGCGTGCACCGCATCGTCGTGCCCGAGGAGCCCGCTACCTCACCGGCGCCGGGCGCCGCCCGCGCGGAAGCTCCAGAGTGCGCGCCGGCGCCCACATCGCCGCCTCCGAGCGGCGCTCGCCCTGTATCGCCCGAAGCGCGCGCGGACATCGCGCTGGCCGTCGACCGCCTGCAGTTCGCGACGCTGCTAGGCGAGCGCAAGAGATCAATAGATGCTCTCCAAGCGTTGGTGCAGCGCTTCGGCGCGTCGCGCGGCGCAGACCCCACAGTTGAAGAGCAGGAGCTGGGCCGCGCCGCCGTGCCCGCCGTGCTGGCGGCGCTGGTGTCCGACCCGCGCGACACGGAGCTCATGGAGGCCATGCTGGAGCTCCTGCAGGCCGTCGTGGGCCGCGCGCCGGCCGCGGCGCTGCTGCTGCTCGAGCCGCCGGCCGGCGCGGCCCCGTGGGGCATGCAGACGTGCCTCTCGCTGCTGCAGGACCCGTCGCCGTGGATCCGCGGCCCCGCCGTGGCGCTCGTGCGCGCGCTGCAGGACGCGCAGCCCGGCGCGTTCGCCACGGCCGTGCTGGCGTGCAAGGAGGGCCTGCGCCGGCTGCTCGAGGTCGTGCAGGACCGCCGCGAGCACATCCGGGACGCCGCGCTGGCCGTGCTGGGCCAGCTCACGGGCCGGGACAAGAACGCGCAGCAGTTCGTGGCCTTCGAGGACGGCTTCGCCACGCTCTTCCAGATCATGGAGGCCGAGGGCCTCGCGGAGACCGCGGCCGGCCCGCCGTCCGGCGTCATGGCCGACTGCCTGCACATCGTGAACAACATGGTGCGGGACAACGTCATGACGCAGACGCTGTTCCTGGAGATGCCGTACCTGGAGTCCCATGTGCCCAGGCTGTTGAGGTTGATTGGGGTTGATGGAGGAGACGAGGAGGAAGAAGACGCGGCGGCGCTGAACAGGAGGAAGCGCGTGCTGAAACTCGCCCTGCAGCTCGTGCGGTTCCTCGTGGCGGGGCTGTATGAAGGAGCTCGAGACGGCTCGGTGGATGAGATGGCCCAGCGAGATCGAGAGCGGAAGGCGCAGGAGCTGCCGAGGATACAGAGTCTGGTCGCCAGACAAGAGGCGCTCATGGGCGCCGTGGGAGAACTGGCGTGCTGTCGCAGCGATGCACTGACCGACTTGCGACTACAGGCACTGGATTTGTTAAGGCTGGTGACGGAGCACAATGGCGGCGCGCAGATGATCTTGGTGAATTTGTACGCGTCGCCATCCGGCCGTAACGTTCTGGCGGAGTTAGTGAATCTGGATGTGGGCAACGAAAGTGACGAGTCCCCCGTGGCTGCGGCATCGTCGGCGCTGTTGGATTCGTTGTTTCGGGAAAATGAGGGTGCACGCATGGCTGTATTGCAGCATATTCAGTCGGCACCGCCGCCTCCAGTGTCTGCAGGAGGTGACGGATTAGGCGGAGAATTTGACGCGTTTTCTGCTCCTCCCTCGGCGGGCCGAGTTCTGTTGGATGCGTTTATGCGTAACACCGAGTTTATCGTCCAATGCAGTGATAATGGCGATACCGAGGCGCTAAACAATAAGCTGGTGGTGGCTTGGAAGGCAAGTCATAGACTAGCAGGGCTACTGTCAAACAGTTCGTACTGCAAAGAGCTTGCACTTCGTGTGCCTGCCGAGTACGCCGACGAGGACGCTCGTGCTGTGGCCGGGGGATTGTTCCTGTCCCGCTGTCTACGGTTGTTACGTTCATCGGTGGAAGATGAGTTAAGCGCTGCACTTCAGTCTATCGTGTTCCAGGCGAAACTTTCGGTGCTGCTATTGCTGATCCGGTGGTGTCATGGGTGCCCGAAGGCCGTCCGTGAGATCGTGGGCTCCGTGACAAACTTATCGGTGCTCGTGGATAGTCTTTCTGAGGATCAACCCAGTACTTCAACTCGTAGTGCGTCCGAGGTTACGCAGCTGCGAGGGCTTATTGCGCTGCTACTAGGTTGCTGCCTAGAGTTTCTGTGTGAAGACGAAGAAGAGCAGGCTTTGAAGATTGCGAGTACTGCGCTGTCACCAGTCGTGGCAGATGAAGAACAGGGGCTGCAGATGACCCGTGACCAGCTTCTTCAAATGATTAGCAAGCGCGTGGGCCTCGAGCGCTTCACAGACGCGCTAGTTAAGTTCCAGCAAACTTCAGCAATGATTGCATGCGCTCGGGCTACCAAAGCGCAAAGTTCGCGGACCCTGCTAGCCTATCGCGCCACGTACGATATCAGCGCAGAAGACGCAGAAGGATCAAGTGGAGACATGGAGGCCCACTATTTGTTCCTGCTGTATGAGCGATCATTTACAGCGTTCTATCGCGAGATGGCCGAACAAATTCAGAAGCGTGTCATCGCAATTTACACTGGTGTTGACCGGGGATCCGCCCCACAGTCTGGCGTAGAGACAGGAGCTCCAAGCGCAATGGGTGCCTACCAGGATCTCATTCGTATGCAGGACAAACAAATTCACGACCTACAGCGGCAAGTGGAAGAGCTAAAACAGCGTGTGGCTGACCGTGAGTGCGGCAACAACGGTTCTACGACAGACCAAGGGCATGACAACAAACTACTTGAGAAACTGTCTACCCAACGTGAACAATTTGAGCGAGAAAAGGCCGATTTTGAGAGACAGATCAAGAGCATGTCGGAATCGTCTCTGGAGATGGAAATTCGTGTGAGTGGTCTTACAATGGCTTATGAGCAGCTTGAGCGAGAACACCAACAACGTGGACAGGAACTGGCTGTTGTCCGTTCGGGGACTACTGGAGCACCATCTACTCTAGCACCTTCAATTGGTCTGGAAGAACAAATCGCTCTCCTGCAAGCAGAATTGGATGCGGAGCGAGAAACAAATCGCCAATTACGAAAGGGGGCTACAACAGCTAAAAGTGGCGATGCTGCATCGCAAGCGCGACGTGAGAAAAACGATGCCGACCTTGCAAATGTTCGCCTGATGAACCAGCTTGAAGAAATGCGCGTGGAAAACGAGCACAAGGACGAGCAAGTAGCCGAACGTAACCAAATGCTTGAAACGCTTACTGAAGGCCAGGCGCTAATGAAGCAGGATAACGAACGGCTGAAGGCACAGCTTGCAGAGGCACTATCGAGAACTAGTCAAGCTGGTGATGCTGAAGCATCCGAATTCAAGCGCGTGGTGGACAGTCTAATGGATGACAAGGCGCGCTTAGAGCACCGAGTTGATGAACTAGAAGCTGCTGCACGCGCCGCCTATGAGAAAGATCAAGAGGTTCTTCGCCAGCGAATTCAGGAAGTCGAAGAGGCCCGCCGAGCAAGCCCTCCTGTGAGTGTGGACTGTGTTGCGCTAGAGACTGCGTTATCTAACAACGAGGTGCTCAACAACGAAGCATCTGTCAGTGAAGCATCACACGAGGTAAATGAGGACCAACGCTTGAAGGAACTCGTATCTACCCAACTCGAGGAACTGAAGGAGTTGCGTGCTCTTGTGGTTGAAATGGAGACAGTAGCCATAGAGCGCGAGGCGCAGGTTCAGCAAGCTTCATTCCTGCAAGAGCTGGTAGCTGGGTACGACGTTCAGTCGCGCCGCGACAAGGAGAAATTTGAAGCGACCGTGCGCGAGTTGGAAGACGAGTTAGCTCGCGCCTTCCTAGAGCAGAAAGATGCAGGGCGTAAATCTAAGGCTGCGGTGAAGGAACTCGAGAACGAGGTGGCGCGCTTGTTCCTCGCCAAGGTCGAGTTGGAGAAAGAGCTAGCAGCTCACCACCAAGGCGAAGGTGGCAGTCACGGAGAAAATGGCGAGGTTCTCAGTGCAAATGGGTCATTCCGAAAGTCAATCGAGTCAACGATTCCACTGTCGACGATTTGTTGGTGTTAGTGGCGAGCTTGGAGATCCAATGCTCGGTTCTTTGCGAGAGTTTAAAGGAGGCTCAGGGAGAAGACGCTGTCGCTGTGGCGATAGAGTTGTCCAGACAGCGTGGGGCTGTTGTGTCCGTTTAAGCCTCATCAAGTGAAGGCAATCAAAGGAAGTTGCGTTATTCGAATAACTTGGAACTCGAACCATAGACAGTCACGACGCCCACTTTGCTGGTCATTATTAACACGAACTCCAGCTACGTCAATGTGCGTATGATCACTGCTTCTTCCACTTGTTCCAGAAAAATGCCAGAATCACCAGCCCTCCGTAGGCAGCCGCCACGAGCTTGGTGCTAAAACCCGAAAACATGGAGATGGGGTTGTCGACGACATGAATTTGACTGCCGCCGCTAGTGTGCGCGTCGCAGGTTGCACGACACGCACCACAGGGACACTGCTTGTCGTCCGTAGCCTTGGATGCAATAGACTCCAGCAGCTGCGCCTGCGTCGGCAGCGTGTCCCGCATGTCCACGACCTCCGAGTAGTTTGAGCATTGCAGCACGTCGTGGTCGAACGACTTGTCCTTGCTCGCATTGAAGCGCATCGTGATGTACTCGCCGTGGCCCACGGCGCCGACCTGCATCTGGTAGTTGAGGAAGCCCAGCGACGACTTCATGGCCGCAGCCATGGACGCCATTGCCGTGTTCTTGCACGAGTCGAAGACTGCGCAGGTCAAGTCCTTGGCTAGTGCCACATCCAGCTCCAGCACCTTGACCTTGTCCTTGCCCGTCATAATGTCCGGCCGGTAGTTGGTGCTGGGCCACGCACGGGCCATCTGCAGGAACTGGTCCTGCTCGGGCGAGCACACCAGGCCGCACCACAAGGTCATGAGGTTGGCGGCGCAGGCGTCGCAGCCCCCGGCGCTGTTCTTGGCGAAGACGCTGGCCACCAGCTTGAAGTTCTCGGCCATGGCTTGGTTCTGCTGCCACGAGCAGCAGGCCTTGTCCTTGTAGGCGGGACACTGGATGGCGAACTGGCCGCAGTGCGGCCCGGCGGCCATGCCGTCCTTGCGGCAGACGCAGGCGCCGTGGACGCACTGCCCCTTATCGTTGCAGTCGGTGGCGTTAGTACATCTTCCGCCACCGATGACACTGGGCCAACCGTCCCCGGTCATCTGAGCAACATGGATACATCAGAAGTAGCCATGTTAGCAGAGCCCAATTTGCTAGATGTACTGGGCTGGCGTACGGGCTGCGGGTCGACGGGCTCCTTGTGCGCCTCGGGGATACATTGGTCGTAGTCGGGCTCGTTGTCCGGGTTCACGCACGTCTGCGTCATGACGCACTTGGCCTCGGCGGGCGCGGGGGTGCGCGCCGCCGCCACTAGCAGCGCGACAAGCAGGGGGATCATCACCATCTTTGACTGTGTGTTTTGTGACAAGCTTGAAGCAGATAAAACTGGAGTGTCGTGTACGGTGCCTAATTCTCAACGACCAATTTTTGGTCTAATACAAAATCTGGCCAAAATGTACTTATCGTTATGCAAAATCTTGATGTTTAAAAACAATGTACCTTGTTTACATACTACAGAAGGTGTACACTAACGGAGATAGAACCTCTGCGAGATGGAGTAGTATGGTTAAGGAGCACAAGGTACGTTTGGTGCACGATGTCTTCTATTACGGAGAGTACAGCTCTCTACGTTTGGAATTAGTTCAAAATTACAAACGTAATTTGGAATTTCCCCTATATATAAAAAATATTGTAGAAGGACGCAAAACTTCCCGATACTATACAAAATATCACTGCCGTTTTGGTAAGTCTCTTTCATTCTGAGGTGGCTCCTACCTCTGTGTGAGTAAGGATTAGTTTTAACGCAACTGCAAACCCGACAAGGTTGCGGCAACCAGATACAGTAGACGTCGAATGGGGCCCACTCGAGCATTAGGGTCTTCCTGAATGGCAATCTTCCAGCGCAATCAAGCGAATATTAAAAAATGAAGAAAACAATGAAGAAAAGAAATCACGCAACTGTGATAATTCACTATCACAGCTCTGTACCTGTAAGAGATATAGCTGTATACCAAATTCATGGTACATCGCGTTGGAAAGGATATTACTAAATACAGGGGCTCCCACAGCCACGTGTTTGGCTGCGGGCAGTTGGTCAGAGGATGACCA
Source organism: Phytophthora cinnamomi (assembly GCF_018691715.1). Taxonomy (NCBI): domain Eukaryota; phylum Oomycota; class Peronosporomycetes; order Peronosporales; family Peronosporaceae; genus Phytophthora; species Phytophthora cinnamomi. Next base: position 226,528 of record NW_027151011.1, read on the forward strand.
GTGCACTTCGCAATCTCCCTACCAGCCCCAACAACCTCCTCCTACTTCGCCCACCGCAGGGACAGTTTGTATCACTGGTAGCACTTGTTGGTCAGGGCCCAACGACCATGGCCCCTGCGACGCGCAAGAACGATCACGACGCGCAAGAACGACCACGACGCGCCAGTCGCGGGAGGAGAGATGCAAGATGAGCTAGAAGCACAACTCGCGCAGTTGCGGGCCGAGATTGCGGCTCTACAAGCCAAGAACCAAGTGCCGTGCCCAATGCCCATCGAGACCAAGCCTCGAGTTCCAAACGGACTTCCCAAGTTCAAGGGGGAAATGCGACGAAGACGTACAGCAGTGGCTCTTCCAAGTAGAGACACTGTGCAGCATCAACGGTCACGACGTGACGGACAGCAGCGACATGCTACCGGCGATCACTGGTACCGCGATGGAGGAACCCGCGTCGGGTTTGTTCCTGTTCTGGGCCTCTCGGACGCCAGCAGAGGAGCAGACGTGGGGGCAGTTTACCTGCGACGCTCTTATGTACTTCGAGGCGTTGAACTACCAAGCGGTGCTCCGACAAAAGCTTCGTCAACTCCGCCAGGTTGGTGGCATTGAGGAGTACAATGGGAAGTACTCGTCGCTGATCTTCCGCGTCGAGAACATGAGAGTTGTGGACCAAGTCAGCTACTACTGCGACGGTCTCAAGCGTTCCACGCAAGCTTACGTCAAGCTACAGAATGCCACAGCGTTGAACGAAGCGATGGACAAAACCACCAAGCATGAGATGTCCCATCTCGGTGGTGAGCACAAAGGTGGTAACGAGAAACCAGAGCGTGAGCAACGGTTCCGTGTACCACCAAGATCGAATCCGTTCCAAGACAAGAACCCGTTCAGCAAGCGTTCGTACCAGCCTGGCCACTACGCGCCTGCGGAGCAAATCAAGGATGGTCTTGTGTGCTACCACTGCGACAAGCCTGGACACTTCAAACGTGACTGTAGCAAGCTGAAGAGTGATCAGGGAAACGACCAGCCACGCCAGTAAAAGAGGGACCTGATGTGACGAGTGCTAGCGAAGAAGATATAACCGTTAACGAAGCTACGTTTAATCTACTTTGTGAAGGCCCTCTCGTCTACAAGTGCGCACCATTGATTGCTGCCAACGGGGGCGTATGGAGCATCGTGAGAACAGGACTTGCGCGCAGTTCTTCTTGGACTGCGGTGCTACGACGGTCTATGCGTCACGAACCTATGTGAAGAAGAATGAACTGAGAACACATGTGTACAAGACCGAACCGTCAAGGTGAAGCTGGAAAACAACAATATTGGGGAAGCGACCTTGGAGTTAGTGAAAATGACTGTTCGCCTCGACGGTGCCCCAAACTACCAGTGTGTCGCTGTTGTGTTCGACATTCCAGACGAGTTTGATTTCGTTATTGGGATGCCGTTTTCGTGGATGAACAACCCAAGATCGACTGGAAACGTCGATGCTTCAAGAAGGACGCGTCGGTTGGAGACTCAGTGGCAGAAACTTCAACTCCCAACGGGAAGTGCAGTCCGACTATATGTTTCGAGCTTCACCGAGCTGTAGCCAGCAAAAGATTGCATACGATAAGCCGTGATTCTTGTTGAGACGTCGTGCCAGAAACGCTGCCAGAGGGCGAAGTTGAATCTACTGAAAGACCGACTGATGTCGTGGATAAACTCGCTAAGAGGGAGAGAAAGAACGCCAAGGTTGAGGCAATGTTTATTCTTGTAGTGGTTGACTCGGAAGGAGTCTAAACGAGGGACATTACGCGAAAGAAACTGCAGCAGTTTCTACGGCTACCCGTGAAGAACCAGCCCGAACACGATTTTATGTTTGCGCTTACAGACGACACGATTAAGGAGATTCAGCGTGACCTCACGCGAAGTGACGAACCTACAACGTTGGAAGGGAGAAGGTGAAACCATTTCTACAAACAGATTGGGAATTGTTCAAGAAGAACCCCACGTATCCTGTCATTATCGAGTACAAGGACAATGTGTCTACACCCGAGCTAACTGCCGCGTTGCCGATGGAGCGTGATATTCGTCTCGCATCGATGTGAAGGATCACAACACTGCGATGTACTGTAGTGGGCCTACTTTGGCTCACTACTTTTGCTTACACGTCGCGCCACGTGTATGAGGAAGCGTAGGAGTTTATTAATAATTTGAATTAATTATACTTGAGTCCACAAGTATAATATAAATAAAATAAAACACCAAGTAGCTAGTTTAAGGTAAAATGAGAACTGTCTTGTTTGTAAATTGATCTTCCTCTTAAATCTGCTAAAACTGTGTATCATCTATGAAAGGGGTTGGCAGCGGCTGGCCCGCCAATATGCACGTCTCTAATTGGTAGAAATATGCTGCTTTCTACCAATAGGATCTTTGGGTAGGTGTGGACCACTCATTGTGGTGGCTCACTTCAATGTATCCATTGGTGTGCCTTACACCAAGGTGAGGAAGTATGTAAAACCTTTAACAGATATTTATCTGTTAAACCATAAGTGACAAATGTCATGCACAAGTGACAGTTGTCACTTGTGACCGTTGTCATGCACAAGTGACTGTTGTCATTTGTGTGTGTGTAATCCTGTTACACCATCCCCCCGTTAAGCTTAGACGTGTCGGTCTCGACACGTCAATTAATATTCGGCACGAGATCAATCTCGTGCTGAATGCCCTTATCCTGCGGAAGCTCCGCAGGAATCTCTTCCGGGAGTACGTCTTTGTACTCCCTCAACAATTCGTAATAGGGACTCGACTTCAGCGAGTCCCAGCCTTGTTCCTCGAAGCGCTCTCGCTTCGTCTTCACACTGAGAGTGTCTTCACTCTCAGTGGTACTTCCCATGAAGAGCTGCCTCAGCTCTTCGCTCTCGCTCGCCGTTCTTTCGCTGTCCGAAAGAACGCAGACTTGCTCGATGCGTCCATCGTGCAAGTCGCGCGTGAAGCGCTTCCAGCTCGTGGCTGGAAGCGAAGTCAACTCCGTCGCCGTCGTCGGAGGATTAGCGAGTTCCATTTCACGATACTGGAATCCAGTATCGGTGAGCGTCAAGACGCTTAGCGTCTCGACGTCGGGCGTCACCGCCTCAGTCTGCTCAGTAGACTGTTCTCGTGGCGTCTCGGTCCCGGACCGAGACTTGCGCAGCGTTCTCCGCTTGCGCCGTCTTGTTGTTGTGCGGAGCCGGGCTCCGCACAGTTGTTCTTCTGGTCCAGGCCCGGCCGTGGACAGTTGTTCGCCGGCGGACCCTGCCCGCGGGCGCGCGGTATCAAGCCCGGCTTGACCGCATGTTCCTTCGTGCAGCCCGGCTGCAGGTAATGTGTCCTTTCGCCGGCAGACCTTGTCTGCGGGCGCGCGATATCAAGCCCGGCTTGATCGCATGGCGCTTCGTCGTACAGCCCGGCTGCACGACAGCATGCAAATTGCGTCAGTACGGGACGTTTGCAACCGTCCGTACTGTTTGCAGCGTCAACTCCCGGAGTTGACACGCCTTCGTCACCTCGACGCCATTCATTGGCGGAGCCCCTCATGACCGAGGGTGCTTCGACTCCCGGAGTCGACGCGTCGTCGTCGACCTGACCTCTTCGTGTCAGGGACTGTCCCTTACACGCTTGAACGCGAGTGTTGGTTCCCGGAACCAACATATCCTCATCTTCCGACGTCGGCAGCACCGCCGACGTGGATCCCACTTGTGCGCATCCTCGCGCACCCCTTGGACATTCCGGGACAGCGGCATTAAGCGCTGTCTCGACTGGCGAGTCGCGCGCACCTGCTGGTGCGTGCGCTGCGGTAACAGGGCCATCGCTCTCTGTTCCGCTGTCGCGGTCGAAGCGCACGAGCGTGCGCTTCTTCCAGTCTATCACCGGAACATGCCGTGCAAGCCACGGCATGCCCATAACAACGTCGAACTTATCGTCCAGGTCCAGGACGATAAAGTGTTCGACAAACACTCGTTGTTTGTACGAGAAGCGCACGTTCACGACGCGCTTCTCGGTCTTCACGATGGCACCTGTTGCCAATCGAACTTCCAGAAGACTTCGAGGTACCTTTACCACCTCGAAGTCAAGACTCGGTAAACTCCGCAGTCGAACAAATTTGTTCGACGCGCCCGAATCTACCAGAGCGCGAAGAGAGTCGCTCGCTCTGTTCGACGTTACCTTCAAGATGACCAGGTTCGGCCTGTCATCTTGCTTCTTGCAGTGAGAGCTGGTCTCACTGGGGGCTGCAGTCCTCAGTGTCGCGTGGCCAGTGTCGGCACGCCTGACTGCATTACCAGTAGGGCGCCCCGCGCCTACTGGACGTTCACGTTTTTTGTTTGTTCGCGGCGATGCCCGGCATCGCCACGACGGCCACCATTGTAGTGCACGGGAGCCGTGCACTCTCTGGCAAAGTGACCGGTCCTTCCGCAACGGAAGCATCGCACATTACTTCCGTGCTGCTGGTGAGCAGCAGCCGTTGCATTCGAGAGGTCCATTGGTTCCGGACCTCCCGTGCTCACTACCGGGCGCGGTTACGACCTCGGCACGTTCGCATGCAGTTTAGCCTGCCCCAGGCTAAACTCTTCTTGCATTGTGAGAGTAATCGCAGCTTCGAGAGTACTCGGGTACTCTCGGAAGAGATAGGTCTTCACAGGCCCATCTCTCAGTCCCTTCATGAACGTGACGACTTTAGTCGCCTCGTCTATCGGGTTGGTCACGATGTTCGAGACCAAGCACGCTGCGCGTAAGCATGGACGTAATGCTTACCCTGCTGTAGGTCGAGGAATTCCGCCCTCGACCGGAACTCATTTTGCGGGGGCTCAAACGCTTGTCTGAGCTCCTCTTTGAATATCTCGTACGTGCTGAAGCACGTAGGATCTGAGAGTCGGCGTCCGTACGCCCAACTCCTCGCCCATCCGCCAAGACATGACATGGTGAACGCAACCTTTGACAACGGGTCGACGATACGTCGAGCCGCAATGGCTGTGTCGAGTTCGACAAGCCATCCGAGGAGAGGCTCACCCTCTCTTCCAACGTAGTTGCTTAAACTCAGTTTCAACGACTGAGCACGCGGTGTCGTCCCCGACGACGCCGTCGCTGAGGAAGCAGCATCGCGCTGCTCCTTCATAATGAACCCCAGAGCAACACCATGTTGCTCCGTCGGCGATAGCGTATGCAGCATCGTAGCTATCGCCGCCTCCCCAATGGCTGTTGACAGTCGTTGGAGGGCCTCCCACTCTGGGTCAGACAGGTTTGGGCAATCCGCGCGTGCAACATGCGTTTCAGGCGTATAGGAGCTCTCTATGGGCACCTCCGTGCTCATGGGGTTCTCGGCTCCGCGTTCGTACACCTCGTACGAACGTCACGTAGTCGGTCGTTGGACGGACTACAAAGTGCTACCAGGTGTAGTGGGCCTACTTTGGCTCACTACTTTTGCTTACACGTCGCGCCACGTGTATGAGGAAGCGTAGGAGTTTATTAATAATTTGAATTAATTATACTTGAGTCCACAAGTATAATATAAATAAAATAAAACACCAAGTAGCTAGTTTAAGGTAAAATGAGAACTGTCTTGTTTGTAAATTGATCTTCCTCTTAAATCTGCTAAAACTGTGTATCATCTATGAAAGGGGTTGGCAGCGGCTGGCCCGCCAATATGCACGTCTCTAATTGGTAGAAAAATGCTGCTTTCTACCAATAGAATCTTTGGGTAGGTGTGGACCACTCATTGTGGTGGCTCACTTCAATGTATCCATTGGTGTGCCTTACACCAAGGTGAGGAAGTATGTAAAACCTTTAACAGATATTTATCTGTTAAACCATAAGTGACAAATGTCATGCGCAAGTGACAGTTGTCAGCTGTGACCGTTGTCATGCAGAAGTGACTGTTGTCAATTGTGTGTGTAACCCTGTTACATGTACCGCCATCTCACATGAGCAGAAGGCTGAGATTGACAAGTGGGTACGGGAAATGATTGATAAGGAAATTATTCAATCAAGCATCAACCCGTATCCCATCGTTCACACTGTCCACAATCGCTCCCTGATTTAATTTGTCGCCCGGACTCAACCTACTCCCCGTATTCAACACCGGGTCGCTCAACCCGTACGACACCCGACGCGTCTCTCGCGTATCCAAGTGATTTTACATGACAGCGCAATTGGGCAAATGGTGGAAGCGATCGTGGGCAGCGCAAGCGACTCAGCGCCGCACAGTATTAAATAATATGAGTGGGTGAGGTGAACCCACATGGGAACCGCTAAAAAATACAAACCAAGTATGTGGTCTGGTCCAAGCGTATTAAGCGAAATGTCAACATCAACACCGAAAACGGCGTCGGAATTAACACATTAGCAACTGTACTGGATACTTTTCGGGAATGCGACTTCTTTCACCAGCGCAACGGGAAAACAAGCTCATGCAAAAAATATTTTAACCAATCAAAATTGTGATATCAGAAAAATTAATATTAGCCAATAAATGTGGTTAAGAGCGCATTCGATCCGCACATCGCGATATGGCGAGGGGAGTGACGACACGCGCGCCGTACGGCAGCGCTGTGAAGACGCCGTGCGACGCGTGTGGCAAGGCGATATCGCGCACCAACCTTTCCAAGCACAAGAAGAAGTGCAAGGGCACCAAGGAGCGGCTCTCACGCAGTGAGATCCGGAAGAAGTCGTGGGAGAAGAACCGCGCCAAGCGTGTCGGCGCCCAGCGTGCCAAGCGTGCCGCGCGTGCATTCGAGCGACTTGAAGGTGGGTTTAATCTATTGCGACCATAAGTTACCGTTATTTCTAACACGTGTCTCTAGAGTTACGAGCGGAGCTTCTCGAACTAGAAAGTGTATCTCTCCCTCCGAAACCCGAGCCTGTAGGCTTGAAAGGGCACGAACTGGAAGATTTAAGTCGTGATGCAGACCTATTTGAGTACATCTTCACCCAGGTAAGTGTTGATGGATGAAAATCAAAAGGTTCTCATGTGTTTATTAATATTACTGTGTTCAGATGGAGCACAAGGACTTGCTGTCGCAAATTTGGTTTAAACGAACCTTTCTACTGTTGCATCCCGATAAGCGCCACCGCATGCCACCTGAGTTTCAGGTGGAACCCGCAAGTACGTTACTTCAATCCACGTGCAAGCAGTTTGTCTTCTATAGGCAGCGTATGCTCAAGGAAGAAGCAAACACGCTGTTTGGGGAGCGCGTTCGACTTCAAAAGTACCGCAGTTACTTACAGACAACTTTTAAAGCGAAGATCGACCGGTGGCTTGCTGACTGCGAGGATGCCCGTCATGAGAACAATTTACTGAAGGCGCCTATCCAAGACCAGATTGACGCGTTCGGAGAAGGCAAGAGCTGCAAATCGTTGATAGAGTTTGAAGCTTCGTACTTGGCGCGCTTTGCTGAGAAGGACAAGACTTATGAGGCTGAGGCGAAGAAAAAAGCAACGATATCCGCCCGGGAGCGCCGTTTCGAGGCTGCTTTTGGTATTGAATCTGACTCTGAGGGTGATTAAGGGATTAGGTAAACTCGGATAGCTTTGTATCCGATTAATAAAAAGGCCATCGTTAGTCAACAATATAAGAATTAGTATGACAAGACTTAAAGTACTAAGACAAGACTAAAAGTACTAAAACAAGACTAAAAGTACTACGACAAGACTAAAAGTACTGGAGTAAAAATGAATGGCGAAGAGGCTCACAATTGATTTGGCTGGACAGGAAGCTGTGAGCGCACAGTTTATTTTGTTTCTTTCCAATGGCATCACAGCCAACGTCTCAACGACCCTCATTTCAAGAGCTATTGCAAGGTGGAATTGCGACAGCTACGCATGTGATCAAGAAGGAAACCAGGGACGTCTACGCATCCTACTTTAAGAAGTTTTGCGATTTCTGCGTCGCAAATGAATACCCGGATCCAGCTATGGTGCGCCATCACGAGCTTCCCTCTCTTCTTGTTGCATTCATGGAAAGTGTATCGGTCTCTAGTGCTGTATCTAACCAGACTGCCGAGAAGATACGAGCTGCCGTTGCAAACTACTACAGTAGTCAAGAGCGTCGTGATGCTGCCGGTCCAGATAAGTGGGTGGTGGTCACCGACGAGAATGGAATTAAGTACGGTCTGGGAAACCCAGCAAAAGACTCGTTTGTTCGGCAGTTCATGCGCGGTCTCAAGAAGCGCAAAAGTGTGGAGTTTACTCAGCGCCAAGCCACGCCTATTTCGCTGGACATGCTTAACGTTCTGCACAGCCATTTGGCGACCACAGAAGGATTCACGGAAGCAAGTCGCTTGTGGTTTACAGCGGTATCCGCTTTTGCGTTCTATAGCATGTGCCGAATTAACGAGGTGTTGAGCCTGCAGTGGAAAAATTTAACGCTAGGGCTCACGCGACAAAGCGTTTCGGACCCTATCTCATCCATATCGTTTGCATCATACAAACTTGAAGGACGGAAAACTGAGGTCGCAGAAGGCCGCTGCCATAATCTACACCACTTGGACGAGCGTGAACGATCAATTGATGCTTTGTATCATATGACGGCCTGGCTGGCGTACATCCAAACGAAGACGGATCATCGATGGAGTGACACAGATTATGTATTTCCGGCACTTTCGAAGATTTCAAAGAACGTTCTCAAGACGGACACAACTACAACGGAATGTGAAAATGCGCGTGTGGAATGGGGCAAGAAAATGTCAGAACAGGCATTCATCACCTTGCTTAACTGTGTGGTTCGTGATCTCAATCGAAATGGAACGAAGACTCGCGGCTACGTTAGACAAGCGTGGAGAGATATCTGGTTTACATCGCATACCTTTCGTCGGGCTGGCGCGCAGTACCGGTTCATGTTTGCCGTCCCAGAAAAGCGATGGTCACTCAGAATGGTAAAGTGGTGGGCTGGCTGGACACAAAATGAATCGGCGGAGACCCTTGTGCGCTATCTTCTTGACCAAGCATCTAGCGACGAAGATAAACAACTAGCGGATTGTTTGGCCCCAGATCGTGAAGTCTACACAGGTTGTCCGACGACGTTTACCGGTAGAAAGCGAAGTGCGGCAGCTAATACTAGGCAGACGCCTTCAGAAATCTCACTGGAAAAGCGTTTGAAGGCCCTCGAAAAATCTACAAGTACTTTAGAAGAAAAACTTGATACCCTGATAGCGATACTACACCCTGGGAGGAGCCCTGCGCCTGAGCCATTGCGCGATCGGCCTGGATGCAGTGAACAGGTATCTATTCTCCCTCCAGCAAAAGATTGGAAGGATTTGTGTCGCATGTATTGGAAGGCGGATCCTTCTCGTCATTTATTCAAGCCAGTATGCGATTGGACCAATCTGGACAAAAAGAAAAGCGGTGTGCTTCCCAGCCTCTTTAGCGTTGCCAAACTGATTGCCCAAGATGTGTTGGAATTTGCCATCCAGAAGGGAGTTGCTGACCCAAGGGAGGTTTCGGACGCTACACTAACCGCGTATTCGGCTTACTATACCACACATTGGTTGAATGACAGTGTTATTCCGAATATGTGTGTACTCACGATTGACACACTTGCACGATATATTCGTCTCGACAAAAAGCGCCGACTTGTGAAGACTCGGCATGCGTACATGCAAGGAATTGTGTAGTTTATAATGTCATCGTATTGTAGGTCTTGTCCTAGTACAGCAAGTCTTGTCTTAGTACTTTTAAGCTTGCCGTAGTAATATTGGTCTTGTCTGAATTTGCTAGTACTATTAGTCTTGTCGTATCTTTGTAGGAGACCGACCGTCTCTAAGACCTTATCTAACCGACCTAAATGAGTACTGTAAAAAAATATTTTTTTGATCGTTCAACGATTGGTGCATATTCGCATATAGGATTTTTCTGATTCGTCATGCAACCCGATTTTGCATATTTCATTGTTTCATGCGATGGAAGTTGCTTCTGACACCGCGTCATACAAATTCCAAATATCGTGGAAGTAGCTTCTTTTTCCTTGCGCAGCAGATTTGAATAGGAGCGATAATAGGGTTAGGTCTACTATACATTCGCTAAGTGATTCATCAGAACCTAACCCTTCATTTTGTAAATGGAAGCGCTACTTCAAGGTACCAGATAGAATTTCGAGGAATGCGAAATTGAAGATCAAGAAGAAGCAATACAATTATCAAATTATTCTGAATTAACCGGACCGTAGCCATATCAGATCTAGACACACCGGACAAGCAGGACTGGATCTGGTTGACACGAAAAGTGTCCTCATAGTTCTCAGAGCATCCTGCGAGACGAGCTGTGCGATTTACCTGCCGAATGAATGTCCACCGTGTGGACCACACAACATATTCGATCTGGATCGCATCGTCCGCGGCGGTGCGCGCGGTAGAACTTCTTGACGACGTCGTCTGATCACCACTCAGGGATCCCGAGGGCGTCGACACCACGTGCGAGCGCAACGAACGCGCAATGCCCATCGCCAGAGGCGCCCGTGGCCTAAGAGACCACGCCCGGCTGCGGCAGCGCGAACTCATCGGCCGCCGGAAGCTTCGTTGACTAATTCTAGGTACCTGCAAAGGCGTCCTCTTCGAGCAGCCAATGAGGCTGCCAGGAGTCCACCGTCTTCCCTGCCGATGCGACATACTCGACAAAGTGCCGTGAGTCGTTAGTTATTTGAGTTCCTAGCCGATTCGTGATCGTCCAGATGTGCCACCGAGTCATTGTCGCAGCCTCACGGCTAGATGTCTTCCGCCCAGCTGCACGAGCAATCGGCGCGGAGCGCGGCCCCCAGTCGGGCGCGCAGCAGTTTGCTTCGTGCGCACCATTCCAGGCTCTCGAGGGAGCAAGTGGTTGCGTAGGACGGGCGTGCAGGAAGCAAGCAGCAGCAGTGCCTCGAAAGTGGCGCGGGCGCGGAGTTGAAAGAAAATTGCTGACTGAGGTGAAGCGGAAGCTAGGAGACGAAGATAAGTGAGACAGAGCAGTCAACGATAAGAAGTCGAGGCCGTGCAACAGCAGCTCCAGCGCGAGGACGAGAGATAGTGGCTTGACTTCAACTTCAGCAGTCAGAGACAGCAGGTATGAGGGAACTTCAATTTGCAGAGGGGAGAGTGTAAGATATGTAGCGGTGTACCAAATTCATGGTACATCGTGTTGAAAAGGATATTACTAAATACAGGGGCTACCACAACACGTGTTTGGCTGCAGGCAGTTGGTCAGGGAATGGCCAGCGCACTTCACAATCTCCCCGCCAGCCCCATGAACCTCCTCCTCTTCCTCCTTCGCCCACCGCAGGCCAGTTTTGTATCAGTACCAGAAAGGTCACACCACTACCGCAGTTGCAGCAGATGTAACAGATAACGCACGCCTAGAACAAACTAAACCACATCCACGTGGTTTGGTTCGGTAAACAAACCAAACCAAAATTACCAATGAATCAGGTTCGAAATGGTTTCGTGGTTTGAACCGAGTGAGACGCTGCAACAGAGCTCGCAATCGGCCGGGTAAAATGCTTACCCGGCCGGGTATACCCGAACTTCGAGTAGGGTGCGGGTACCCGAAATTATCCTCGGGTGGGTTGCGGGTACCCGAGTTTATCAGTAATGTAGCATACAGTACAACCGCTTGCCTTTGTTATAGATACAGCCCGCTTCTCCGTGATATTTTCATCCCAAGAAAAGACAGCGATTGTACAAGACGCTGGGAGAGCACCAGTTCTTGTGCTTCACCAACCCGATCGACTGTATAATCTACTAAACCGTGTGCAGGCCGTACTCGCTCGCACAAAAAGCAGAAAAAACAAGTTCCGCTTCATTCATTGTGGGTGCTGCAGACTTGTGCTCTTCGGACGAGAGACATGACGAACATGCACCATGCGTAAATCTTGATGAGCAAGAGGAGTTCGACAAATACATGAGCTGCTCCTAGGTAAAGACAACAAAACCAACCTCGACATATTGGAATGGTGGAACTCCACAGGTAAACCTCCATATCCGAAGCTTGCGATGGTGGCAAGGACGATACTGTGCATTCCGGCGTCAAGCGCCGTATCGGAAAGCAATTTCTCCACTGCGGGAATTGTAATGTGTAAATCGCGGCATTCCCTCAATCCATCGATGCTAGACGATATTCTCGTAGTGAGATCTAATAGCGATCTCATCGACTAAGAGTAAAGATGAACTCACCATATATTGCACGTTTTGTTTCGAATGGCTCTGTTTGTATATAATGGGCCAGGTAAAGTTCGGGTACCCGAACGGTGCCGTCGGGCGGGTGCGGGTACCCGGAGCGAACAAGAGGAGCGATCGGGCGGGTGCGGGTAACCCGAAAATCGCCATTTGCGAGCTCTGTGCTGCAAACCAAAGCAAGCAAACCACGAGAATGTGGTTGGCTAAAATCCTCGATTTGAAACTGTTCACGATGCGGCTCTTATCGAGAAGTGCCGCGCTGCACAGCCGAAAGGCCAAGTGTCGTTGAAGACTGGAGCCGCTGTCAAAGACAAAAGCTGCATCAGGGTGATTTGCTCACCGCCTTCAGGAATGCAAATCCTGCCATACAGGAGGTGCAAGCGAATAAGCTAACCTTGCTACCGATACCAGCCGCAGATTCTAATTCTTCGGGGGGTACAAGCTATGCGGCTTGCTTGGGCGTGGCCTTTGAAGAGAGCCTTTGAAGAGAGCCCGCCCGAAGAGCAGAGAGCCATGTTGACCAACCAGGCAGTGGAAAAAGCAAACCATCGGTTGCAGCTGAAGCTCAACTCCAAACCACGAAACTCCAAACCTCAGGAATGGTTCAAGAGCATTGGTCTGGTAACGTTCAAACTAAAGTAACGGTTCAACGGTCGTGAAATATAACTTCGAACCATTAGTTTGCACTTTGGTTGGTTTGGTTTGTTCAAGGCGTGAGATAACGTTAACCATTCAGAGCAAAAAATGAGAAGTGCTTTGCTCTGAGGAGTTTGTGTCGACTCTATTGGAGTTGGCGGCCCCCACTTACGCTCAGGACTTGCGGGTTGACACGACGTCTGACGATACGACACAGTGGAAGTACATGTATCCGTTGGCTTGGATACTCCTATTTCCAGAAGCAAGGAGAAACTGGATAAGAAACTCAAGACGGAGTTCAGCATCGCATGCTGATCGGACAAGTTTAGAATTCGTAGGACCTACAACACCTAGCACTCACTTTTCATATTCCAGTCATCGAAAGCCGACCCGCCTCGCCGCACCCTACGACTCGGACAAGCTCAATAAATTTTCCCTGTGCCCCAACCACGACTGCGTAGGAAAGAGACAGCTAGCCAGCCACCAGGGGATACCGGCTAGGCTCATGCAGGATCATTCGCTGCAGTATAATATATCCAGGTTTAATTAGTCCGCGGGAGTACTGTTCGGATGTCAAAGCATGCTTGCCGACAAAAATCGGTACCAAAACTCCGACTGCAGGACTGGCTTTGGTAACGGAGTCCAGACTCCGTTGAAAAGATTTCTCTGTCGGGTAATAGAACAACAGACGTGCGAGTCCATTGATAGTCGGTCTAACGTGTTAGTTCGAGAAGAATTCACCCGTTACGTCGAAAGGAAAGGCTGGCGTCGTCAAGACTACCGTTTCATAAACTCGCGACGATTCGTCAGCGACGCTAGCAATGAAACTAGGCATCGCGAGAGCAACTCCATGTTACCACTCAAAAGAGGATAACTTGGCGCAGGCTGTCAAACCACCCACCAATCTAGGAGCGATCAGAGTGACTGATTGATACCTCTACTTTCCCTCTCTTACGGACAGTAAAATATTTTCCGGTGTTGACACATTGCATCATTTCAGCGGGAGTGACGTAACGGGTCTTTTCCAGGCTTGGTATCCTTACTGCGCAGGAAAGCCTATCGTGGCTGTTCAGTTTCGTGGCACGCAACGGCCTCATGGCCAAGAAGCCGCAATGCAAGCTAACTGCTTCAAGAAACCTACAACTCATTAGCGCCCTTTAGCACGTGTTCGCCGAGATCGTGTTGGCGTTCGATGTACGTTACGTCGTTCTGACAGCAAAAGGTCGAGCCGTTGCCTGCGTCCTTCGGCCTCCGTTGCTGTCTTGGGCTGTACTCTCATTCCTCCATTTTCCGGCTATCATCAACACCCGATCTTACAGACTGCTCAAGTTTCGATTGCTACTCGACAGTGCCGTCACTGTACAATGCGTCCGCGCCAAGCTGCTGCACTCGTTGCCTTCGCTTGCCTTACGGTCGCGGGACTTGCCAGCACTGGGGTGCCCGCAGAGAATGTGCGGGCAATCTCTGCTATCGGATGCAGCGGTTCCGAGCGGGATTGCATGCTACCAAGCTACAACAGGAAGCTAAGACAAGAAGCCCCAACAACGCCGCCTACCGGAACAACTTCCCCTCCAGCGACGACCAATCCCCCCGGCACTACATCACCCCCAGGAACAACTCGACCTCCCGCCACTACGCCACCACCAGGAACGACCTCACCTCCAGCGACAACGACTCCTACCGGCACTACGTCACCGCCTGGAACAACTTCCCCACCAACTACAACCAACCCTCCCGGCTCTACTTCGCCGTCTGGAACTACGTCACCGCCAGGGACAACTTCGACACCAGGGACGACTAGCCCTCCCGGCTCCACTTCGCCACCAGGGACGACTAGCCCTCCCGGCTCCACTTCGCCGCCTGGAACTACTTCGCCACCAGGGACGACTAGTCCTCCCGGCTCTACTTCGCCGCCTGGAACTACTTCGCCGCCAGGGACAACCAACCCTCCCGGCACTACGTCACCGCCAGGGACAACTTCGCCACCAGGGACGACTAGCCCTCCCGGCTCTACTTCGCCGCCTGGAACTACTTCGCCACCAGGGACGACCAACCCTCCCGGCACTACGTCACCGCCAGGGACAACTTCGCCACCAGGTACGACTAGTCCTCCCGGCTCTACTTCGCCGTCTGGAACTACTTCGCCGCCAGGGACAACCAACCCTCCCGGCACTACGTCACCGCCAGGGACAACTTCGCCACCAGGGACGACTAGCCCTCCCGGCTCCACTTCGCCGCCTGGAACTACTTCGCCGCCAGGGACAACCAACCCTCCCGGCACTACGTCACCGCCAGGGACAACTTCGCCACCAGGGACGACTAGTCCTCCCGGCTCTACTTCGCCGTCTGGAACTACTTCGCCGCCAGGGACAACCAACCCTCCCGGCACTACGTCACCGCCAGGGACAACTTCGCCACCAGGGACGACTAGTCCTCCTCCCGGCTCTACTTCGCCGCCTGGAACTACTTCGCCGCCAGGGACAACCAACCCTCCCGGCACTACGTCACCGCCAGGGACAACCAACCCTCCCGGCACTACGTCACCGCCAGGGACAACTTCGCCACCAGGGACGACTAGTCCTCCCGGCTCTACTTCGCCGTCTGGAACTACTTCGCCGCCAGGGACAACCAACCCTCCCGGCACTACGTCACCGCCTGGAACTACTTCGCCACCAGGGACGACTAGCCCTCCCGGCACTACGTCACCGCCAGGGACAACTTCGCCACCAGGGACGACTAGTCCTCCCGGCTCTACTTCGCCGTCTGGAACTACTTCGCCGCCAGGGACAACCAACCCTCCCGGCACTACGTCACCGCCAGGGACAACTTCGCCACCAGGGACGACTAGCCCTCCCGGCTCTACTTCGCCGCCTGGAACTACTTCGCCGCCAGGGACAACCAACCCTCCCGGCACTACGTCACCGCCAGGGACAACTTCGCCACCAGGGACGACTAGTCCTCCCGGCTCTACTTCGCCGTCTGGAACTACTTCGCCGCCAGGGACAACCAACCCTCCCGGCACTACGTCACCGCCAGGGACAACTTCGCCACCAGGGACGACTAGCCCTCCCGGCTCCACTTCGCCGCCTGGAACTACTTCGCCACCAGGGACGACTAGCCCTCCCGGCTCTACTTCGCCGCCTGGAACTACTTCGCCACCAGGGACGACCAACCCTCCCGGCACTACGTCACCGCCAGGGACAACTTCGCCACCAGGGACGACTAGCCCTCCCGGCTCTACTTCGCCGCCTGGAACTACTTCGCCACCAGGGACGACCAACCCTCCCGGCACTACGTCACCGCCAGGGACAACTTCGCCACCAGGGACGACTAGCCCTCCCGGCTCTACGTCACCGCCAGGGACAACTTCGCCACCAGGGACGACTAGTCCTCCCGGCTCTACTTCGCCGCCAGGGACAACCAACCCTCCCGCCACTACGTCACCGCCAGGGACAACTTCTCCACCAGGAACGACTAACCCACCCAGCTCTACTTCGCCGCCAGGAACTACTTCGCCACCAGGGACGACTAGTCCTCCCGGCTCTACTTCGCCGCCTGGAACTACTTCGCCACCAGGGACGACCAACCCTCCCGGCACTACGTCACCGCCAGGGACAACTTCGCCACCAGGGACGACTAGTCCTCCCGGCTCTACTTCGCCGCCAGGGACAACCAACCCTCCCGGCACTACGTCACCGCCAGGGACAACTTCGCCACCAGGGACGACTAGTCCTCCCGGCTCTACTTCGCCGCCTGGAACTACTTCGCCACCAGGGACGACCAACCCTCCCGGCACTACGTCACCGCCAGGGACAACTTCTCCACCAGGAACGACTAACCCACCCAGCTCTACTTCGCCGCCAGGAACTACTTCGCCACCAGGGACGACTAGTCCTCCCGGCTCTACTTCGCCGCCTGGAACTACTTCGCCGCCTAGAACGACGAATCCGCCAGGAACAACTTTGCCGCCCAGAACGACGAATCCACCGGGCACTAGATCACCGCCCGGAACTACCTCACCGCCTGGGACGACAAATCCGCCGGCTACAAGATCACCCCCTGAAACTACCTCTCCTCCTTGTACCTCAAGGCCTCCGAGCTCGTCATCACCTCCAGGAACGCGCTCACCGTCCGGAACATCTCGTCCGCCGAGTTCATCATCACCCACCGGAACATATCGGCCACCGAGTTCATCGTCACCTGGCACGACCCGCCCGCGCTACCCCAGCGATGGCAACTACGGCACTCGTCGTCCTACCTCAAACACTCCTGCTACCCGCCACCCCAGCACAAACGCGCCAGCTAACTACCGCCACCCGACCCCAAAGCCGGCAACTACAGTCGCGCCTCGGACCGAAGGGCGCGACTATAACTCAGCAGCGTTCATGCGTGAGTCGCCATCAACTTTCAACCACGAAAGAAGGTCGTATGAAACCTGGGAGTCAAAGCACAAGTACCATTCCACACCAGCACACAAGCAGACGGAGAAGCCCAAGCATCATTAAGGTTCCAACGGCCCCTCCACACGACCTGCCTTCGCTCGCGATGGGATGTATCTTCACTTCTACTCTCGCCGTTGCGCTGGCGAGTTCAGTCTGCAGTCACCACTTGTGACTGCAGACTGAACGCACCGTAAGTAACAGTTTCGAGCATTTGTATATTCATCATCATACATTCGAGTTTGTTCATTCCTATGATCCCTATGTTTCGGCGAATTGATATGAATGTACACTACTTAACGCTATCTCGCTTTCCTGCAATCTACTGGGGGGAGCGCATGTAGGTATATAATAAATGCAAGCAGCTCCCTGTGTTGCGCCTCATGTGTTTGAACTGGATCGGCTAGGGCGTTGTGACCAAGTTCACGTGTTGAAACCAACCCGCAACGCGGTGGCTCACCGCACAATAAACTGGCCATATTCATTCCTATAGAGCGCCACCAAACGCTTATGGTGTCAAGATACGTTCCGTGGTGGAAGTGCTAATACTTCCTGCACTGGCCATGTTCGCTTGTTTTTGCTGAAGCAAAACCGGAGCAGCTCGCATGGGTAAATATGAGCACTAGTAGGTTTAGCGTACACTCATCGGTGGCGCTGATTCTTCTGCTTGCGAGCCGGGATTACAAGTGCCGACGTGCTTGTAGTGGAGCAATATGACGCCGTCTACTCGCTTTCTGAAGACCGTGGTCTACCATGCACCGGTTCCGGTGTAGTTCAGCAAGGCACGGCGTGCCCACAAAATGATGACGTTGCCGTCTCCGACTGTAATTCAACACTAGGCACGTTCGACGGCAAAAAATGCGTGGCCAACGTAGATGCCAAGTGCGCCGTTATCGCGGATTCCACGTCGGGGTGTGTGTTTCCCCGTTCAGACAGCGCTAGACGTCTTGTAGTAACGGCAGGACCATCAACAGCCCCGCCAGCAACTACAGCACCACCTCCAGCAACAACAAAGCCACCAGTGACAACTCAACCTCCGGCAACGACCGCTCCACCGGTGACGACCCAGCCACAAGTAACAACAGCTCCACCCGTGGCGGTGACAACACAACCACCAGCAACGACAAACCCACCGGCGACGACGCTACCTCCTGGAACTACCCAGCCGCCGGCAACGACAAACCCACCAGCGACGACGCTACCTCCTGGAACTACCCAGCCGCCGGCAACGACAAACCCACCAGCGACGACGCTACCTCCTGGAACTACCCAGCCGCCGACAACGACATTATCGCCAGCGACCACAACTCCACCGGCAACGCCCAAGCCACTTGTCAGTACAGCGCCACCATCAATGTCAGTACGGCCGAGATCGTCTTCGCCTCCTGAAACGAGGTTCCCCTCTAGCAGTTCTTCGCCGCCTAGAATCCGCTCGTCTTCGCCGCCAACGACGTCGTCGCCGCGACGAACCCCCTCTCCGTCAGCGATTCCTATACCGCCTAGAACCTCCTCACCCTCGAAAACGGCGTCTCCAAGCACGAAGAGGACCCCCAGCACGCATCCCGGCCCCATTAATTCCCCCGTCACGATGCCCCCGACTCCTGATCCTCGCACGAAAACTCCCTCTACAGGTTTCAACACGCCACCTGTGAAAACCTCGCGCCCTCCCGCCCCGACAATGCACAGCCCAGCCCGGGGAACCCCCGCGCCGACCGCTGCGCCGCACGCCACTCGACCCACGCCGAAGCCCCACCCGGCGCCGCAGCCCAAGCCGAAGGCAGTGCACCAGACCGAGCCTCGGCCGCCACAGCATTTCCACAAGTGCCACGTCCGCCACTCGACCGTGAAGAAGCCGGCCATTGCAAGAAAGTATCATCGCTTTAGGTGAGGTCATCTCTAGCAGACCTGAAGAGCAGCGAACACCCATGTTTTGAGAAGGAGGCCATTCGGTTATGTAGTTGTGCATCCCATACACAATACACTTGACGCATTGCGTCGTGTTCACCACCGTGTGGCTGTCAAGTCAAGCCATATCCGATACCGCTGGTGGGGCGCAGTGAGTCAGCCGAAATGGGGTGTCACAGGCGCGGGGTGCGTTGTGTCATTTTGTCGGGGGATCCCGACAGGCATGAAGATGGCCTGCTGCTCAAGGTCGCAAGTAGCGACTCGCAACTGTGGCGGCCACCCTTTACGATGCTGAAGTGTCTGCACGATAGACACACCGAGGTACGCAGCCCACTACAGAAGAAAGTAGCGGCGAGTGCGAGCTCAACGAATCGGTAGAGATCGACCCGCCAACTTGGCATCTTCGCCAACTCGGCCCGAGGACGATGGATATCCGTCCCCCAGCAGTGCTGGCAACACAACGACAACTACGCTCGACTTGCTGCCTGCGACCGCGCGTGCATCCATAACGCGGCTTCCGGTGGGTCCCACCGACTTCTTTCGAGTCACTGGATCTTTTTCTGGCGTTGCAAGGTAGTGATGCGCATCACGGAGCGCCTATCACCGCGGTCTCCGCTGCGAATGCCCTTGCGACGAGCAGCGAGACGGCGGCCGCGTCGCTCGCGGGCACTCGCAGCCAAGACACCCCGCGAGTCACAGCCCGCAGCAGGCACTTTTGCGGCAATCCTTGAAGCGAGGCTATTCGCGGCGCGAAGCGCGACCCGGGTGCGCTCGCTAGTCGTGGGCTTTCCGTTCGTTCACCCACTACAACAAATTTTGCGCCACTCGCGGGTGGTTGAAGCTAATGGGTGCGCCATTGCATTGCACGCGACCAGCAGGCTGCATTGCAGCGGAGACGTTCGTCTGCTGCTGCCTGCCGCGGAGATTGTCGAACTCTGCACGCCCGACCCCGCGAGGCGAGGCCCGCGCATTTGCCACGCAGAGGCGAGCCGACCGCGTCGCGCTCTCTCCGCTGTGCGCGACAACAGCGGTGATGGCCCGCGAGCCTTTTTCCGCGCGACAACTTCAATCACACCAAAACGTGCCCCTTCAATCGCGCCCGATTACTGGACGCAAGCCTCTTTGACAGCTCGGCCGCACGCCACTCAACGCAGCAACCCACCGCAACACGGGAACCCAATGGAGACCGACCGGCCCACCGGCTCGGCCTAACCCAAGCGCGAGGTTCCGGCAGAGTGGCCGCGGGTTCACCGCCCAGTCTCCTCTCCGCTCACTTTTCAATTTGCTCGCGTCCGAGCACTTGACCTTCCGCTCTCCCGAACCTCCAAGCTTCGACCTCCCCGCTGACCGTCGCGGATTTACCTCCCATGGCGCCACCTCGCCTGCTCTTCGCCGCGCTGCTCGCCGCAATGGGCGCCTTAGCTGCCGCCGACCTGCCCGTGTCGGTGCAGTACGACGCCACCTACACCATCGCTTCGTCCCGCGGCGCGATCTGCTCCGGTGCCGGCAAGGCGCCGGCCGGCACGGCCTGCCCGCTCAAGGGCGACGTGGCCACGGCCGACTGCCACCCGTACCTCTACTCCTTTGATGGCAAGCACTGCACAGCCAAGGAGGACGCCAAGTGCGCCATCGTGCTCGGCGACACCTGGGGCTGCGTCTTCCCCTCCGTCTCGGGCAGCACGGCCACGCCCTGCCCGACCACGTACGAGGCCGGCACGCCCAACGTGACGCCGGCCGCCACCAAGGGCGGCATGGGCAACGAGTACCCGACGCCGGCACCGACCACGCCGTGCCCCGGAACCAACCTCCCCATGCCGACCTACATGACGCCGACACCGGCACCGACCAAGCAGGGATACACACCAGCTCCGACCATGAAGGGGTACACGCCGGCTCCGACTACCCCTTGTCCGGAAGGAGGCATGACACCGGCACCGACCATGAAGGGGTACACACCGGCTCCGACCATGAAGGGGTACACGCCGGCTCCGACTACCCCTTGTCCGGAAGGAGGCATGACACCGGCACCGACCATGAAGGGGTACACACCGGCTCCGACTACCCCTTGTCCGGAAGGAGGCATGACACCGGCACCGACCATGAAGGGGTACACACCGGCTCCGACTACCCCTTGTCCGGAAGGAGGCATGACACCAGCACCGACCATGAAGGGGTACACACCGGCTCCGACCATGAAGGGGTACACGCCGGCTCCGACTACTCCGTGTCCGGAAGGAGGCATGACACCGGCACCGACCATGAAGGGGTACACACCGGCTCCGACTACTCCTTGTCCGGAAGGAGGCATGACACCGGCACCGACCATGAAGGGGTACACACCGGCTCCGACCATGAAGGGGTACACGCCGGCTCCGACTACCCCTTGTCCGGAAGGAGGCATGACACCGGCACCGACCATGAAGGGGTACACACCGGCTCCGACCATGAAGGGGTACACGCCGGCACCGACCACGCCGTGCCCTGAGACCATGGCTCCCGAGACGCCCTGCCCCGAAGGACCAACTCCAGCGCCGAGTACGCCTTGTCCCGGGACGGAGGGACCAGCAACCCCATGCCCAGAGACGCCCAAGCCTGAGACGCCTTGCCCGGAAACACCGGCGCCGACCACGCCGTGCCCAGGTACTGAAGCACCGGAAACGCCTTGTCCCGAGACCCCAGCTCCCACCACGCCGTGTCCTGAGACTGAAGCACCGGAGACACCGTGTCCTGAAACACCGATGCCGGAAACCCCTTGCCCGACAACACCGACTCCATACACTCCGTGCCCGGAGACGGAAGCACCGGAAACACCATGCCCCGAAACACCGTCACCCGAGACACCGTGCCCCGAGACGCCTGCGCCAACTACACCTTGCCCGGAGACGCCTCCACCGACGACACCATGTCCTGAGACTGAAGCACCGGAGACGCCCTGCCCGACGACGCCTGCACCGATGACCCCATGCCCAGAGACACCTACTCCGGAAACACCTTGCCCGGAGACGCCTACCCCCGAGACGCCGTGCCCCACGACGCCTACGCCGGAGACGCCTTGCCCCGAAACTCCGACCCCAGAAACTCCATGCCCTGAGACCCCTCCACCAACGACGCCGTGTCCTGAGACTGAAGCGCCGGAAACGCCTTGCCCGCAGACGCCTGCGCCAGAGACTCCTTGCCCAACGACTCCGACTCCAGAAACCCCGTGCCCCGAGACATACGCTCCAAACACGCCGTGTCCTGAGACGGAAGCACCGGAGACACCGTGTCCTGAAACACCGATGCCGGAAACTCCTTGCCCAACAACACCGACGCCCGAGACACCATGCCCCGAGACGGAAGCACCGGAAACACCATGCCCCGAAACACCGTCACCCGAGACACCGTGCCCCGAGACGCCTCCGCCAACAACACCTTGCCCGGAGACGCCTCCACCGACGACACCATGCCCAGAGACTGAAGCACCGGAAACGCCGTGTCCGGAAACCACAGCGCCAAGCACTCCGCCGCCGGAGACTCCATGCCCAGAGACAACTGCACCCCCGACCACTCCGGCTCCGGAAACTCCTTGCCCGGAGACTTCGGCACCAAGCACTCCCCCGCCAGAGACGCCTTGCCCTGAGACGTCAGCTCCGAGCACTCCGGCTCCGGAGACGCCTTGCCCGGAGACATCAGCTCCGACTCCGGCTCCGGAAACTCCTTGCCCGGAGACGTCAGCTCCGAGCACTCCGTACCCGTACGATGGCCAGCAGAACCAAGACCAAGGCCAACAGAACCAAGACCAGTACGGCCACCGCGAGTAGGCGGCCTCTCTTTCCGCCGCGCGGACTCACCTGCGTTTATTTTTCTTTGCGTAGCACTGGGCAGTCATATGTAGACCAGCAGGAATGCAAGACAGCGCGCATCGAGCCGGGAGCGTGCGAGCCTTGCACTATCCGTACAGTAGCAAGGTCTTTTGACCAGCCCCAAAATCCAAAATCACTGAATGAAAAATACCTACGGATACCGAAGAAAAAACACATGGCTAACACTGCGTTCAACACTCTCTGTCGCGATATCCGTGCGGGAAATCAATTATCGCGTTCTAGAATCCAGTAAAACTGCTAATGTCTCCGAATACTAGACGCTCTGAATCCATCCTTCCAATCCACTCAACATAATGCTGAACGTGGCAGTGAAGGCGCCGCCCTCTCCGGGTCCCTGGACGCCGTCGCGCTGGTGCTGCTGCACCACGATGACCACTTCCGTCGATTTTCAGTGTCTGGAGCGTTATCCCAGACCGTGTCGGAAAATAAAATAAAAATGTATTGCACTCGAAAATCACCCGTAATAATCATTGCAATACTCATTGTTCAAGATTACATAATTATATTGAAAATAGCAATAATACAAATATTAGTAAAATTTTAGTATGTGTTTTTGTATGCACCTCCAACAGGTATGATATTGAGGCCAGGAATGTTGCAATAATAGTGATTTAAATATCTTACAGGCCATTAAGTTATAATTATGTGGAGAAATATCATAATTACTGTATTTATATTATTTTTGCGATCCCTGCCTCTCCGTTTTAATCGCGCTAATGAAGCGCATTGCGACGTCAAACCGAGCTTTTATTCGCCAGAACAGCAAGCAGATCGGCTTGGAATTGGTCTGGAGGATTACTTGCGTGAATTAGCGGCTAAATCTCAGCTTATCAGGCCGCGCATATCAAGGTGCTGGAGCTGCAGAACCGCACACTGCAAACGCACAAGAAGATGCTGGTGCAAGATGTGAAGCGATTACAGCCGTACTCGCAGGCAAATCTGGCGGCGCACGTGCAGGAAGCACATGATGCACTTACGAGTACGGCTGCAATCGCTTCAGTGGTGCAGTACGCGTTGAAGTAGACTCCACAGACACGCTTGCGAACTTTACTTAGTATACACTAACTAGCTGGAAGTGCTGTTAGTTCAGGTGGGTATCTGTTTGTACCCTGTCATAGCTTCCACGAGTTCGTTGCTCGAGGCAGTTAATACTGAAATCCGTTCTTATAGAGGATGCTGCAGGCAGTCATCAAGCGCGCAAAATTGATAAACATGGCTTCGTATATCACCCAACTAGTTCTCGGCCTACAGAGAGCTTCAGGGTAGATCTGTCTAACATGCTAGTTGTACTTTTTATACAAACTAACACTACAACCACTAAAATAACAGATACTTCCTCTGTCCGGAAATAAATGCAGAATTTAGACGTTGACCACGATAAAATTGCATAGACTTCTCCAAATTTACCGCGGAATGGACGAGTGGACGTGTCTGTATTTCGTCTATTCGGGGATACCAATCATGCACACTAATTCATCCTCAACCGTGTGCAGGGTCTTACCAAACACAACGCCTCGGCCGCTTCATTTGAGCAATTTCCGCCACGTGAACAGCAAGCACCTCTGCGACCGATGCCTTTGTCTAGAACCAACTTCACGGACGAGGAACGCCAACGCATCATTCACGAGTTTCCAATTCGCTGTAGTGATCTCGTTCTGCCATCGGGAACTTACATTGACCTAACTGAGCGTTGGGACTGTCATCCTACCACAATTAGCCGAATCTGGAATGTGTACTGCGCAGCTCGAGCCTCCGGGACCCCCATAGATGGATGCAAGAGCCGGAAAGCGAAGCATTGCGGAAGGAAGCATAAAAACCGTGAAGAAGCTAAGGAAAAGCTGCGGCCGGTTCCTCTGGAAGATCGACAGGTGATTCGGCACGCTGCCGCAGCCGCAGGTCTCTCCTATTACATGATGGGAGAGCTACTCAAGGAGGGAGAGGTCTCTAGACGTTCTACACGGATCAAGCCTTGTCTGACCGACAAGAACAAGCTCCGACCGATCGAGTTTACACTGTCCTTTGTCGACGAGTCACTAATGATGTTTGAGCTGCTGTATAACGTTGTACACGTAGATGAAAAGTGGTTCAGTTCAGACAAAGACAAACGCTCGTTTATAATGCTCAAAGACGAAGATCTCCCGGTCAGAAAACGCCAAAGCAAGCGCCACGTCCCCAAGACTGTGTTCTTGGCTGCCGTCGCACGTCCAAGGTAAGATTACTCTGATTATTATATACCCTTTCTAAACCGATATTACTGACTTCAACTTGACTTCATAGGTTCGACCTGCATCGAAACGCAGACTGGGATGGCAAACTAGGTATCTGGCCTTTTGCCGAGAAGTACATCGCAAAAAAAAAATTAGTCGGAATCGACCGAAGGGCACCGTCACCATCCGTAACTTGAAAGTCTTGGACCGGGAGGTATACAAAATCTATCTGATCAAGTATGTCATCCCAGCAATCAAAGAGCAGAGGCCAAGGAAGGCCAAACAGAACGTCATCTACATCCAGCGGCAATGCTAAGCCACACGTCCCCTCAACGGATCCCTACATTCTCGAAGACGTCTTGCAAGATGGGTGGAACATTCGCCTCTTTTGTCAACCCCCCCAACTCACCTGATACCAACGTGCTGGACTTGGGCCTATTCGCCTCACTCCAGTCCTCTCAAAGTCGAGCCTCACTGCGTGGAACCGAGGAGATCATTCAAGCTGTCAATCGAGCGTACAACTCCATGACTAAGGAAATGTAGGAAAACGCGTTCATATCGCTTCAAAACTGCATGTGTAGCATGTTGCAAGTCAGCGGTGATAACACGTACGCTCTGCCATAGATGAACAGGGCAAGGCTAAGGAAGCTGGGCATGCTGCCAGAAGTGATCGCGTGTGATCGGCAGGTTTACAACAGAGCAGTGGAGCTTCTGCGCAACTCGAACAGGGCAAGCTCCATCTTGTTCCCGATACCAATATCCCCTCGTAGTATTTTATCCCCTCCAAATCGATAATGATACAAAAATCACGACTACCAAACCTATGGTTCTGTCATACATCATACTTGCAATTAATTCCGTCCAGAGGAAGTATGAACTTTCGCATTAACACATATCACCCCATACATGTAGTGCGCCTGTTACGAGCAAAGACAGGAACTGCGTATTAGAAGTCGTTAGAGACTACATTACACACCACAAAAATGTAGTGCGCCTGTAATGCATACCACCGCTGAGTAATGCTTGCACGGTTTTCCCATTTGCAACACATCACTGTAAAAATTTCTTTCAGTATGACAAGTTGCTGTGTTGGATAGACACATTTGGTTTAAAATTCAAATGAAATACATACAAGTTGAGGATGACAGAATCACCTCATCGATAAGGTGGCGACGGAACACTTGAAAACCCACACTTTCCTGCCGATTGTTCGTCCAATGTTTCAAGGAACCCCACAAAAGGCTTGCGGCAGGAAAAAAGGCGTCAGAGCAACCCACACTGTGAAAGACTTGCTCGAATCGTGCCAACTGGCACTGTGCATAGGTTCAACCCTCACTAGAGAAGATCTTGCAAAGCAATTCATCGGCCGGTTGGAGATTGAAATGAAGATCATCCACAACGACCTTCAAATTGGTATTTGATCAGAAGCAACACAAACCGACACGAAACTCGATACCCCCCAATGTAGTAGCAACTTACGAGACAGAATAAATCGCAAAGGCGCGTTCCGGCAACTGCGCGGTATTAACTCGATGAATTCGGCTCACCAGAGCCCACATAATTTGACGTCCATTGTGGACTAGAATCGCAAAGATGTAGGTTCAACAACGCTAGCGTGCCTTCCACCTCACTGTCTCTAGCCTGCAACTTATTAGCTCAGCCCGCCATATACGGCTATGCCCACTAACCCCGGAATTGACTGGTAAATCAGCAATGCAAGCGCAATCTATTTCTTGACGTAAACCTCCTGATATTTGCGGTGTTCACACCAAATCCTATTTAGTGTGGTTAAGCCGCATTCTTGACGTATTTGACGTTGAACGCCTCGAGATACTTCCTCCAGTTCACCCTGTCGACATCGCTAATCTGCGCCCCTCCCCCCTAAGAAGCTGGTAGACGTCTCGAGGATCCATGCGTTCACGCAGCCAAGTGCCAAACTGACCCGCCCGAAGTCGATTGACAGTGGCCTGCGTGAGATCATCGGTGCTCTTCATTTCCGCATTCACTATCTTAATCAGCTCGCTGTCGGTGAAGTTCTTCAGGAGGGTCCCAACGCCATAAACGTCCTTGCTGCCCGTTTGCTTGCTAGCTAGCTCACTGTATCTGAGATACGTTGGCAATGCATCTCTACGAAACAGGTTCGGACCCCCCCCCTCCATAATTTTCAACGCGGAGGAGGCTTCATCCGTTGATCCCTGAGCTTTCAGTAATTTCTCGAGTCGAGTTGGCAGCCCGTTGACCTCCTTCGCCAATGTCTGGAGTTGCTGGTTCTCCTTCGTGATGACTCCCGGGACAACCTTTGACACCGACTTCGATTTAACCAGATTCTTGAGCTTATTGAAGAAGGCGAAATTCGCTCTCTTCGCTGTCTTCTGTTAACTTCTCGGCCCTGAGAAACCTTCCGGCTTCCAAGACGCTGGGTCCACCCAGTAGCACGCGGTTGGTCGCCATCTTCGTTTCCATTGCCGACGAGGTGACATCCGAACACGCAGTTAGAGCGGTCGCAGCAAGTATCGCTACTAAAATGGCTCGCATGGTTGCTCACGATACGTTTAGTCGTATCCGGTGGACGAAATGGAAAGTGAGGTCTACAGCAGGGACTCTCAACGTTTCGACTGAACGTTGACGTTGTCCGTAAACGTTGGAACGTTTACGGACAAATTGAGAGATCATCATGACAGAATCGTAAATCGTGTCTTCTGGTTCCTGAAGGCGAGGTTTCCTCGCGCTGGAGCCAGCGACCAGGACAAGGATTAGCAACACAGGGACGTCCGGCAGAGGCGCTGCATGGCCCGATGCACGCAGCGCCACCACATTTCCGGTTTTCCTCGCGACCAAGTGCTCGATGAGCCACCCCCCCCCCCTAAGTCACTAGCTCTCCTCATGTCGGCCTCATCGACTTCGCCCATCGCTTCCTCGGCGCCACCGGAGCCGTCCTCTTTGCCGCCCGTGGCACCGGCGCCCCCGAGCCTGGATCGCGCGGGCCCCATTTCTGCTGGCGTGACAGCAATGTCGACCCCCTCCGCGCCCGTGGCGACACAGCCCATTCCACAGTCGCCCTCGCCTGCATCGGCGGCCCCCGCCCGCGTCAGCACGCGGATTGAGACAAGGAAGCGCGCGGCGGAAGCGCGGGCAGTCGTGCGCCGTCAGCGTCTGCGCCGCGTCATAGACGTACCACCAGCGCCGACGATGACGGAGGAACCCGGTTCTCCAGCGCGCCCCGAGCTCGCGGAGTCGCTCGCTCCAACTGGCACCTCCACACCGGACCCCAGGACCGTCGCGGACGCAGCCGCGGCGTCCACCACCGATCCAACCGAAGCGACCGGCGCGGCAGCTCGCGGGTCTGCGCAGATCCAAGTCGCGAGCCTCCGCCGCATCGCCAGCACGCCTCCGCCCTAAGCGGCCCGCAGTCAAATTCCCCGCTCCAGCAAAGCCTACGGCATCCACGGAGTCCATCTCGCCGACAGCGACCGACGCGTCCTCTGCAGTCCTCGACGCGCCTACCACCTCGACGGCACCGCCGGTGGCGCCGCCCGTCCTGACGGTGTACTCTGATAGCGACAGCGAGTCGGACGCTTCGACACCTGGGTCCTCCCGGCCTGGTGTAATGGGAAATGCGACCCTCGCGCGTCCCGAGCCGCGGGGTCTTGCGCCCGTCTCTGACTCGCCCGGAGTCCGGATGTCATGTTCAAGCGACCTTTTCGACCCTTCCGCTTTCTTAAGACGCTTCCACGGTGAGCTGCGCGCTGAACCCGGCGCAGCCCGGGAAGTAGCGGCCTCCCGGTTACCGCCCAGGCGCCAGCCAGCCAAGCATCATGCGTCGACGTGCACGACTGCTCCTCGGCAACCAGCGGACGGGTGGCACAGTACGTCGCGAACTTGCCCATCTCCTGGGCGGGGACTCGAATCCGACCAAAACGGAGGGGCTGCCGGGCGGCGGCCAACCAACACTGAGCACCGCGTTCGCGTCGTGGTCGCAGCCTAAGGGTGTGGTCGGGGAACGATCGTCTCGACTCTGATCGTCTTCACTAGACCTAAACCTAAGCTAATGTGGTCGGTTGGCCCAGCTCGTCTTCGTCATCATTGTGTAGCATACACACTCATTATCGAGCCCGCCCACCACACATGAACTCGGCTGGCGCTCTCCCTCTCGCCACCAATGCGATGCTCGCGAGTACTGCGCCCCTAGAGGAAAGCGCAGCTCCTCTTCGTCAAACTCAGAGTGGTGCAGGTGAGCTTGTGTGTGACATCGGATTGGCTGTAACTGCGGCGAGAGAATCAGCGCCGGCCGAACGTGTGCTCCTTGACGAAGCGATCTAGCTCATAACTGGTCAACGCAGAATAGCACAGAGGCGAGCGAAAGCAGCTTGTCCACACCTGAGGTTCTGGCAAAACCAGGCATCATACGCAGGGTTTGAAAGCATCGAGGCGAACTCAAGTGGTGTCAGTGTGAGAATGGTTTCCTTCTCATTGCGAATTGCACAAATTACAGCGTGTGTAGCCGCAGCAGTTCCCAAAGCAGCAGCTCCTATCGCGGCGCCGACCGCCGCAGTGACGCACTTGTCCAGCCCCATCCAATCCTTGGTTACGAAGACGATCGAGTGTGAGCTGAGACTGGTGATTAACTCGTCTCCGTTTAGGCGAATTTGAGACGAACGGGTGAGCCGATCGAGCTTCCAGCTAGCCAATCAAATATCAGGAAAATTGTCGTCCTATCGTCGTAGACGAGCGTTCCCCGACCACGCCCTAACCACCGAGGCGCGCTACCTCCGCCCGGCGTCCGCGAGCTTCGTGCTGCACACTTCGCAACGCCGGCAAGTCGCGCACGCGGGGACTTCCGCCCGGCGTCCGTTTACATTCTGGCCGCGTATCGGCTCTACCTCACCTGCTGTCGCCCGAGGGACAGCACGAGACATCCACCTCGTGCGTGGTGGCCGGTCTAACGTTTCTAGACGCGGCCCCGGTGTTAGCAGCCTTACACGGTGCCCGCTTTGGGCGATACGGGATCTCTGTCATGCTCTTTCACCGCGCTGACCAGGAGGTGCTGCTCGTGGCGGGGTCTTCCGATGCGCACTTTGCTCTCGACTTTCACGCGGCCTCGCGCTGCACGTCGTACTACGACCTGCTCGGCGCCGTCCAAGGCCTGTCTACCTAATTTGGTGGTGGCACATCCTTCGCGACCCGTCGCTCAGCGGCGTCCGGCTCGAATTTTTCGACGCCCTTCCCGATCCCGACTTCGTTGTGTTCACTGACGCGTCCGACCAAGGGCTGTGTGCCGTCGTTCCATCACTCCAGCTTGCGCTCACCTACCGCTTCGCAGTGTCCGAGCGCGCCGCAGTCGACGCTTTCAACCAAGGCGCTGCCAACGCGTTTGATATCAATTACCGCGAGCTACTAGCATGCGTGTTTGGAAACCAGGCGTGGGGGCCAGCGTGGCGGGAGCAGGCCATCCTGACCCAGTCGCTGCACGTCCATTTCCGCGTCGACAACACGTCGGCGGTCTCGTGGCAGTCCAAGCTGGCGTCTCGTAACCCCAGAGCGCAGACATTAATCCGGCTTCTCGGGCAATCGGAACTGCAGCTCGGCCTACGCATCTCAGCCTCCCACATCCCCGGGACAGACAACACGACCGCAGACGCCGGCGCTGGGAGGATTCAGCTTTAGCTACGCGATTCCACCAGGCAACGCACGAGTGGACACACGCGACACCTCCAACGAGCGTCGAGGTGATCGAGCACGCCAGACGCAGCATCTCCGAGAATACTCGGTTCCAGCCTCCTCCCACAAGCGCTACGCCCGCGCTTTCGCGTTCTGGTGCGCATGGTCGGCCAAGCGCGGTTCCGATCGGTGGCTCGGCGACCCCATCATAGCCGCAGTGCACGCGATCTCCGAGTTCATCATGAACACAGCGCTGAACGGCTTCGGGTCCGGCCACGCGGTTCGAGGCTCCACCGTCCAGACGAATCTGCTCGGCATTCGCCACTTCTTCCTCGCGGCGGGTCATGCCTTCTCCATTGATCAGCCACAGATTCGCATGCTCCTCAAGGGCATCGCCCGCCACGACGCTCCAAGTCCCCAGAAAGCACCGGCGTCGGTATCCATCCTCGAAGAAACGTTCCGAGCGTTGGATCTCCGCGATCCTACGGACCAAGCTCTTTGGGGGGTTCTGTGTCTGGCCTTCTTATTTCTATTGTGACGTTCCGAGATCGTCGCGACGTCCGGCACAACGTTCCAGTGGTTTGCGCTCAAGGTCATAGATGTCGTAGTGGTGGACACCACTGGCACAACAACCGCGATCCCGGGCGTGGACGAGTCGTTGTCCGTCAAGCTACACGGCTCGAAATGCAACCAAAGCGGCAAGCCCGTGGCAAGATTGCTCGCGCGCTCAGGGCACCCCGTGTTATGCCCCGTACTAGGAGCTTTGCTCCTCCTCCGCGCGAGGAGAGGGCTTCCCAACACGACTCCAGCGGCGGAATTCGTGGATCGAAATGGCCGACCCAACTGCATCACGGCCGCTCAGGTCACGCGGA
This sequence comes from Phytophthora cinnamomi, assembly GCF_018691715.1. NCBI lineage: Eukaryota > Oomycota > Peronosporomycetes > Peronosporales > Peronosporaceae > Phytophthora > Phytophthora cinnamomi. The sequence goes on from NW_027151011.1 coordinate 258,251, forward strand.
AGATCCAGAGCGCGGCAGCGGCCATCGGCGAGGACCCCAAGCGCTACGGCACCCATTCGCTGAGAGCAGGCGGCACCACAAACATGTACCGAGCTGGGATCGATTCATTGACAATCCAGCTTCACGTTCGGTGGGCCTCAGACTCGTTCAAGCTTTACACGAGGCTATGCTCCGAAGCCGTGGCCGCAGTCGCCAGCAGGATCCTTAGCGGGTCGAAGTCTCCTTTGGTGCTTCAGTGAAGACGCGGTTCGCCGCCCCATTTTCGAGGGGCTTCAGCTCTGCCCGTCGTGCCGGCCTGAGGGCGGCGTCCCGCCACTAAACTAAACACCGCCAGATTTCCCCAACCGTGGTGTGGCGCACGCAGAGAGGAGAAACAGAGAAACATGCTATCAAAGGCACACAACAAATCCTACAAATCCTTTTGACTTGGCTGAACTATGGTGACTAGGAGGGATGACGTACTTCATAAACGGACCAGCCGCGCTACGCTTGGCTGGGCGGTCCCGCTGTTCGCTTCGCTCACGATTTAGAGATTGTACGATCGGCCCAGTACAGGACGCGGCTCGCTGGAATTGCCTCCGCAAGTACAGCGCGGCCTTGCTTCGCGGGCTCCCACGCGAGTATGCTGCGACCACGCGACCTCGCAACCACTCGCCTTAGTTGGTCGGAGAACGCCCACCCTCTGAGGAGAAATCGATAAATCACAGACGAAAAGCGGAGAATCACAGAAAGCGTCATTTTTATAGAAGCATAAACCGAACAGTACGTTGCTCACACGACAGCTGTCACAATTAATCTTTTACTGGTTACAACTAGAGGCGAAGCTTTATTAGTCTGAGAGGACAGTGTGTGTATAATGTAATTTCTGAAAATAGGATGTGAGACTTGGTAGGACTATCCGTTCATTTCTCTGTGTTGCAAAATGGTTGGAAAGAAGCGTAGATTAGCGAGACGTCGGCTATTGCAGGCGCATCGTGAGAAGCGCTCGTGCGTTGGTGCTGAAGAATCAAGCTGTTCAACTTCTTCTGTGAATGTAGATGTGAAGCATTTGCTAGCTCAGCTTCATGAATGCATACAAATTAAAGCATAAAGTGTGGACTTGTCTGGTCTCAATGAGTAGCAAGAGAAGTAAGTTAGAGCAGAAAGAGTAGCCTTGTCTGGCCTCGAAGCGTAGCAATAACAATCGTGTCTGACCTTGACCAAATTAGAGCTGAAAGAGTACTTGTGCATGACCTTGACATACACGGAAGCTGCATGATAGGACGGCCCCAAGCGGTCCGTCACGCTCCCCTACCCAAATTTTCAAAACTCGTCTTCTACACATCATACATTGCATCTCAAACAGATTAGTAAGAGAACAACCCGACGTTGGAGGGTCGTATGAGCACGAGGCATGAAGCAAGGCGGGCGGTGCGTGGCCCTCTCTCTCCGAAAGCCATCGCGAGTAGTTCCTTGAAAGTGTAGCTGTTCCGTCGCTGCTAGGCCTGCTGCTGGAAGAACGTGGGCTGCTTGAGAAAGCCTTCCTGGCAGCATTATAATGGCGTACCTCCGAGCAGTGACAATTTCGAAGTGTGAAGACGGGTAACATGCAGGAAACCATCGGTCACCACATGCACAAGTATGGTTGTGTTTCGTTAGATGCAATCTGTGACCTATGGACTCAAGCGACATTCTCGAATTAAATCCCTGGGGGGGGGGCAATGCAATAATAGTGGTTAGGCTGTTCAGATAGCTACATCTGTTCTCTCAGCAAAATAGTACATGTAGAAACACACGCCCATTCCAGTGAAATCACTCAGAGGGGAGAGAGGGTCTAAACCACAGAGGAAGATGGACATTTCACAGGCGGTGGGGTCAAAATACAGAACGTGCGTTAATCGTACAGATGTAGCAGCACAATCACAGACCACAATTACAAACCTTTACCTAAGTGTAACCACGGTTACACTGGCACTATCCGTTTGAACCAGGTTTTACGCCTGAATCATCGCAGTGCCTAACGGAATATAATTGGCACTATCTGTAGTGGGTCTAACTTGACTCACTACTTTAGCTTACACGTTGCGCAACGTGTATGAGGAAGCGTAAGTACTTAGTAATTACTTAGGTTAATTATATTTGAATACACAAATATAAGTTAACTTTAGACAAGACTCCAAGTAGCTAGTTTGAGGTAAAATGAGAACTGTATTGTTTGTAAATTGATCTTCCTCTAAAATCTGCTAAAAACTGTTTATCATCTATGAAAGGGTTGGCAGCGGCTGGCTGTCAGAGCCCCGCTAATATGCATGTCTCTGATTGGTAGAAAGATGCTGCTTTCTACCAATAGGATCTTTTGGGTATGTGTGGACCACTCACTGTGGTGGTCCACTTCAATGTATCCATCGGTGTGTCTTACACCAATGTGAGGAAGTATCCTAAACGTTTAACAGATAACCTATCTGTTAAATTCACAAGTGGCTTGCAGCCACTTGTACGTGTAACCGTTACACCATCCCCCCTTCAGGTTAGACGCGCGGGGTCCCCGCACGTCAATCTTTGGAATTGACCATTCGTCAATTCTCCGCGTTTGGAGAAGAAATCCGCGCTCATTCAACGATGAGCGCGCCTCAGAAGAAGTCCGCAAAGTCGATGGGGAGTCATCTCTCCATCGACGACTACTCGAACGCCAGAAGGCGAAGTACGGTGACGTCGTCGACTTCGACGACGACGATGAAGACATGGAGGGCGAGGAGGACTCGCCCTCAAAGCGTAAAGACTCAGTGTCGAGCGAATCGCTCGACCCTCACGCCAAGAACGTTCGCCCGCGTGAAGGGGACGAATCGGACGCTTCGAGTTCGAAGCGTTCGCGTACTGAGAGTGATACCCCACTCGCTTCAGCTGGGGCTCTCAGTACTCCGCGCGCGCTGCTGCAGCGCGTGATGTTAAAGCTCAAGGCTCTCCGCGCGCTGCGCCTGCAGCGCGCGATCCATGGATGCCGTCCGCGTCCGAGATCGCGGACCGGTTTGGGAACTCGGTACCTCCGAATGAGGTGCCGCTGTACGTATGCAGCGCCATCAAAGATGACGCTGTGGCTGCTGAACTGCACTTTGATGCGGAAACGCATCAAAGGCGCGATTACTACATCGGACTCTTTCATGAGCTCCGATGGTTTCAAAGCAAGAAGACCTCTTCTTGCAGCAAAGTGCCCGAATGGCAGGCACTTTGTCAAAGCTGGAACGCCTTTGTTGAGAACTTCAACAAGAGGCCGAGTGCTTACCGTGATCGGATTAAGCAAGCGCGTGATCGCTTCGAGACGTACTCGAAGCGTGGAAAGCTGGAGCAACTTCATGTTGCTGCTGAGGAGGCAAATGTGCCGTGCGCTGTGCCCGAGGGCTTTCAGTGCACGAAGTGCTTTCCAGGCGCGGTCCGCTTGAGCGACCGCGACCTGAACGGGTACACGTCGTTCCGTGTGCCCGAGGGTCTCAAAGAGCTCCGTGCTAAGTTCTTAGCACGTGAGGGTTCGGGCGCTAGCGATGATCGCAGCGCTCGTGTTACTTCCGCTGCGCCAGCGCGTACTGCTCTTCGTACGCCCTCACCATTTCCGGAACGTCCTCCAGCAAGAAGTTCCGCGGCTCCCATGTATCTCGATGGGGAGGAAATCCTCTCCAACGAATACGAAAACGAGCCCCTTGAGGGTTCGTTTTCGGGAGACTATGGTCAACAATCCGCTCAACAATCCAGCGGGTTGAGCCGCGGGCGTCACGGATCGGCGGTGGCGGGGTGGGAACACGCCCGGGTATGATCAGCCCGGGCTGATCAGTATGCGCCTCTCCACGACCGGGTGACCGTCGTGGAGCGTCTACAGGGCGCTGAGTTCGCCGCCCTGAAGCAGGAGCTGGCGAACCAGAAGGCCCAAGTCGCGGCGGTCTCGCAGACCGCCTCGAATATCCAGGTCGAGCTGGGGACCCAGATGAAGGGGTTGCTCCAGCGCGTCCGCGCGCTGGAGGAGAGGTTGCTCGTCGCCGAGGCCAAGTCCTCCGCTTCTGCCCCGGCTCCTGCCGAGGCTTCGGGTCAGCCGAGCTAGATGGCTCGTGCCGCAGGTATGGCTTCAGCCGTCCGACGTAGAAGGTCGGATGGAGGCGCATGCTAGCCGGTATGTCTAGCGTGTAAGCGTTGCCGTGCCGTGCCAACACAGTGAACGGCCCGATGAAGCGCGGAGCAAGCTTGCTTGCTCCGAAATCCGAAACTGCATGTCTAGGCAGGTTTTGTGTAGCTAACAAAACTAATGAACCAACTTTAAATTCATTTGTGTTGCCTCTGCCCGCATTGTCTGCGTTCAGCTTCTGTTGATCAACAGAAGCTGCTATTAGTCTTGGACAAACCGAATCACGGCTTGTCTTTTGGTGATGAAACTGATTGCATCCGAGCTGAAGTCATTCAGCTCGCTCTCCGCTAGAGGCCCGGCCTCTGCGTGGTGCTTTGCGGTGTCTGCGCCCTGCGCAGACCCGTGGTCGTTAAGCCATGTTGTTGGGGGAGTCTGCGCCCTGCGCAGACTCATGTGGTTTGTCCATTGTTGCAGCTGACACTGTGCAAGTGTCAGCGGTTTTCTGCGGCTGCTGTATTGCAGTCGTAGATCCTCCCCACTTAAAGTGGGGAGCCATCACTCCGAGTAAACTCGGTAGACGTGGATGCCGCATGGCATTCACGTAGAACGGTGTATGCCCGGTCGAGGCATGCACTGAGTTGTTGATGGCAAACTCTGCCATCGATAAGCACTCGCTCCAGTATTGGAACGAGTGAGCGTAGCTCTTCAACATATCGACGAGCACGCGATTCACGCGCTCGGTTTGACCGTCCGTCTGCGGATGATCCGCAGTCGACATGGAAAGCTGGCTCCCAAGAAGTGTAAACACTTCTTGCCACAGGTGCGCTGTGAAGCGCGGGTCTCTGTCCGACACGATGTCGGACGGCATGCCGTGGTGTTTGAACACCATGTCGACGAGCAGACGGGCCGTCTGCTTCGCGGTTACCTCTGCTGGCACCGCAGCAAGATGTACCAACTTGCTGAAACGGTCTACAAAGACCACAACACCGGTGTTCCCTCCGCTATCCGGGGGAAGACCAAAGATGAAGTCCAAAGACATGGACTTCCAACACTCCGACGGAGTCGGTAGTGATTGCAGTGGAGCCTGCGCGAATGGCGCAGGCTTTACGCGTTGGCATACCTCGCAAGCACGGACGTACTTGCGCAACCACTTGTACTGGTGGTGCCAGTAGAAGTCGCGCGTGAGAAGGACGTAAGTCTTCTCACGTCAGAGATGTCCCGCAGTCGGGGCATCATGATACTCGTACATGATCCTGAGTCGCAGGTCATGGTCATTTGGCACGACAACGCGGACCGCGTTGTCGTCGACTGCATTATAAAGAAGCAGTCCGTCGTGCACCCGATATCGGTGTGCACGCGCACGAAGGTGCTTGGGCAACTTCTGACGAGCCTTGTCAGAAGATGTTGTGCCATAGGCCAGCAAGAGTTTCGCGTACGCGTCCGCGTCGTGCGCGTACGCGTACGCGGCCTTCACATCATCCAACAGAGACGACGTGGGTATGCTCGTTCGCATGGCGTCAATGGCATTGACGTCAGCAGCTTCTGTATAATCCGGCCGACGTGATAACGCGTCGGCCACCACGTTCAATCTTCCGGGTTTGTATTCGGCCCGGAAGTTATACTCCGCAAAGAATGAGAGCCATCTCGCCATTCTTTGTGAAATGTGTGGCGACTTCACTGCGGTGCGCAGTGAAGCATGGTCGGTGTAGACCACAAATGGTCTACTCCCAAGCAAGTACACTCGGAACTTTGCGAGTGCATACTTCATGGCAAGGAGTTCCTTGTCATGCACCGGATAGTTGCGCTCAGCTGGCTTCAGCTGACGCGATTGGTAGTAGACGACACGATCACGGCCCTCGTGATCGTGCTGCATTAACGCGCATCCGATCGCGAAATCGGATGCGTCACACACTACGTGGAATGGGCGATCTTGGTCAGCCACTGCCAAGATCGGCGCCTCAGTCAAGCCCCGCTTGACTGCATCGAATGCCTTTTGGCAATCGGGTGTCCAATTCCACACAGCTTCTTTCTTAAGAAGCTGTGACAGCGGGCGGATCTTGCCCGCATAGTCCTCCACGTACTTGCACAAGTACGTGGCCAAACCAAGGAACTGTCTCAGTTCCTTGACACTTGAAGGCGTTGGCCATTCGTTGATCACTCTGACCTTTTCCGGGTCAGGGCGAATGCCATTCTTTCCTACGAGACACCCGAGGACGGGTATCTCGCTTGCCCCGAAGATACACTTCTTCAGGTTCGCGTAGAGCTTATGCTTTCGCATAAGCTCAAGTAGTTTCCGGAGATGCACCCTGTGCATCTCTACGTCGGTCTTCCGCCCACAGCCCGGCTGTGGATGAATACATCATCGAAGTAGCTCGGTGCGAAGTCGCGCACCGAGCGCAACAAGTGCGTCACGCACCTGTTGAAAGTCGCAGGGGCATTCTTAAGCCCCTGTGGCATTACTAGCCATTCCCAGAGCATGCCGCTTGGCGTGCTCACTGCCGTGAGAGGGATATCGCTCTCACGCATTAGGGATTTGATAAAATCCATCTCGCAAGTCGAGCACTGTAAACGGTGCTCCCGGCCATCGAATCGATGATAACATCTTTTCGTGGTATCGGCGTCTGCGCCGGTACCGTCGCATCGTTCAGCTTGTTGTAGGCATGAACGATGCGCCATCCGCCCTGTGGCTTCTTGACACAGAACGTCGGAGCACTGTGCGGGGACTTTGATTCCCGCACTTGTCCTGCTTTACGACGACTTTCAAAGAAGTCGTCGATCGCTTTCACTTGCTCTCGCGGCAGTGGCCACTGCCGCGTGACACAGTACTTCGTGCCCGGCACGAGATCAATCTCGTGCTGAATGCCCTTATCCTGCGGAAGCTCCGCAGAATCTCTTCCGGAGTACGTCTTTGTACTCCCTCAATTCGTAATAGGGACTCGACTTCAGCGAGTCCCAACCTTGTTCCTCGAAGCGCTCTCGCTTCGTCTTCGCACTGAGTGTCTTCACTCAGTGGTACTTCCATGAAGAGCTGCCTCAGCTCTTCGCTCGCTCGCCGTTCTTTCGCTGTCCGAGAACGCAGACTTGTTCGATGCGTCCATCGTGCAAGTCGCGCGTGAAGCGCTTCCAGCTCATGGCTGGAAGCGAAGTCAACTCCGACGCCGTCGTCGGAGGACTAGCGAGTTCCATGTCACGATACTGGAATCCAGTATCGGTGCGCGTCAAGACGCTTAGCGTCTTGACATTCGGCGTCTCCGCCGCAGTCTGCCCAGCAGACTGCTCTTGTTGCGTCTCGGTCCCGGACCGAGACTTGCGCAGCGTTTTCCGCTTGCGCCGTCTTCTTGTTGTGCGGAGCCCGGCTCCGCACAGTTGTTCTTCTTGTCCAGGCCCGGCCGTGGACAGTCGTTCGCCGGCAGACCCTGTCTGCGGGCGCGCGGTATCAAGCCCGGCTTGATCGTGCATGAGCGCTTCGTCGTGCAGCCCGGCTGCACGACAGCATGTAATTGCGTCAGTGCGGTACGTTTGCAACCGCCCGCACTGTTTGCAGCGTCAACTCCCGGAGTTGACACGCCTTCGTCACCTCGACGCCAATCATTGGCGGAGCCCCTCATGAACGAGGGTGCGTCGGCTCCCGGAGCCGACGCGTCGTCGTCGACCTGACCGCTTCGAGTCAGGGACTGTCCCTTACACGTTTGAACGTGGGAGTTGGTTCCCGGAACCAACACATCTTTTTCTTCCGACGTCGGCAGCATTGCCGACGTGGGTCTCACTTGTGCGCGCCCTCGCGCACTTCTTGGGCACTCCGGGACAGCAGCATAAAGCGCTGTCTCGACTGGTGAGCCGCGCGCACCAGCAGGTGCGCGCGCTGCGGTAACAGGGCCATCGCTCTCTGTTCCGCTGTCGCGTCCGAAGCGCACGAGCGTGCGCTTCTTCCAGTCTATCACCGGATCATGCCGTGCAAGCCACGGCATGCCCATTACCGTCGAACTTATCGTCCAGGTCCAGGACGATAAAGTGTTCGACAAACACTCGTTGTTTGTACGAGAAGCGCACGTTCACGACGCGCTTCTCGGTCTTCACGATGGCACCTGTTGCCAGTCGTACCTTCCAGAAGACTTCGAGGTGTATCTACCTCCTCGAAGTCAAGTCTCGACAGGCTTCGTAGTCGAACAAAGTTGTTCGACGCGCCTGAGTCTACCAATGCTCGAAGAGAGTCACTCGCTCTCTTCGAGTAAACCTTCAAGATGACTAGGTTTGGCCTGTCATCTTGTTTCTTGCAGTGAGAGCTGGTCTCACTGGGGCTGCAGTCCTCAGTGTCGCGTGCCCGATGTCGGCACGCGCGACTGCATTACCAGTAGGGCGCCCCGCGCCTACTGGATGTTCGCGTTTTTTGTTGGTCCGCGGCGATGCCTAGCATCGCCACGACGCCCACCTCCAGGGGGCATGGGAGCTGTACACTCCCGTGCAAAGTGACCGATCCTTCCGCAGAGGAAGCATCGCACGTTACCTCCCTGCTGCTGGTAACCAGCAGTTGTTGCACTCGAGAGGTCCATTGGCTCCGGACCTCCCGTCCTCGCTACCGGGCGCGGTTGCGGCCTCGGTACGTTTACATGGAGTTTAGCCTGCCGCAGGCTAAACTCTTCTTGCATGGCAAGAGTGATTGCAGCTTCGAGAGTACTCGGGTACTCTCGGAAGAGATAGGTCTTCACAGGCCCATCTCTAAGCCCCTTCATGAACGTGACGACCTTGGTCGCCTCGTCAATCGGGTTAGTCACGATATTTGATACCAAATATCGTGCGCGCTGCGCGTAAGCATGGACGTCATGCTTACCCTGCTGAAGGTCGAGGAACTCCGCCCTCGACCGGAACTCGTTTTGCGGGGCTCAAACGCTTGTTTGAGCTCCTCTTTGAACACTTCGTACGTGCTGAAGCACGTAGGATCGGAGAGTCGGCGTCCATATGCCCAACTCCTTGCGCGTCCGCCAAGGCAGGACATGGCGAACGCGACCTTCGACAGCGGGTCGACGATGCGTCGAGCCGCTATGGCTGTGTCGAGTTCGACAAGCCATCGGAGGAGAGGCTCGCCCTCTCTTCCCACGTAATTGCTTACGCTCAACTTTAATGGTTGAGCACGCGGTGTCGTCCCTGACGACGCCGTCACTGAGGAAGTAGCGTCACGCTGCTCCTTCATGATGAACCCCAGAGCAACACCATGTTGCTCCGTCGGCGATAGCGTATGCAGCATTGTAGCTATCGCCGCTTCTCCAATGACTGTTGACAGTCGTTGGAGGGCCTCCCACTCTGGGTCAGACAGGTGGGGGCAGTCAGCGCGTGCAACATGCGTTGCAGGCGTGTTGGAGCTCTCCATGGGCACCTCCGTGCTCATGTGGTTCTCGGCTCCGCGTTCGTACACCGCGTACGAACGTCAAGCAGTCGGTCGTTGGACGGACTACAAAGTGCTACCAGGTGTAGTGGGTCTAACTTGACTCACTACTTTAGCTTACACGTTGCGCAACGTGTATGAGGAAGCGTAAGTACTTAGTAATTACTTAGGTTAATTATATTTGAATACACAAATATAAGTTAACTTTAGACAAGATTCCAAGTAGCTAGTTTGAGGTAAAATGAGAACTGTATTGTTTGTAAATTGATCTTCCTCTAAAATCTGCTAAAAACTGTTTATCATCTATGAAAGGGTTGGCAGCGGCTGGCTGTCAGAGCCCCGCTAATATGCATGTCTCTGATTGGTAGAAAGATGCTGCTTTCTACCAATAGGATCTTTTGGGTATGTGTGGACCACTCACTGTGGTGGTCCACTTCAATGTATCCATCGGTGTGTCTTACACCAATGTGAGGAAGTATCCTAAACGTTTAACAGATAACCTATCTGTTAAATTCACAAGTGGCTTGCAGCCACTTGTACGTGTAACCCCGTTACACTATCCGTTTGAACCAGGTTTTACGCCTGAGTCATCGCAGTGCCTAACGAAAGCTATAATTTGAGGCTGAACATTCTGGAGGCCGAGCGTTCTGGAGGGATTTACTGCTCGGAGCGCTGATGATGTAGGTGGGGGGACCCCTGTCCAAAATTTTGCTATTTAAATATTTCTAACTTGGTGTGTATGCCACCTTCTTTTGATGCTGGATTGTAGTGTAGGACTAGCAACACATCCAACCAGAGCACGGGTGCATGCAGCCACCTCCACCACTACGAATAGTCTCTCATCAGCGTCAGGTTGCCTTTATACATACCCGAACTTTCAATTCTGCAGCAGATTGGAAATTTCCAAGCGAAGAGTGAAAATAGCTTTTTAGCAGACGTAGCAAAAGACGGAACCGACCAACACACCGCAATCATTTGGAGACGTGCTACAGCTTCTCACCCGCCAACAAGCTGATTTCCAAGCCGTGCTGCAGTAGCAGTACACTGCTAGTGAAGCTTGCTTCGGCGTGCTCATCGCAAGGCCAACAGGGACCCGCAAGCATCAGTCTCCTACCTACCAGGGTAAGCTCGACGAGAATCTCGAGCTGTGGGTTTTCGCTGCGGAGCGGTTCTATGCGGACTATCACCCGCAGATGTTTGAAGAGTCTTCTCCGGCTATGGTGTCTTGTCATCGCGAAGCCACCCCAACGAATTGGTACCGACAATTTTCACTGGAGTGCGACAGCTCCGACTGCGTGAAATCATGGGCGATTTTCAAGGAGGCCACGCGCCATCGATTCCTATCACCCAACAGCGAGTACCGCGTGCGCGAACGGCTGTGTGCGCTCAGTCAAACATCGTCACTGCATGATTACGTGGCAGATTTTCAAAACCTGATCATCCAATGCACGGTGCCCATCAGTCAGCTGGAGCTCCGCTTCTACTTCCAGCAGGGGTTAAAGCCAGCAACCACAAATCACGTGCGGGAGCATCACCCGTCGACACTTGATGAGACCATCGAACTCGTGGTGAGATTTGATCACGCTGGGAAACGTGCTCTCATGCTGGATCATGACTGTCAAACTACGGTTACTCGCTACCGCTGCAAAAAAGTGGGTCACGTTGCGCCAAACTGTCCTTCGAAGTAAGTTCGCGGCTTTTTAAAACGGGGTCGTGTAACGCATTGCGTTACATACATTACTGGTTTAGTAATTCATAATTACGGAGCGCGTGATTTATACTGACGTGGTAATTTACGAAACCTATTACGGAACGACTTACCGGGCGGCTGCAAGGTGGAGTTTACGGAGCGACCCGCCAACTAGCAGCTGCATTGAACAACGAACGGCCATGAAGTGAGTATCTGGTTTAGAGTACAAGCGAGTATGAACTTTAAGTTACAATATCACTTTCCAGTTTGCCCTTTTCAAACCTAAGGTTCTGCTATCTCACGTATAGGACCTGTTCCGCAGACATAGATTTCAGCGGATTAAAGATAAGTTTCGAGTAGATTTATTTTTCTTTCAACACTGCTGGACATCAGAACAACCATAGTTTGGGGACAGCAGTGTTGCTGCCGCTATCAATGCCTAAGAGGGCGAAAGCGCTGGATTCGGTGTGTCGCTGACAGTGTCGGGCATGAACGCTGCGGATAAGAAAGCGCCGGCGCCGGCTGTGCACGGCTGCCTCGTTCCGGGCGAGTGCACCGCGACGCCCATGCAGACAACCACGGCGCTGTCGTGCGGCGCGGGCTCGTTCGGTCGTAAAGATCGCGTGTGGTCAAGTTGAAGTGGTGTCCACTTGGTCAGCCAAGATGTGGTACATTGTACCGCTATCCAGAACGCGTCGGCTATTAGGCGCTGGATAGAAGTTCCTCTGTAGACGTTTTATGGCCACGCCTTGTAAGTACTGCTCCAGTGAAACGGGCACAGGAGCCCTGTTTTAGTGGTATCAGCGCGGTGTTTTACGGGAAGCCGCCCCATCTGAAGGAAGCCGTCACGTCGCGGAAACAGCTGTTGGACGCGCAGAGCCGAACGCACTTGGACTCAGACATGCGGAGCTGGCCGTCTCGGCGGAACGCAGCACCTCAAAGAGGCTCTTCTCGAATGCTCGAATCGATTTGACTCGGTGTGCAGGGCAGCAGATCCCTGGCTCCTTGCTGTTTCTTTGCTGTGAATGCCACAGCACATCAATTCCAAAACAATACTGACCACTCTAGGATTGTTCATACATGTAGTACTGTACAGTCGAGAATAATATCGCTCAAGCTGCTGCTGCATTTGCGATTTGTAGGCGCTGGTAGAAGCTACGGTAGTAAAATAACTTGAAGATTCGCAAGCCCTCAGGTTAATCCTACGCAGGCACTCTTTTGAAAAAAAATTACCAGTTGAAAGCAAACGCTTACTATCGTTTCCTGTACGATGTGGGCCCTCGTTGCCAGAGGTATTCGCGCCTCCAAATCAACATGCGCTAGGAGATCGCAATGACCTGCAGAGCTTGAACATGTTTTCATATATATCTTTATATCGTAATCAATTCTCAGAGGTACCGTAGCGTCGATTCATATTTGTTTAGATAACTCGCATTGCGAGATCATACCTTATTTGGTTTTAGTGGTGGCATGCCGTTTGAGAACTTCATTTAGCGACATCCCAAACGGTCAACCAACGAACGTAGCCGTATTACAGCACACAGCAGTAACTCAACCTCGTCGATCTTAGCCTGTTCGTCAACATTCCATCTGTGCCGCAAGATGTTTCAAGCAGCGTGAACTGAGAGTATGTTTCCCGAGGCACTCTATGCGCATGCAGCGCCAGTTGGCGCCGCCTGCTTGGCCGAAAATTAAAATATCTCCGCGACGTGTCTCGAGCAGTTACGTCTGCCATGGAGGACAAGCTTGCAACGGTGATCGAGCATTCCGTCGTGCCTCGCGCCAGCTTAGATGAGGCGTTGAGGCGTTTCCGCGCTCGGCAGCGTGGGCACGTCTTTATCAACTGGCTCTGATTGGCCCAGACATTTTCATTCGCGGCTCAATAGTCAGCACAGCAGGGCCCTAGCCCTCCTCCCTGCGGGCAACCGCGCTCCGACCGCTTGAAGGATAGCACCACCCTTCTAATTCTATCTCAGTGCATCCTGCGTCAGAGTGTACTGAGAGAAGCGGTTTATACACCCTGTCGTTGGCCAAATGTACTGTATTCCCTTATGTCGAAAAAAGTTGCCGCAGCCCATACAATCCCGCAGTGGCACGATCCGGCTCCGTTCTGGAAGGATTTTCCGCGGAGCGGTTGCCGCTTCGGGGTGCGCGGCCCCTTCTTCTCAGGCCGCTCGCACGCGTTCGTTCCGCAGCGCTCGCAGTGGGGAAAGCGGAGCACGGGAAGAAGACCGGAAGCAGCGGCGCCAAGAGACGTTCCTGCCGCCGGGCTTCGTGACAGGCGCGTCGACACCTCGCTCAACCGAGACACGCCAAGCGTCGGCTCCCAAGGCTTAAATTTTGCTTTTGGCCCGCCGCAGCGCAACACTCAGCACTCAGCTCTCCACCGGTTCGATTGTTGCCTTCGCACTTCAAAAGGAAAAGGGCGAAGCGAGAGGGGGGCAGGCAAGGCAATCTTTAGGACTCTCGCGCCTAGAGACTGTCTCTTACCTTCAGGCAACCTCCAGCCATCACAGACCGCAGCAACATGCTGGCCATGGCGCCGCGGCCCGAGCCCACGGCCATGCTCAACCACCGCGGGGAGCGCATCATGCCGCTGCCGTACCGCCCCAAGCCCGTCGTCGTCTCCTCCGCCAAGGCCACCAAGACGCGCAAGCTGTCGGCCATGCAGGGCGGCTACGAGCAGTACGCGCACCTGGCCAAGCGCCAGCGCAGCGACTACAACCTCGAGCCGGAGCTGGAGCTCGAGCCCTCGTGCTTCGGCACGCGGCGGCCGGAGGTCGTGACGCCCTTCGACCTGCACCTGCAGGCCGTGTACGAGGGCGCGGCCGAGGACGGGCTGCAGTTCTTCGAGTCGCACGGCTACTACGACGTGAGCGACGCCAACACGGTGGAGATGTTCCGCCAGAACTTTGGCCTGGGCGAGGGCTTCTGGCTCGGCAACGGGCAGCTGGACGAGGAGGAGGAGGAGGAGGAGCTCGTGCTTGAATCACTGAGCCCCGCCGTCTACCCCTTCGGCTCGCAGCAGCAGATCGTGAGCTCCAGGAACCTGCTGCACCGCGAGCGCACCGACTCCGGGCGCTTCACGCTGCTGGACGACGACGGCAACGAGGTGGACGAGCACACGCTCTGGGAGATGGAGCGCGAGGACCGCCTCAAGGCCAAGAGCCTGGCGCTGGACGACGACGAGCTGGCCGAGCTCGCCCACGACCAGCTCAGTCTGCTCGAGGCCATCTCCGTCATCCGCTCGGAGAAGACGCAGCTGCAGCAGTTCTTCCTGCACGCCTTCCGCGAAGAGCAGGCGCGAGCCGTGCATGTCCCGGGCCCCGTGCTGCGCCAGGCGCAGCGCACGGAGCTGCCCCCGGCCATGCCGCCCGCCGACCTGGAGCTGCCGCCCTACTGCGGCTACGTGAACCTGCTCAAGGACACGATCCCCTTCCTCATGCGCAGCTGGCACAAGCGCTGGTTCTACCTGGACTTCCAGGCGGGCGTCGTGCTCATGTACAAGCGCAGCTACTGGAAGAGCCCGCGCGGCGTCATCGACCTGCGCAACGTGGCCCACATCGAGAAGATGAGTCAGGGAGACTTCCGCATCGAGTTCCACGACACGGGCGCCGACGCCCCGTCCATGATGCTCATGCGCTCCAAGCTGCCGGAGGAGGCCGAGCTCTGGGTGAACCTGCTGCGCTTCGCCAAGCAGGCGTCGCGCGGCGCTCCTCGTCTCACCGACACGGTCATGGACAACACCAAGGCGCTCATGAAGAAGGCCAACAAGAAGAACCAGGTGGACATCCTGGCGCAGCTGCTGACCAACTCGGCCAACAACGCGCGGTCAAGCAACCTGCGTGCCATCGCGCAGGCGTCGGCCGTAGCGGCGTCGGCTGTCTCGAACAGACGCAATAGCAAGCACCACAGACACCAGAACGCGCTGACGGCATAGGCCCGTCGCGCGAGCACAAACAACACACATGATGGGCGTGGCCAACTTTGGCAACACAGGATACAAGATGACCAAGACGAGAAAAAGCAGAAGACAAGACAAACTGGCAAGGTGGGGAATCCTCCTCCCCCCTTGCCCAGAAAAACAAGCACGTTCGCGCAAGAGCTCTCTATCTATTCCCGTTCCAAGTGTACAAGAGCTTTCAGCGTACTGCCTCGACATGTTCATAGCCAAAGGCACCTCCAAACTTCAACTACCCACCACTACCACTCAACCCGACGAGCCCCACGATTGAGCGGCACGTATCTTCGTCCGCTTCATCGCGGAGTTTGTCAACCATTGCAGAAACAAAGAAAAATAAAATATTTTCTGTAGCTGTACGGACGATCGATCCATTCATTCGCTTGCATTAGCTTCATTCAGACACCAACGCTCGGACGCTGCGGCAGACACAGGTTGTAAAAACTGTTCTTGACGAAGGTCGTCGTCTTGCGCCAACTGCACGGAACTGCCTTGTATCCTTCCAAAGCCACGGTCTGCTGCTGAATTGTAGTCAGGTCCTCGTCGCCAGTGTAGTGCGGGTCAAGCGTGAGGAAAGCGCACACACCAGAGTCAGGGTCGTAGTCTACGCCAAGCAACGTGAATGCCAACTGGCCACCTCCCATCATAACTGGCGTCCCCTGCGTCTCAAAGTGGTAGATCAGCTCGCGGGCGACGTCGGGAAGCTGAGCACCACTCGACACGCTCAGGGAGCGGAACGTCACTCCAAACAGCTCGTCCAGCACGTAGCCGACCTCTAGGCTGCCGATCCACTCCGTCGACCCTCGGAAACGTTCAGGTTTGTCCCCCATTTTCACGAGCGCGTTCTGAATCTCATCGTGCGAGAGATAGCGTTGCTTCGTGAAGTGCTGGACAAACAGCCAGGACGCCAGCGTCTGCAGCGAACGGTAAGCGCAGCCCCATCCTTTGTCATTCTTGCCCTGCTGCATGTAGTGGTAGTAGCCATAGAAGCCATCCACCAAAGCAGATAAGCATTGCGAGCCGTCAACACCTGAGTTTGGAATGCCTTCGTGGACGTTATACAGCACATCGCTTGAGGCAAGCCACTCGCCTTGCTGTGACAATGAGCAGCCACGAGAGACCCGAAACAGTGGCTGGTCCACAGGCTGTAAGAACGCGCGATGCAAGCTCTCGAGCGTTTTCACATCGTCCATGGTCTCATCAGCATCATCAGTACCCGTCGAGTTCGAAACCACCATTAAAGGGAACGCCGCGCCAACGAGCGGGAACTGGTGCGCAGTCACAGCAGTCACCGACTCAGGAGCGTTCTTCAGTCGGTTAGCAACTTCAGTCAACTGTTCATGAAGCTGCTGGCGAAGCAGCGCAAATGTCTCTCGCACCGATGCGTCCACAGGCACCACAACAAGTGCGTCACAATGAGCATGGAAGCGTTGGCGAGGGCTCTTGGAGGCGGAAGGCGCCGGAATTGTAACCACAGGCGCTACCACCTCGGCTGCAGCATCCAACGGTGCAAGACTGACCAACAAGTCCACGTTGGCAATGTCTCCGTACTCCAAAGACGGCAAGAAGCCCAGTTTGTCGTCTCCCTCAGCTGCAGCCTTCTTGTTGCCCGCCTTCTTCTGCTTCTTGGCACTTTTCTTCTTGCTCTTGGACTCATCGATGTTGTCGTCAACTTCTGGTAGAATAGACTCCAACAACACAGAACTGTTACCTGAAGACAAGGCGTCTTCTCCTCGTGCATTGAGTACTCGGAAGCTCCTGCCCTTCTTGCCCTGCATAACCCCCACACGGACGTAAAAGTCCTCGTCCTCGCGAGTCGCAGCCTTGTACTTCTCCAGCTGGTGCAGCAGTGAGCTCTTGTCTCCCAGAACGTGCAAGTCCACTGCACAACGCAGTGGCGCGAATCCAATGGCACGGTGGAAGTCGCGAGCATGGAGACACTGCACGACGGTCAAGGTGATCACCGTAGCTTTCCCATCCTTGCAATGGAACAGCTTCGCCGTCTGAGTCGCTAACGTATACACCAACACGACCTCTTCATCCTTCTGCTCTGTGGCTTGCAATGCGACTGATTCTGTCCCCACCGCGGCAACAACAAAAAGTTTAGCACTAGCTTAAAGTATCTAACCGGTTAGCACTAGCTTAAAGTTGTCGGAGAAGAAACGACACGCACCGAGCTCATTGGCGGGTTCTGCCCTCTCCCCGCGCACCACAACGAAGCTCCCGACGCGGGAGATGCCTCCGGGCAGGTGCCGGTCGAAGGACTGGCCATTTGCGGCGTCGTCCGGGGACAGGCGGAGAAGCCCCCAGACCGCGAGCTGCTGCGTGTCTCCCTCGCTGGACTTGCGCGTGCCCAGAAGTGCGCCGCTCGTCAGAGCGGAATAAAGTGCGGCGTCCTCCAAGTCCTCGGGCGCGGCGAGGCGCCGCAGGGAGCGCAGCAGCAGCGCCGGAAGCAAGCCCTCCATCGCGGTCGCTATCTGGCAGTCTAGTTTCGCTGCGGTTGGCTGAAAAGAATGGGTTTTTCATCCAATGGAGGAGTAGACGCTCCGTCTGCCGCGAAACGTCCAATCGTATGGCCGCTAGCGTTCCATTGGCGCGCGAAGAGACGCGATTTCCGCCAATGACCGGCCGCGAGTTGGCGTGTGCAACATTCTCGATGGCATGTTGGCCGAGCGTGTCGCTAGTGATGGCGGCGTCCCGTCATCGTGCAAAATCGGCTCGGCGGCGGCGTAAGGCGTTGCTGTTGCATCTGCAATCTGCGCTGCGTGGCGTGATGGCAGTGATCATGCAGGCATCCCTCGTCGCGACTTTCCTTTTTTGGTACCAGGGCTTGCAACGAAGCCTGGCTACTGCGCCCGACCGGCGCATCACCCGAAATTCCTGGCGGTTGCAATTGCGCTTTCCAGCCCACCGAAGTCCTTCGCGCTTGAACCTAGAATGCACGCACGTACGGTCGGGTTCAACCACGTCCTTCGTAGCTGTAGCCATGTAATACATGATGCATACCCAGAGTGCACGCAGTGCAGTGCTGGCGGCACCGCCGCCACAGCAAAATCCGGTGTACAATCCGGCAGAAAACGTCCCGTCGGGTGCGCGAGCCAGTCACTGCTGCGCCCGTTCAGTCGGGCGCGCCAGCGCTCTGTCCTTTCCTGGCCAAACTCGCTTCGCCAGTCCACACAGCGCCCCACTATACCGCCAGCCGGTAACGCTTTATCCCAAGGGAGGTCTTGGCACGGACACACAACAGCAATACCGCCGAGGACCGCTTGTCGGCGCAGGTAGGAAGGCAGGCAGGCAGGCAGGAAGGAAGGAAGGCTCGCCCCCAGTCAGCGCTCTATCTCTCTCTGGGCGATTGTTGGTGATCAGCGCGTTACGGGGCGACGCCGGAAATACATATCCCTCTCTCTCCTCCCTCCATCGCATCAAAAACCGCGGAGTCGACTTCACTTAACCGCCGCAGCACAAGGCAAGGCAACGGCAAGGGCAAGGCAAAAGCAACAAGTGAGAGAGAGGAACCCCAGCCCGCCAAGAAAGTGTCTCACTCATCTCCTGCAAACCGCGGCAACACACCACAATACAAGACCATGCCCATGATCTACCGCCGCAACCGCGGCCTCTCGCCCACGCGGGAGCTGGACGACGTCACGCGAGGTGTTAAACCCATGGGCTTCGACGCAGACCCGTCGTTGCTGGGCCGCACGCGCCGCTGGTGGAGGGGGCGCAGCGTGCTGCTCGAGTCGCAGCGCGTGTACCAGACCATGTGGCTCGCCGCGCTCGTGTACGCCTTCCTCGGGCTGCCGGTGCTCGGGCGGGTGCTAAACTTTGCGCGCTTCGTGCACCGCTTCAGCGCGCCGAAAATCGTGCAGGGGCTTGTTGCCGGGCTGTTGCAGGATGTCGCAATCTTCTTGCAGGCCTCGACTTGCATTTGCCTGGTTAAGGTTTTATTCGACGCGGACAATTTCACACCACAAGGGGTTGTTGCGGCAAACAACGCACGGAGTTTCCCTAACAGCGGCTTTTTAAGGGAACGCGGCAACAGCGCGAGGTTTTTACCGGTTTACATGCCGGTGCTGGCGAACGAGTACGACTTGCGGGACGAAGGCATGGAGGCGCTGGCCTCAGGTGTGGCCACCAACCACCGAACATTGCTGAGTTTAGGTGCAGCGGCAAATCGACCGGCGCTCGTGGCAAGAACACAGAGGGCGTTGCACTCGCTGGTGATTTTAACACTATTGCAACTTATCCTCGTGGTGGCCACCATCGCCAGCGTGGCGGATTTTTGCCTACAAGTGACGATGCACCCGCGGCTAAACCGCGCGTTCGTCAACATTTTCTTTAATTACATGAAGCAGTTCACGGCCTCGCTCACGGACGAGGAGGTGATGACCCGGACGGTGGTGGGCTCCTGGGCCGTCTACTTGGCGCTGATAGCAGCGCTCACCTACGGGTTCTACACGGGCAGGTTGCCACTCGCGTCAGACTTCCTCCGGCTGCCCAGCGCGCTCTGCTGCTGCTTCGACCGGCGGTACAGTGCACGGAAGGACTCGATGAACTCGTCGGTGTCGACGAACTCGGGCTCGTACATGTCGGACCTGTTCGCGTCGTACTGGAACCGCGCCGGAAAGCCGATCCGCGCACGGAGACGCAGCAGCCAGGGACACAGCTACTTGCCAGGTGCAGGCGCAGGTGGGTGCTCTTCCGGTTACGCCACGGCGTTCGCCTCGAGCTCGTCACTTTGCTCAACAGGATACGGCGCGTACACCAAGTCCGGGCCACTGACAGTACTGGCTAGATGCATCCTTGCCAGTGTCATGATGACTGCAGTCGCGCTTTCGGCGTCGCTGCTGGTTGATGGCAAGGGCGGCGTGGATATGAAGCTCATGAACAACGCCATGTTTACTCTGCAGGCGGAGCAGTTCTTCTACCGACCCACGACAATCCACCGAGAGGAGATTAACTGCACTGCTGCGAGCAGTGCACTCCGGTCGACGCTGGGTGTATCCGAGAAGTACGAACTGGACAAGCTTGGAAACGATGACCACTGCGCGTTGCTGTGGCGCAAGACAACAGGATACGAAGGCGACAACGTTTTTGAGCTTAACATGAACGTGACTGCACCCGAGACCGCAGCGCCTGAGGTTGCAGAGAACGCCACAACTGACGCAAGTGCTGAAGCAAATTCAGAGAAGCCCGCCAAAGTGCAGCCGAATATCATTGTGCTTAACATGGAGTCCTGGAGGCATCTGGACGTCGGCGTGCTCGGCGGCGCTGCCAAGAAAGAGACGACAGGCAAGAGCGCTACGCCTCACTTCGACGAGCTTGCAAAGACGGGTGTTTTATACAGCAAGCACTACACACAATGCGTGCAGACCACGCGCACGTTGCTGACGACCCTTTTTGGCATGCTACCGTCGTGCACGGAAACCACCGCGCTCAAGCAGTACAGCACGACGCTCAATGTGCGTGGATTACCACACTTTTTGAAGGAGCGCGGTTACTTCAACCTCTTCTGGAGTGCTGTTGATCTCACATGGGAGTACTGGGACAAATTCCTGCTGAAAAATGGTTTCGACAAGCTTGTGGACGACCGCAAGATCCGCAAGATGCTTCACGAGACGCGTAACTACAAGAACACACCGGACGACCATTTTTCCTGGGGCATGCACGACCACCTGTCGTTCGAAATGCTGCTGTACGCCATCGAGTCGGCTCACAACGCCAGTGTGAATTCCTCTGACGCGTCGGTTATGGTTGGAGCCTCTGAGGATGCTTCCACTAAGAATGAGGCATCCGCTAACGTGACTGACCTCGAGAATACGTTGACAGTTCCAGAGGCTGCAGCAAAGGGAAGGCACTACCATGCCACTCGCTCCAGTAAGAGTGGACTATCTGCTTCGACGACCTCGACTGCAGAGTCTTCCACGACGATGGCGAACACGCCGACGAAGCCACCGCTTCCTGGTTGGGAAGGACTGCAGACGCCGTACTTCATCGACATGTACAGTATTACGAGCCACAATCCGTGGGCGCTGCCGGATTTCTACGACGTGCCGGACCTCTCGGGGCTATATACGCGGTATAACAAGAAATACCTGGACTCGATGTACTTTTCCGACGAGATGCTGGGCGACTTCATTGCAGCACTGCGCGCCAAGGGCCTGATGAAGAACACGATCGTGATCATCGAGGGCGACCACGGTTACGGACGTCTGGAGCACGACAACAACCCGTCCATCGCAGACTCGGGTGTGTGGGATGAGGCGTCCAGAGTGCCGTTCCTCCTGCTTGCCGACGACTTCCTTCGCGAGGAAGACAAGGGCACTGTTGTGAACCAGCTGACCATGCAGTCTGACCTCATGGCTACGATTGCAGACATCCTGGGCGTCACACCTGAGGAACCACTCTACCAACACGGATACGGTCACTCGATGAAACGCCGACGCGTCCAGCCGGAGGCACAAGCTCAAGCTCTAGCAGCCGAGACCGTGAAGGATAATGATGCGGAAGTCAAGGACTCCGAAGCGGAGGCCCTGGCAGCAGAAGCTCGGGAAAGCCCGCAGGAACGACGCGTCGTTATGTGCAACCCGTTCAACGGTATGAGCAAGGGTGTGCGCACTGAAGAGCTCAAGTACATCTTCCACCCGGACGGTTCGTACAACGTGTTCGAGCCTGCAATCGATCCCGCGGAGAAGAAGCCGCTGCGCACGGGATTCGACATCGAGGAGATGGACGACGCCACGCGCGACGTGTTCGAGTACGTGACCAAGGCAGTGGACCTGAACCAGTTCCTGTTCGAGGCCAACCGGTTCATGACGCCGATGGCTGCACCCGACACCAGGGCCCCACGAATCAAGAGGGAGGACGACGCAGCGCAATACTACCGTTTACGGAGGTCTCACGCACAGAACGCGACCGAGGAGGATCACGTCTCGGGCGAGCAGGTCGAGCCGAAGCAGCCGCGAGGCCCGCCAGCCCCCGTGAACTCGCTAGATTAGACTAGACATGACCAGACCACGATGCATGCACAAGGAAGTCTGGACGACCATAGTAGCTTTTTTATTAGGACAGCACGCCGCCTAACACACGATACAGTACCAGCGAACAAGCGGCATTTGATCTGTACGTCCGCCTTGACCATTCACTTGCTTGTCAGCAGCGCATATCACAGGCGCTTTTCACCAAGTTCAACGAGAGGCAGGAAGGAATCACAACTCAGGCGAGTGAGTCAATCGTGAGCAAGGCGGGAGAATGACAGGCAGGCGTGCTCGCTGCAATTTAATAAATACGTTGCGTGGTTCGCGCTCGCCCGCGTCTGCGTGCAGAGCGAGCCAAACGCCGTGAGTCTCTGAAGCTCTTGCTACCGTCACTGCCGTTCGTCTTGTAGTCTTCTCTCGGAACACTTTTCGCTGCTGTAAATCTCCGCTCTAATCCACACTAGCACATACAGAATAATACTCGGGCGCCGCCACCAGGCAGCCGCACCTTCACTCTACTTCCAAGTGAGGAACTCAACTGCCCGACCTGCTCCCCGCTCGGTCCAGCCGCCGCCTTCCGACGAAGCAGGCGGCCACGAGCAGAGGCAGCAAGCACCACTGATCAACACCTCATCCCGACCCAGCTCCGCTACACCTTGGCGGTCTTGGCCACCGGCTGATCGAAGCTCCCGTCTGCACAAAAAAAAAAACAATGAGCCTCCACTCCCTTCAGTTTCTCATCTTCCAGCCTCAACTCACAGGCGATGACGGAGATGGCACTGAGCCGCATCGAGTCCCTGCGCACCGACAGCATCGAGTCGTTCTCCGACTCCTGGATAGCCACACAAGCAGCCACACACACAACGTCAGCCTCTCAAACTTAATGAATTCATTCGGCTGCTGCTTAGTACCCGGCCGCTCTCGAGACGCTCCTCCGGAATGGGGGAGAGCAGGATGGGCTTGAGGCTGGGCCAGTTGAGCCCCAGCTCGTCCTCCGTGAGCACGGGCGCCGGCTCGTAGTCCAGCCAGCGCGCCTGCGAGCGGCGCACGGCCTTGCGGTACTGCACCATGCGGTACAGCCAGAGCGCGAGCAGCGCCAGCAGCGTGGCGCCCAGCAGGGCCAGCGCCAGCTCCGCCACGCCCAGCTCCATGCTCCTGGACGGCGCCTGCCGTCGGCCGCGGAAGTGGAGGAACACCGTGACTGGAGGCCGGGGACGCACGCAGCGCAGCGCGCGACTCGGCTGCTCGTGGGATAATGGAGACTGATGCCCCTCCGCGGCTGAACCAAAAAAGATGGGGTGTTTGGAGGCTATTTCAGTGGATTATGGACGGTATCGGCTGATATGTATGGACGCAGGATACTGATGCACTGGGTTATGGTTAATTTTAGGAGAGAATCAGGACGGATGATGGTACTGATTGGACGGAGGATGGGGCGGATGGCCGCGCTGCGCGACGGAAGTTGGCTCCTGAAGGACATTGATGATGACAAGGAGGTGGCCCGTCCAGTGTACACGAGCGGGAATTAACCGGGACGGCTTCAACATGGACAAGTACCACAAGTGTCATCAATGCATGGACAGCACTCGGTGCCTTTTATCGCTACCCGATCTTACGGTTCACCCTGCGCGGCTTCGACGAGCACAAAGTCGGCAGGGCCCGTGTCGCCTGCACTTCCAGCAGCGGCGGCGCCCAATTGCTCGTGCGAGTCCAACTTGGCTTGCAGACTGCGCTGCACCATGCGTGCCTCCTGTGCTTCCTGCACGAGCGCCGCCAGATTCACCTGGGAGTACGGCTGTAATCGTTTCACCTCTTGCACCAACATCTTCTTGTGCGTGCGCAGCGTGCGGTTCTGCAGCTCCAGCGCCTTGAGCTGCGCGGCCTCATCAGCGTGCTTCTCGCGCCACGACGCTGCTTCGACTTGTGACGCAGCCAGCTGAGCCTCGAGCTCCATGTTCTCCACAGACCGCCAAAGGCACTGCTCTTGGAAGCCGGCGCATAGTCTCTGCACGCGCTCCAGCTCGCTCGAAGGTGTTCCCTCCGGCTGCGTGCTCGGTGTCGCAGCGGGCGGTGCCGAGGTGTCTTCCGTGTTGCCTGTGGTCCTCGACGCCTTCGGCACGGAGGAAGCGCATTCGAGCTGCGTGATCGTCTCTAAATTGGCCTTGTAGATCTCTTCTGCGATTTGTACGCGGTCCAGCGCGCTCTTCAGTTCTTTCTTGGTGTCAACAAGATTTTCTTCTAGACGAGTCTGTTGTACAGCAGCACAATACACGTACAAGTCAAAGTTAATCAGGTTTGAAGTCGTGGATACCCAGTTAATATTGCACATCACTTACCACCTGCGCTTCGAGCTCAAGGATGCGCTCTTCCAACACCGCCGACTGAATCTGAGAATCCTTTTCAGGACCTTCACCTGCTAAGTTGTCGTCGTACGAGCTGTCACCGAAACCACCTTCGCTTTCGACACGTTCCCATCCCATTAGATCCTCTACCACCGTGATCCCCGACGCTGACACGTGGTGACGCAACCACTCGCTCGTGTCAACAGCATTCAGCCCGCCCGCAACCTCCAGGACTTTCACAGCAGCTTTCAACGGCACCACCTTCGCCTGAAACTTCAGTGGCTTTGACACGATACTGCTCATGTCCACATTTTCCCATTGCAGCGTCAGTATGCCCGCCTTATCAGTCACAAAGTGGCCGTATACGACGCTCTCATCGCCCTCATCAGCAGAGAAGTCACAGTCCGTCCGGTAGTGCACCACCTCCATCTCCCCCTCTTCCCCTTGAACACCAGATCCAGCATCATTGCTACTGACACTGTACGGATCGACCTCCCCACTTTCACCCTCTTCACCGCTTGAGAACTGAGCACTAAACACCAATCCCGTTCCTTGAGAGGCGAATTTCCACAGCACAAGCTGCTTGTCTCCATCTCCCGCCGCACTCACAGTCACCTGGTGCTCCACCGAGCAGCCTGCAGCCACCCGCTCTTGCATCAACTCTGCCTTCTCCTCATCACCAGC
This sequence comes from Phytophthora cinnamomi, assembly GCF_018691715.1. Taxonomy (NCBI): domain Eukaryota; phylum Oomycota; class Peronosporomycetes; order Peronosporales; family Peronosporaceae; genus Phytophthora; species Phytophthora cinnamomi. The sequence continues at coordinate 283,369 of NW_027151011.1, forward strand.
TTCAATTGCAGCGTCCACTGCGTCTCTGTAGCTCGGTCCCATCGTCGCATGCGTCGATAACACATTCCCATGGAGGAACGATTTAAGAGCCAGAGAACTCGCCAAAAGCTGCGAATTGGCCGCTAATTCGCGCAAATAATCCTCCAGAGCGATTGCAAGCCTAGCTGCTTGCTGTTCTGGCGGATAAAAGCTCGGTTTGACGTCGCAATACGCTTCAATAGCGGCGGTAATAGCTGGGAGGGTGGCGGAGGTCTTGGAACCCGATTCTTGCTGCAGCTGACGCTCCAGACGCTGGAAATCGCGCAGAGACCGCTCGAGCAGACGGAAGTGGTCGTCGTGGTGCAACAGCACGAGCGCGACGGCGTCCAGGGGCGCGTCTGGGCCCGGAGAGGGCGGCACCTTCACTGCCACATCCAGCGTCATGTTCGCGTCGAGTTTTGTTCTTCGAGTGGATTGGAAGGATTAATTTGCAGGTTTTAGTATTCAAATACATTTGCTATTTTTCGGATTCTGGAACACGATAATTGAATACCCGCACTCACGGGTATCGCGATTCGCGATTAGCGCAGTGTAGCCATGTGTAAGTTTTTTTTGCTTAACTTACGGTATTTTCCATTCATCGATTTTGGGGTTTTGGGCTGGTCATAAGACTTTGCACGTCGTGCTCGACGATCGCTGTCTTGTCGTCCTGTCAGTCTGCTGATGACCTACAAGTACTGAGGAACGCGAGTTATCTCACCAATGGTAACGCGTTCATTTTGCGCCAGATCGGCTCGAGATGGTGGCGCCTAAATGTCACCGGTATTCCTAGTCAGGAAGGGCAACAACCTTGAGGTACTCCAGGTATTTGTTTTCCTTCAGCATCTTCAGAAGCCCCCTGAATTCGTTTGTGATACGTACCCAGTGTTACGCAAAGAAAAATAAAATCAAATAAGTCGCCCGGCGGCAGGAAAAGTCGTGGTGATCATGTTCCTAAAGGGAACCCTTCCTCGCTGAAGAATCTTCAGACGCACAAGGAGGAGGCGCGCCTGTGGCGTGGGTTATTTCTGCGTGATGACGACACAAAGCTCGTTGCAACGAGCTTTCAGTCGTTACCGTCATGGATTAATTTTTTAATCTTATCAAACGCTCCTCAACGCAAAGTGTTTGACCTAGGCTAAATCGCTCACCTCTTGGTTTCTGCGGTGCTACGATCAAGCAACGGGTGGCTGCAATGCCTCCATGAAGACTCAAAGGAACCGTGCAGATATTATTGTATAATACAAATACTGTAGCAGGGAATCTTGTCTCGAAAAACATTCCGATGACTGTACCGTATAGTGGCACAATGTACCGTATCTTTTCACGTTTCGACCAATCCGCACGCGGCACCGCTCAGCTCAAGCGGATTGGTCGATTTATGTACCGCAATGACAGCTCCGTAGCTGTTACGAATCTATCCAACCGCAGGAAGAAACTCTTCCCGATGCTTCTATCATTACAGCACACCATTATCCTGTAACTGCCGCACTGGCGGAGACCACCTAGCAGTAGGTGTGCAGCATCGACCAGCTCGGCCACCGCTAAACGCAACGTCGCGATGGCGAAGAAGGAGTTCCACAAGGTCTACAATGCGCAGGCCAGGCACGGCCGCATGCCCACGCAGACGCAGATGTTGCTGGGCACCATGGGGCTGGCGGCGCTGCTGCTACTGATGGAGCTGTCCATGCTGCGCGGCAGCGACGACGTGCCGCCCAGCTACCTGAACGCTGCGCTGGAGGAGGGCGACGAGTTCTACCCGGACGAGATCCTGCGCTCCAATTGGGCGAAGGAGGTCGACGAGACGGACCTGGTGCACCTCAGTCTGCTGCACGAGGCCTGCCTCACGTACAAGGACAGCGTCGTGCCCTGGACCTACGGACTCAACGGCGCGGTGGCCAAGCCCAGCGTGCTCATTGACAGAGACGACCCGGATCTGCTCGAGAAGATGCGCCAGTGCCCCGACGTGGACATCTTCTTGCCGCTGGGCATCCGAGGCCACGGGTACTGTGAGGACTCCATCGCCTACACCAAGTGTACGTTGTTGAAGATTCTTGCAGTTGGAGTGTTGTTGGGTGCTAATGCTGATTTTTTTTTAATATTTTTGATGCAGTTTTGGAGTCGCGGTTGTTGCCGGCCTGGGCGATCGAGATGAAGTACGTGGACAAGAAGACGGGCAAGACGTTCTCGTACCACGATTTATGCCCCAAGACACCGATGATTTTCTTCAACCACTACTGGGATGGCATCCCAGACTCGCCTGATTGGCCTGCGTCGAAGCCACTGTACCTCATGCCGAACATTGAAATGTACGAGCTCAAGGCCGAGCACTACTGGGGAGTAGATATGGTACTCTGCAAGACGGCCATTTGCGCGCGTCGGGTGCGGCTCTGGTATCAACAGGAGGGCAACCCGCGCCAAACAAAAGTGCTTTACACAAGGCATACGTCATCGGATGTCGCGGCATTGGCAAGGGCTCGGCTAGGGAAAGACTCGATCAAGCCGAAGAATTGGTCCGACGTCCAGTTTATTCATGCTGTCGGCACCAGTGTGCAGAAAGGAACCAAGCCCGTATTAAATTGCTGGTTGGGGCGCCCAGGCTTCCCACAGCTGCACGTGTATATGCAAGAGGACGTGTACAATGGCAATATTAAGGAATTCTACGGCGACAAGATTCCAGGCTCCCAGGTGAAGCTGCACCTCGGTCGCGCCAGCGCAGACGACTTCGGCAAGGTGATTGCCGAGTCGGCCTTCTTCATGTGCACGAGCTTGCAGGAGGGATACGGCCACTACATCAACCAGGCAAGGGCAAGCGGCGCGGTTATCGTATCGACCGATTTACCACCGATGAACGAGTTTCTGAACTCGAAGTCTGGCGTACTGATTCCAGTATCACGCTGGGCGATTCCGGAGCAGATGCTTGGCGGGAAGTACAATGGAGAACACGGCTTAAACGGTGTGGAGGGCTTTACCGCCGACCTGGATGGACCCGAAGTGTGCGAGGCTGTAGAAAAAGTGTTGGCCATGACCCCAAGCGAGCGCGAGGCGATGGCGGCACAGGCGAAGAAGCAGTACTTTATCGACTTGAACTTCTTCGCATCCAAGATGAAGGAGCTGCGGGAAATTGCGCGCGGGGGTGAAGCTCCTCGGCTTCGCACGGTAAAGGATGCCGTGTAACTCATTCGTGCATCTTTTCAGAGGAGGAGATCACAGGACGCTCCTGAGAGCTGCAGGACGGCTGTACAGACAGATCCCGTAGACACGACGGCGCTGCCTGCGGAGGATAGAGAGGAACGACGGCAAGTAATGCTCCGGGGAGACAACCGTGTAACTACATGTAGAGGCCGGGGAGGCTGCACGTTAAATACTACACATCGTATCAACACGTACATGGCAAAGGGTCCGGCTGATGACGAGCTTGTGCATAATATTACCATTACAGTACCTAACCTCATATGGACACTTTTGTCCGCCAGAAAACGTACAAACGACGATGTAAAACCTGAGATCACCGCCTTCACTTCTCACACGAGCAGCACCACTCTGAAAAAGAGGCACAACTTTCGTATGTAATCGACATACGCGCGCCATTACAACGAGAAGCGCGCTGCACGGCAATGTCGAGCGTCGAGCGTCGCGCGCTGTCGTCTACACGCTCTTTCTATGCGCGACTCTACAGTAGCCGAAACAGTTGGCCCTGCTATGCTTCGACACGATCGACTTGCAGAGGGTTAAGATGCACTTTGTGTTCGGTTTGTGTACGCCAATGCCATTGCTGCGAAATGATGCCCGACCGACGGCGCTGGCCTGGCTGGCATTCTCCAAAGACCGCCGCAAGACTCAAGACTCAAGACCCAAGACCCAAGCAGACCACAAAGAAAGACCCAGGTCGATGCAGGCCAGCGGCAAGAAGTCCATGTGGTGCAGCAGCCCGGCACAGGACGGTGACAACCAGAGACACGAGCCAGAGCCGCCCATGGACAACGAGAGCGACCGCCTGGGCGTGCGCACGCTGCTGTCGCTGCACACGCCGCCAATGATGCGCTCGCCGCAGGAGAAGGAGGCGGCCAGGCACTTCGACATGCACAACTCCGTCATCTCGCTGCTGAGCACGAGTCCGGACAGCTCCAGCAGTGACACGGGCAGCACCGGCACGGACAACAGCTTCGGCCCGCACTATGTGGTGCATTCCCACAGCACCGCGGAGGTCACATCCGAGCCCATGCTGCACCAAATGTCCAGTGTGAGTCTCATGGAGGTGGACGACGGACGGAGAGCGGTGATCGACGAGGACAAGGAGGACGGAGAGGTCAGTGAGGGCGGCCTGCAGGACATCAGGCACCCCATGCCGGCCCACGACGCCCACTTATAATTCGTCCACCGGCAGCGGTGGACAGGATGGAGTTCCTGGAAGAGTCGGACGACGATGCGAGCTACGTCCGCGAGGTGAAGGTGCCGATCCCGCTCAACACAATGACTCAGGAGAAGGTGCGCCGCAAACGTCCGGCGCCCTCGCCAGCAAGCGGACGGTATGCTCCGAACGGAACCCCCTATTCGTGGGCGCGCCAAGAGCCGTCGCCGGTGCCGGCAATGAAAAAGCCCTTCGCTCGCCGCGATCCATTTGCGGGCGATGGTTGCTTGTCGACGCCCACAGGTGGCAAGAGCTCGACGTTGGCGAAGCTCGCGAGCAATCTGCTGCATCAGCTCGAGAATGAGCCGGCCGGCACGTTGCTGGTGTACCAGCCGACATGTCTCGATCACCACAACGATTCGCACCAGGAGAGCCGCCAGCGACTGTGCGTGCTGGGTGGCCCAGCAGGCGTGCTGCACAAAGACCGGTTCAAAGATCTCAAGTGGGCCAACCTGAACGAGCTGCGTCCGGCGCGACTGAACGACATATTGCGTGTACACACGATGGAGTACATCCAGCACCTCGAGCGCGCCTGTGGCAATCTTCCAGACCAGAACAAGGAGTACCTGGTTGGAACGCTGTACGACAAGAAGAGCGGCAAAAGTGGCGACAATGAGCTCACATACGACGAATGGCTCAAGGTAAGCAGTTTGCCGTGGCGGCGTCGCAGAAAATGTATTGACAGTGTTGTGGATGTGATGTTAGACCGAGCATGCACATAAGTGTTTTGGAGTAGAAGATCAACCGTCGGGTGGAAGCTTCGATATGGACTCGCCGATCTCAAAGAGCAGCTACATGGCGGCTCGTATGGCTGCCGGCGCGGTGTGCCACGCTATCGATAAAGTGCTCAACAACGAGACAAAGTACGTCAGCCAGGCCTTATCAACATTTCCATATTTTACGTCGAAACCCTGACGGTGGTGACTGGTTACAGAAATGCTTTTGTTGTTGTACGACCTCCTGGTCATCATGCGGGACCTAACGGATGTGTTGAAGGCGAGGGCTTCCACCTCCGACCCGAGATGTGCACGTGCGGATTTTGCCTGATCAATAACGTGTGCATCGGAGCCTCGTACGCGATGAGCAATTACTGCGCTCCGTACTATACCCCACCTGCAGCCAGAAGCTTGAAGTCGGACTCGTTGCTGGAATCGAGAACGCGAGTGAGTATCCAGCGCGTCGCCATCGTAGACTTCGATATCCACCATGGCAACGGCACAGAGGAAGTCATCCGCAACTTGATTCCGCACAAACAGAACTATCCCCTCCCACCAAGCTGGGCTCCTGTCCAGTTCTCCTCCTACAAACCCTGGCGCGACGAAAAGGACCCGGAGAACGTATTTTTCGCATCGATCCACCTATATGACGACGACAATTTTTACCCGTGCTCAGGTGTGGGTCCTCACGGCTGCTCCCCGGAGCTCGAGAACAGCAAGAACATCATCAACCTCCCGCTGAAGGTTTTGGGTCCCAAGTATCTGGACGAGCGGTTGAAGTTAACGTCCAAGGCGAAGCGGTCGCTCATGGAGCAGTCGTCTAAGACGTTCCGTGACACCGTGACCAAGAAGCTCATCCCGGCGCTGACCAAGTTCCGGCCGGACCTCATCATGCTGTCCGCCGGATTCGACGGCCACGCCGACGACTTCTACTATTTCTTGAGCGAGGACGACTACGGCTGGGTCACGGAGCAGGTCGCAGCTGTCGCCGACGAGTTCGTATTGTCCCCACTGTTTGATGCCAGTTGCAGTGAATTGCTAACCGTTTGCTTACTTGTTGCCGTGCAGTTGCTGTGACGGGCGCATCGTGTCGGTGCTCGAGGGCGGCTACAACGTAGTTCCGTCCAAGTTCCAGCGGCCGCGGGCCAAAGCGCGCAAGAACGCCACGTCCAACTTCCACTACGCCGCCAAAATGCACAACCGCCCTGTGGACGAGGAGCTCAACTCGTACGGCTCGCTGGCGCGGTCTGTGGCGTCACACGTCACAGCTTTGATGCGCGCGTCGCAGAACTAAGTAGTGTACCCATTTTCCGGTCTAAATTGCAAATCGTACGGTACTCTCCTGAAAAATTCTGGATCCGGAAATTTATGACCGGTCGTTTCGGGAATCTATCGGTAACTTACGGGGCGTCTCTTTCGAGCCAAAAAGCAAAACGCACAAGCAAGGGCGGGGGACATTCGAGCTTTGGATCGGCAGCTACAGAGAGAGAGCGCGACGGAGCTAGAGACGACGCAGCCATGTCGGAGCGCAAGGCGGTGATCAAGAACGCGGACATGCACGAGGACATGCAGCAGGACGCGGTGGACTGCGCCAGCCAGGCGCTGGAGAAGTACAACATCGAGAAGGACATCGCCGCCTTCATCAAGAAGGAGTTCGACAAGAAGTACAACCCCACGTGGCACTGCATCGTGGGCCGCAACTTTGGCTCGTACGTGACGCACGAGACCAAGCACTTCATCTACTTCTACCTGGGCCAGGTGGCCATCCTGCTCTTCAAGTCCGGCTGAGCGTCGAGCAGGGAAGGAGGAGCCACGGGTGCCATTGGACCGGACGCGGCGCGCCGAGCAGACGCCTGGCCACTAGTGAGCTCAGGGCGGGAGGATATACTAATATATTGCAGTGGCCGGCTCTGCCGAGCGTGTGTTGAAGGGACAAACAGCCAACTTTGTCGTAGATGGCAAAACAAAATTATTTTCTCCTTATTGACACTTGCTAGTCGTCTGGGTATCCTTATCTACATGATGTGGCACTTCTCCTGGTCTCCTCCGGCTTGTCCTGTAGCGACGGCGCCCGTATGCGCAGTCTCGGCGTGCTGGATGAGAGCGGTGAGACTGGGGAACACTGCGCGGCACTGCGGACACACTTCGCTCCCCGCAGGGACTCCTGCACTCGCAGCGGCCGGCTGCGACGTCGCGACGGACGCTCTCCTGGAGTCGGACGAGTCCGGGTGCGCACGGTTGACGTGCGCGATGAGCTGGCTCACGTAGGCGAACTTCTGCTGGCACAGGGGGCACTGCTCCGAGCTGGCGGTGACGGCCATGGCGCTGCTCGCCGCCTTGGCGTTCTGCACCAAAGAGGACACCGCCGACTTGGTGCCGCTCACCACGGACGCCGCCGCCTGCTGCGCGTTCCTCTGGAGCTGCGACGCCGTCGGTTTGGCGGCACTGGAGCTCCTGGGCTTCGAGCCGAAGCCGCCGAGCCACTGCTGCCGCTGCGCCTGGCGCGCGCTCTCGCACGCGTGATCTGCCTCGAACCTGTGCTTGAGACACACGTCCTGGCCGCACTTGGCGCAGTGGAACTGGTTGGACGTGAGCAGCACGTCGCGGCAGCCGTCGGCGGCGCAGCGCTTCTTCTTGGGCTTCCTGGGCTTCTGATTCTGATTCTGGCTCTGAGTATGAGTCTGAGTCTGAGTCTGCTGCTGGAGCTTCTCGCGCGTGCACTGGCCCACGCGCACGTGCTGCTCCCACACGGCGTTGACGTCCTGCTCGGCCGTCCAGCGGATGAGCTGGCGACACACGGGGCACTGCACCACGCGCCGGTCGTGGCTGCCGGCCTTGGGGCACTCGTGCGCGTCGTAGCTGCGGTGCTCCAGGCAGAAGACGCCGCTGCAGCAGTCGCACGTGAAGGGCAGGAAGTCCTGCTGGTGGCAGGCGGGCACGCTGCAGTGCGCGCCGATGTCCATGGCCGCAGAACACGAGGAGCTCCTGTAGATGTAGGGTAAGTTGCGGGATGAAGCTTCTCCTGCTAGCTGTAGGATAAGTTGCGGAATGAAGACTGAAGTGACGTTACGAAAGAGAGTTCAACTGCGGGCGGGAACCTCGACTTTAGTGACGACATGGCAGTGAGTGCAGGGGAGAGCAGCTGGTTTTTCCGCGTCGAACAGTCCAGAAGACGCGGCGTGCGACACGCCCGAGGTCCGTAAGCCCAGGGACTGATGGTTAAGGCGTCTTTTCAGCCAATCACAAGGCGGGATCGCACTCCACCGCTCGTGTATCGGAGCCACCAGTGGAGACCGCACGTCAATAGCCACCGCAACGCTCGCCATGGCGCTCTTCCGGTGCGTTTCCCGGGCTCCGTGCATGGCCCCCAGCGCTCTGCAGCGCCTGCACGCACGATCATCGTATGCGTCTGCGTCTGCTCTATCCAACGCACTCGTTCTCACGCTCTGCCTCGTCGTCCTCGCTGAAAAAATCGCGTCTACAGATCGCTCGCCCGCCAGTTCAAGGCTCTCTCCGTCGTGGCCGCGCCCGCGCTCTCGCAGGCGCCGCGCTTCACCGCCGTGGCCGCCACGCCCGCCCCCACGCTGGTCTCCACGCTGGCGCTGCGCTCGGCGCTCGCGTTCCCGCAGCTGCAGGCGCGCGCCATGGGCTACAAGCTCAAGACGAAGGCGGCGGTCAAGAAGCGCTTCAAGGCCAACAAGAACGGGCTGGTCAAGCGCGCGCAGGCCAACAAGCGCCACATCGCCACCAAGAAGACGCGCGAGCGCATCCGCCGCCTCGGCAAGCCCGTGTTCGTGCAGGGCCAGATCCGCAAGAACGTGCTGCGCATGCTCGGGAAGAAGTAGACGCAGACCTCTATATCTTTATCTCTCTCGAGAGCGGGAGGAGGACAATTGCAGTGCAGGTGCAGGTGGCAGCGTTGCTGCTGTGTAGATAGAAGGAAAAGGTGGCCCACTCGGGAGGAATATCGAGTTGGTTGCATTGACTTAGGGTACTGTACTGCCAGCAGGGAGGGGAGCAGGTTCGTTCTCTTCTTCTTCTTCTTCTTTTTGTTCTTCTTGTTGTTTTCTTCTTTTTGCTGTTTAGTTCTGGAGACGGAGGTGCTGCTGGCGGTCGTCGGGCTCTTGGTGCGCGAACGCGCGGAGCTCGAGCATGCGCAGCATGAAGAGCTTGGCGTCCTCGTTGAAGCGACGTCGAGCTTGGGTGGCGAACTTCAAGCGGGTGTTGACGGACGTGGAGGTGTAGGCTTTGATCACGGAGGCGCAGAGGTCGGAGCTGCGGTAGGACGGCTCTGGAGACGCCAGTAGCAACTTGTCGTCGGGCGTCTGGCTGCGAAGTTCGACGGAAGGCAGCACTGCAGAGTCGGACGTGGGGAAAAGCACCCCCGCCGAGCTGGAGAGCAGCTCGTTCATCGGGTAGCCGTCACCTGTCACGATAACGCCTCCCGAGGCGCGTGCCAGACGGAGACAGTCGTCTTTCGCAGTAGGACAGACGAAAAACGTGGCGTTGCTGAAGCTCCTCGCGAACTCGAGCTCGTCCAGCGTCTGGATCTTGGTGGTGTCGTCTCCTGGGAACGGCTTGTACAGCCTCGCGCCGTCAGCAGACTTCCCGTTGTGGTCCTTTTTCAGCAGGAACACGTCCAGCTGAGGAAGATAGTTCACGTGTGTGTTCCAGCAGTTGATCACGTCCTGCGTCGTCTCGGCCCCGATATCCCAGGTCGTGTGGGCGAACCGACCACCGACAAAGTGCGTCTCGTTCTTCTCCGGCACGACCTCGTCGCCGAGAATCCGTCGCGCGTAGTTCGCCGGATCAACGGATACCTGACTCGTGTAGAGCACGCGGGGCTTCTTCGTAGTTCCATCACTCTCCATGCGCTCCAGAAACCTCGTCACATCCTGATCGCAGCGGTTCGTCTGGCACAGGACCACGTCCGAGAGCTCCAGCACCGAGCGGGTCAAGCCTTCAGGAACCGCCTCAACTCCCAGACCCGGTGCCAGGAGATACACCGGCTTGGTGGCCGGCCACGCCGCGTGCTTCGTCAGCTTGAGCACGTGCTCGGGCGACAGGAAGAGCATGGGCGTGTGCGGACACAGCTCGAAGTACGTGGTGCTCTTCTTCGCGTGGATGTCGTACATGACTGCGTCGAACGCCCAATCTGGCAGCAGTCGAGACTGCAGGAACTTGAGCGGCCCAGCGACAGCAGCACACCCGGCCGGGTCTCGCGCCGACGCCGGCATGTAGATGTCCACGTCGGGGCATTGGCGGAGCTCGTCCACGAGTCTCGGATCGCGTTCATGGTACAGTGCCGGATTAAAGTGTGCACTCGGTTGAAGCGAGCCACCGACGGTGCCGGGCGCAGCGTACGACACCGGCAGCACCGTGTTGTTCTCTGCACGACAGGCGGCCTGCAAGTAGCTGAGGTGCAGCAGGTCGTCGGACGACACGTCGGCCTCCAGCTCGTCGAAGGCCGAGAGGAACAACCGTTGGGTGTGCAGCGCCACCAACTCCCAGGCCACGGAGAAGACCCCCACGATCATCAGCAGCGCCACGAGCGTCTGCAGCCACCGTATCGAGTCGTGCCCCAGGGGCTTGGACAGCAAACTCTTCCTCATCGTCGCTGGGGTCTTGTCGAAGAGTGAACGTCGTGGAGGAATACACGGGATCAGTTACTGTCACCCGTAACGACGCGGTAGAGCGATGGCTACAGGTGAACGAGGTGATATCTTTGTGTAGATTCATGTGGGGTTGGCCTACCATGTACTACGCTACTAACCAACCCATGTCTTTGGTGCTAGTTGTTTGCTAGACGAGAACAGGGGAGAGGTAGCACGTTTCGCACTTGACGGACAACACGCCGTCCATTGTCACCGACACGGCCGAGAGGAAGTTGGCCGAGACGCATTGGCCGTGCATGCTCCCGCAGTGGATAGTTTGAATGCACGAGCCGTTCTGGGCGAGCTGCACGATTTCATGGGCGCAGTGTTTACCACGACCTCGAATTTGTAAACACCCGAACGGTGCGCTTTGACGAGACCGTTATCACCTGTGATGACCAGACCTCTACCAATGCGGGAATTTGCGAAATTTTCCCGTTTTTCCCGTATCCTGGCGAAGCCGGCATATGGGAGCAATTTGGTGATTCATGTGATAGAATGTGCTAACTGTAGTGCTGGTCTGGGATTCTCTGCCAGCTCATTTGACTTTCTAATTCCTTCTACCACAAATGATAGCAGTACAGTAGCAGTTGTTTAGAGCTACCCACTGTATACTATCCCACCGTGCTGACTTTTTGGTCGCCTACATCTGGTGACTCATTTTTCTTTTGACTTCATAGCAAACAACATCCTGATCAACGCGTGAGCTGCTGCAAGAAGCACAAATGAAACAGAAGAAGCCTATGAAGCAAACGAAGTTCGACGGAAAGCAGCCTGCGCGTCGCAAAACCACAACAAAGGAAGTGAATCGTTCATCGAAAAGCATGTCGTAGCGTACGGTCTTAAGATTGGAAAGCGAAATGCGTCTACTGGTCACGTTGAGACAGTTCTCTGTCGCTTTTGTAGCACGTTTGGAAGAGATCATTCTTCTTATAGCAACTCGAAGACTGCAATGGTAGCTCCGACCAACCCAAAATACTTCAACAGCTTCAGAGATTTAAGCCACAAGAACCCACACACCAGCATGTAGAGTGTCGTAGCAGGCCCAGCCTACTCAGTGCTTCACCTTTCTTTATCGTCAAGCAGCGACGAACTGTACTAGGCATCGTGCCTTCTTCTGCTCCAGAGAGGGGCTCTTGCATCATGCTATCTAAAGTAGTTTTGAGGGCTAAAGTTATTCGGCCCAACGTCCGATTTGTAGTTTCATAATCTGATTTTAGCACCATGGTGATTATACTCAAAGTCCGATTAAGAAGTCCTGATAGGGTGGCAAAATTAGTGAAAGCGGCAATATCTTATAAGTGATTCAGCGATCTGTGCTATAAAAAGTAGTGATTATTGCTAGTACCTGCACTTGCGTCGCCCCAATAACTCTGGATAAAATCCAGAGTTCTCCAACAATCGTATCAACATCACGAGTATTTCTGCTGAGTAATATCATTGGCGCGAGGCATGCTCGTCCATGGAAGTGAATACTGTACATGTCGATCCGTGCTTCAACGACCTCTAGTGCTGCCTTCGCCATGGGACAATGAATCGCTTAACCAAAGTTGTTGAGGAGGTAATCTTGTCTTGACTGACGAAAGTTGCGCATTTTGTCGCCGATGGTCCTGAAGACGATTTGCTGTGCTTGTGCTGCATGTGCGGGAACATCGGGTGTCATCTCCGACTTGCAAAAGTTTTTCATCACGCACGAGCGCAGCGGGTCTTCAGGCGACGCCGAAATGACGACCCAGTTGTAGTCTTCGAAGACGAACTGCCCTGTGGATAGAAACCACTTCGTTATTCCGACCAGGACGAGTCGTTTGCCCTCGTCATATCGACGGTAAGTCGTGAGTGCGTTGACACTCAGCGAGTCTTCGTGCAGCGACGCAATGACATTGACGTCCAGTGGCCTCGGAGTTTTCCGACGTACCTGCGATTCCACAAACCTTTGAGCGAGGATCTACAAAAGCAAAAATCCTACAAGACGCACACGTACCGAGTGACACAACTTGTTCGTGTCTCTCTTGGTGTTCGTCGGATACGGCCACAACTTATCCCCGAGTGCATGCAACATATCTCCGAGTGCTTGGGCCGAGCACGCGACAGGCGTGATCAAGTTCACCTGGACGCAGTTGCTCTCGGGCATCAATTGCCAGCGAAAGGAGACCTTTGTGTTGCTCTCCACGACAGGGAAGACCGCGTCGGTGTCGAGACGCAGCCAGTCCAACTTGTTGCACATTTCCTCCAGCAATGCGTCGCCGAAGCTGGCTTCACGTGGCGGTCGGTCGACCTTGGGCTGGAGTTGGAGCACGAAGTCCAGGCCCTCAAGCGGCTGCGTCTTTTGCAAGGCTTTCAGAATCTGCTTTCGGAGCTGCTGATCAACAGCCTGTTGCTCCGCGAGCATGGCCTTCAGCTTCTGGTTGGTCTTTTCTGCACGCCAGCGTAGCTCGCGCTGGGCGATCGCCACGCTCCGCCACCGAGTCGCGGACGCATGTGCATCGACCACTGCAGCGCCGTCTACTGCTACTGGTACCGGTACGTAATACAGTTCCCGCGTCGCTCGCAATTGAGACAACTGTTCACCCAAGGCTTCTGCCTCCAGGCGGAGCATCTGCAGCTCGCGTCTCTTTCGGCGCAAGACGGCCGTCGTGTAGGGCTCCCCACTGGGCGTTCGGGGTCTGCTCTTCCGACTCGGCGCCACTGAGCTCTTGGTCATGGTGACTTGGACTGACTCTTCTGATGCTATAGTACCAATACCGGTTCGAATACATCATAACCGGTATGCCGGCCTTTGAGTTTTTTTTTATTTGAGTGACCGAGGCGGTTTTACGAGCATTCCAAAACCTCAAACACTCGCGCGTGTTCTCGTCCCCAGGAACTCGGACGCCACTTAGACTCACGGTTAGCGCCATGATATTCGCGTACGTCCCCGCCCCATTTCTGAATGCAGGTTTATCTTTAGCTTTTCACGAGCGTATCCGGAGTGGGGATATCGAGGGCGTGTTTGACCTACTGGAGGTGGAATCAAGCACTGCGGATGATCGAGCTGTGCATGAAAGAAGGAGCCTTCGTCGGCTCCCACGACTGCCACCGGATGCACGCTCTGCTTTATGCATGCAAGTATGGGGCTGACCTAGCGGTGGTCGAAACTCTACTCCCGTGGAATGGTCGTAAGGGAGGCATGAAATTCCGCTGGCATGACTGTGCTTTTAACAGGAAGGAAGCTCGTCTTGAGGGAGGGCGTGCGAAACGAGGAGTGCCGCCCCCGCATTTTAGACGGATGGAAGCTTCTAGAAGCTTCCACAGCCGCCCTACGCTACTTCGTCTAGGCAAAATAGTACACACTTCTACCTAGCTACGTAAACTAAGCTGTGCTAAAGCACTGTCGCCGTGATGGCGGTCAGAGTTCAAGCTTAGGCTGCGTCGCAGCACGAGTTCGCGCTGGTGCCCAATCAGCACCACGTCGGAGCGCAGGACGCGTGCCAAGGATTATGGCACGGCAGACTAGTGGGCCGCGGCACGCAGTTTACACAACGAGTGGGTGCTGGCACGCTCCCACTCGTCTTCATGTAGGAGTGCGCTCTAGCGGAGGCGCTCGATTTTCTTTACTCTACTTCTGCTCATTAATAAACTTTCCTGCTTGGAATCAAGCCCCGGGTAAACGCGACAAAGCTAGCTTTGCGCTCTTCGAAGCGCGAGTTTGTTGATCCCGGACGTCGCCGACTGTCCGGACTGCTGTTCTTCTTCGGTGCGCGTGTCAACCGAAGGGACTCCTGCCTGTCGTCGTAGGGTCGAGGACACTACCGACCTTCGTCGACTAAGTGCGAATCGGAAGTTCGCATCGGACTTAAGTGCGGCTCGCGTTAAGTTCGGCTCCGACAACTTCAACGTCAACTATGTCGGGGACTCGCTACACGGTGGATCCCGATGGCGATGTGGAGATGTCAATCCCCCAGCCTATCTTCGAGGTCATCAAGGCACCCGAGCTGACCAGCTGGGAGCATGCCGCTCTGGTTGAGTGGCACCGTGAGTGGGAACGCTATGTTGAGAAGATGCGTCACCGCTGCACTACTACCGGTGAGACGTATGAGAACGTTGTAGCCACTGTGAAGGGCTCTGTGAGACGCCAGACGCTGAAGAACCTGGCCACGTATGTGCTCAAGAAGCCTGTTGCCTCCGTCACCGATGCCGACATCATGGGAATCGTCGAGGCACGCTGTCGTACACTCAAGAATGAGTTCGTACCTGATGTCTCGTCCCTGTTCCGTGCGAACTTAAGGATGGACCTGACGATCGATGACTGTGACGCGCGGATTTTCCGCTACTACGAGGACTTCAATGGGATCGTGGAGGACAACGGTCTACAAGGGCTGATGGGAGCGGATGACAAGGAAGGTACCAACTACAAGAACAGGATGAAGGCTCGCTGCCGCATTCTGGTCGAAAACCTGCAACCTTCTATCCTCAAGGCCCAGATCGATCGACTTATTGAGTTAGAGAGGCGTGACTGTAAGTCAGATGATGTTGCCCTCTTTGATTTGATACTGGAACATGCGAAAGTCCAGCAGCGCTTTCATCGAATGTCGCAGGACCATGCTGGAAAAATTGATGCCAAAGCGTTCAAGGCCGACCGCAAGCCGCCTCGGACCACGAGCTCCAAGCCAGCGCCTCGCCCTACAACTCCGGCACCACGAGCTCCAGGGACCGCTGCGCCGGCCACACCGCCTCCACGGGCTCCCCCCTCGTGATGGTTGCCTAGTGTGCAAGGGGGCGCATTGGCTCAACGACTGCCCAAAGGCTACGGAAGCGCAGCGGACCGGAGCGCTGAAGAAGTTCCGCGAAGACAAGGAGCACCGCGCCAGCGCCTCGAGATCCAAGGCAGCGCGTTACAAGAGAAGTGCTATGTCTGTCTGCATCAACGGTCTTCTCACGGTCCCGTACGTCCCTGATACCGGTGCGGACAGAAGCATCATCCCAGAAGGCGTCGTGACTTCACTTCGTGCGGTTCAGCCCACCCTCTCACCTATCCTACTAAGTACGCCCGTGGAAGCCGAAATGGCGGACGGACGCAGGCTGAGGTGTGACCAAGAATTGCTACTGGACCTGGAGCTGATGACGATGGCCGGCCAGGTGTCGCTTCGATCGGTGCCATGCCTCGTTCTGAGAGGTGACGGCGACGAGCTGCTGCTCGGGCGCGACGTGCTGAAGGGGCTCGGTATTGACGTCGAGGAGCAGTTGGCTCAATTAGCCGAACCTGCACTGCTCGATAGTGAGAACGACGAGTTTTCTGTGGGCGACGAACTTCCTTTTGCCCTACAGCCAATCAACTCTCTCGACGAACTGCTGGACTGCGCAGTTGGGAACGGGCTACCGGAAGAGCACGTCGGTGCCGTTCGCGCACTGCTTGATGAATTCCCCGATATTTGGCGCGACGCAGTCGGCGCAGACCTACCAGCAGACGTCGAACCACTTCGTGTCACGCTGCGACCCGATGCGGTCCCTCACCGGAGTGCGCCACGCAAGTACGCGCCGCTGCAGGCTGCTTTTATCCGCGACTATGTAAAGGCATTGGTTGATGGTGGTCTCATCGAACAGAATAACTCGGCACGCTGGGCATGTGCCGTGGTTCCCGTCCGCAAGCCAGGAACCCAGGATAAATTTCGGCTGACGATCGACTATCGACCTGTTAACAGTGTGACGGTCCCTATCGCCGGCACCATGCCGTCAGCTGCCATCCAAGCCGATGCTTTCCAGGGCAAGAAGATCTTCGCCCGATTTGACTTCACCCAAGGTTTCTGGCAGCTACCTCTTCATGAAGACAGTAGGGAGATTTTCTCGTTCGTCACGCCGGATGGCGTGTATACACCTACTAGAGTCCCGCAAGGAGCGATGGACTCGGCGCTGCATTTTCAAAGCCAAGTGCAAGCGAAACTGGCACCGCTGATCCCACATTCGGCGTTGGTGTGGGTTGACGACGTGATCCTATTTGCGCCTACCATCGCCGAATTCCTGCAAACGCTGCGGACGTTTTTCGAGATTGTCAGTGCGGCCAACTTCAAGCTCAATCGTACAAAGTCGTCGCTTTTGAGCTCGAGATCCTCTGGTGCGGGCGTCTTATTTCCAGTGAAGGTATTCGCCACGACCCGTCCCGAGTCAGCGCTCTCACAGAGCTCCCGCTACCCGCTACAGTCGCTGACCTACAATACTTCGTGTGCGCTACGAACTGGCTGCACGACTCGCTACCTGACTACGCGAGGACAATTGCACCGCTGCAAGACAAGCTGAATGATGAGCGCACCCGAATTGGTCGGCGAAGTCGCAATGCGTTGAACGTCCCTACGACGTGGTCTCCGGCCGAAGAAGTCGCGTTCAAGACTGTTGTATCACTGGTGAAGGACTCCGCGCTGATGGCTTTTCCGGATCCTGATGCCCAGTTGCTACTCTTCACAGATGCCTCGGCCACCGGCTACTCGATCATCCTCACACAGGTTCGCGATTGGGATGCTTCCCTACCTGTTGACGAACAGCACCACGAGATGATTATCTGCAAGGGTGGCCTGTTCAAGCATTCAGAGTTGAATTGGACCGTGGTGGAAAAAGAGGCTTATCCGATTGTTAAAGCCTGTCAAGATCTCGAATATCTCCTGCTTCGCCCTCGTGGGTTCCGCCTCTACTGCGATCATGCCAACTTGGCATACATTTTTGCGCCGAGCGTCGAGCTCAAAAGCACGTCCGGGACCGCTTGCAACGCTGGGCGATGCGTCTATGTGGTCTGCACTACACTATCGAACACATTCCTGGCGAAAAGAATGTGTGGGCGGATATCGTGTCCCGTTGGCATGCCCGCGAGATTGTTGCTGTGGCCGCTGTCCAGACACGCAGTCGTCACATCGTCCCAGTGGAAGAGTTATCACCGCTTCGTCCACTTGCTGACGAGCAGTTTATTTTTTCCCAAGCGCGCTGACCTGCACGCTGCTCAACTTGCTGCCTCTCGTGAGCGCTCTCGGTTGCAGCACGCTTCGGAAGAGGAGGATGGTGTGGTGACCGTGGACAACCGCCCTGGGTCCCCACGAATGCAAAGGACCTGCTCGCCCGAATTTTTGTCGTCGCTCATTGCGGTTCACAAGGCCATCGCGGCCAGGATGCAATGGCCTTGGTGTTGAAAGAACGATTTTACATCGTGAATCTGGACGATAAAGTGGCCAAGTTCGTCCGACAGTGTCTACTCTGCAAGCACTTCAAGGGCCCTCGTCAGATTCCGCGCCCATATGGCCCGCTGCTGACACCGACGCAGCGAAATGAAGTGGTGCATTGGGACTTCCTGTCCCTTGGTGATGGTTTTGGCGACTCGAAGTATCTGCTGGTGGTGAAAGATGGAATATCCCACTTCTGTGAATTGTTTCCGTGCGCTACACCAACTGCCTACGTCGCGGCGGAATCACTCACACTCTGGTACGCACGGTATGGGCTACCACAGACTCTGAAGTCCGACCAGGGCACACACTTTCGCAACGAAATGGTGAAGCACCTCGCAGCGCGATTGAAGATGGAGCTGCACTTCACGCCAGTATACTCACCATGGTTGAACGGGACGATTGAAAGGCTGAACAAGGACGTCCTTCAAGTACTCCGAGCGCTGCTCATGGAGTATGGCCTGGACCAGCACGAGTGGCCATATCTGTTGCCTGCTATCCAAGCCAACTTAAACCACACTCCAGTCCCATCTCTTGCCGGTCATGCTCCTGTGGAGGTGTTCACGGGGCTGCCAGTTTCATCAGCATTGGACGTAATTGTGGTGCCCGCCGGTAGCGAGCACGCTGAACGCGTAGTCGACCTCGACGATATTGGCGGCTTTGTGGGCCAGCTTCGCTCTTCGCTGCACGCTATTCACCAGGACGTGTCAGATGCAAAGGAACGCCAGCGACTCCGCGACATGGCATCGCACAAGGGCATTCCTGTCAACTTCGACGTCGGTGACTTTGTGCTATGGTCAAGAATCGACCAACGTCTGCCGAACAACAAGCTGTTGGGTCACTGGGTCGGCCCCTTCAAAGTGGTTGCTGCTCTCGCCCACTCCTTCGAGATAGAGCACCTGGTGACTGGACGAAAGTACGATGTGCACGCTTCTCGTCTTAAATTCTACGCCGACGCCGAGCTGGACACGACTGCAGAGCTGTTGGAATTGGTCTCCAGCCAGGGCATGCCCTTGGGAGTCGAGAAGTTGGTCGACCATCGCTACAACCATGACCTGAACCGCTGGGAGCTTTTCGTCTCATGGGCCGGTCTCCAAGCCATCGAGAACTCATGGGAGCCGCTGATCACGTTGCTGCATGATGTCCCCGCGAAGGTGCGCGAGTACATCGACGCGGCTGAAGATGACGAACTCAGCGCTCAAATTGACTAGCAGCACGATACTGCAGCCGCATCCAAGCTTTGGAGGGCACTGTCGCCGTGATGGCGGTCAGAGTTCAAGCTTAGGCTGCGTCGCAGCACGAGTTCGCGCTGGTGCCCAATCAGCACCACGTCGGAGCGCAGGACGCGTGCCAAGGATTATGGCACGGCAGACTAGTGGGCCGCGGCACGCAGTTTACACAACGAGTGGGTGCTGGCACGCTCCCACTCGTCTTCATGTAGGAGTGCGCTCTAGCGGAGGCGCTCGATTTTCTTTACTCTACTTCTGCTCATTAATAAACTTTCCTGCTTGGAATCAAGCCCCGGGTAAACGCGACAAGCACAGAAAAGCTCTGGATTTTATCATGAAGTACGTTCTGACACAGCCTCTCTGTTTCTGCCAGTGCCCCTTGTTGGTGTGAATGGGCGAGCCCGACGTTTACCTTGGAGGCCTTCCCGAAGATGGTGGTTGTGGTCGCGAACGTCACGGCTGACCCCAAAAGAGCCGCCTACCTTGCTCAGCAAGCGCAACAGTGAGTAAGTTTGCCTCACATTGCGCCCGGACCACGGTGCCTATGCCAGACCACAATGAACAGGACCTCGTACGAGTGAGAAGAGTGCCACCACGCTACTAAATGAAAGGAAGACAAACAACCAGATTCGATCATAGAAACTTCGCTTTAATTATGCGACTGCACATGCACTGCGGTGCACAGGGTCAACGGTATTTATCGACTAGGATACCGTACATGCGCTGCCGCCCTGCTCGCGTTGAAGTGGTCGGCTGTCACGACCTTGGCTCTCGCCGAAGAGAACACGTGCTTGAAGACAGTGTACGGGAGATCATATATGACCGAACAACGTAACCTCGGTTAGGGACCATGGAATCGTAGGATTGTACCAACTGAGAATGATATTGATTTATTTGTAGTTCGTCTGTTTTAGCCGGGCGGATGTCATCTGCCTGGCCTTAATACATATAACTTGAGCCACCAATGTTATGCGAAAGTTAACGACGCTAAATGACTGCAAGCAACATTGTTAGTAACAAGTTGTAGTCCTTGGAAATACTACAGACAGACAGTCAATTCTTCTTCGAGTGATCTACCTGGGAATAGCTAGCATACCTTTACGTTGTCGCTTTCGGAAGCTACGTGCATGCGTCACGTAGTCAGCAGAGACCGTGTCGCCTCTGTACCTGCAGCCCAAGTGAGAAGTTAAGAGTCAACCACCCATCGCTATTGCATATTTCGTAGCACTGCTTCTTGTAAGCTCATCTTGTTCTTGAGTTTGATGATGTAGCGAAACGCTGTCGTTGGGGGTGACTCAAATGCAGTCACCCCCTCCAATCTAAATGGCTTTTTCGGTTTTCCTCGTTTTTATTTCCCGGTTAACAGGCTGGATAGATCTTACTACCAACAACGACATAAAACGCTGTTTCCCTGCTTGCCTCAAAGCTGCAAGCGTGCAACAGTAGGAACCAAAGTAACATAACACAAGATGACCAGCATCAAACTGTCGATTATTTAACGCTACTTATGGCGAGGAACGAGCCAAACCCAAGATTATCTTCGACTGTTTTCACGACCACGGTTGCGGTGACAACGGTTCTTGGGCATTAGATACAGGACTTCACCATGTACCTCGAAGTTTGCAAACCGAATTCATAAAACTGACGCCTCATTCAGTCCCCCATTCGTGCAATAGATAGGTAAGAGGTGTCGGCCATAGTACTCGGGCACGTCACAGTCAACTCGTCGTTCATCTCCAACTGCTCGATCGCATTCAGGGATACTGAGTTAATGTAGCCGCTGGCATACCCAGGGTATGCGACTTGAACACAGGATTTGTTCTTCAGCAAGTGCACAGGTGTGTTGGTACCAGGTTTCGACGACACATTCACGAAAATGATGTAAGTCCCTCCTCGTTGAGCCTTTACCACACCATCCAAGCCGGTCGCCACAATGGCCGTACTCGTGATTTTCTCCCATTTCAAGGTCGAATTTTCAGCCTTTTGGGAGGCCTTCGAGTGGACAAAAAGAGTTGAAAACCCACCTCTTATCTCACCACGAAGTTTCTCAAGCTCGTCCTGCTGGTCACGTAGCTTCGACTCCAATATATCAATGCGCTCAACCGAAACGGGGTCGAGATCAAATGTGTACTTCGCTAGCCACGTCGCTCGAAGGACTCGAATCGTGACAACCAGCTCCAGTCGGAGAGCCCCGACGGTCTGCGCGGACAACTTTCGTTGCACATCACTGGACTCGTTCAAGTCGCTGTCCAAAGTATCGTGGAAGCACTGTACAACATCAGTGTGAGATCACGTACTTTCAGTGATATACACAACATCACCGCACCTTTAGGTAGTCAGTGACTGTCGCGTCAGGAATCGCGTTAGCAGCCGACACGTAGTCGGTCTTGGCCATGTCACTCTTGTACCTGCAAAACATAGCATATATTAGACTCTTGAAGACGACACACCGAACTACTCTTAGTACCATTGCTTCTTGGAGGTGCGGTCCTCAATCCAAATGCTCAGCTTTGAGCTTTTCAGCTCAATAACGTAGCGATAGGATGTCGCGGGTGGTGGAGCGAATGCTGTCACACCTTCCACCATGATATCTTGTTGCAGGGCCATGAGGGTCAACAACGGCAAGGCGATGAAGAGAGCTGGTGCGTAGCTGTCACTTCAATTGAAAAATAACCAATGCAGTCTCAAAAACTGCGGCTTAGCTGCGAAGGTGTCTTGGGACGAGGATAGATCCATTCGGCAGCCTTCATTGAAGTTGAATTCGTTTCCGTTGATCGACCGAAGTCGAGCACAGCTGCATTTTCGCCTGTGGATCTTCTAATACTATGGTACGAGCCTGCGTTGGAAGACTTGCAAAAAGGAAAATGAGAAATAGGTAGTGCAGTCATTAAATTGTTTCCTATGAACTATTTCACGGAAAATGCTGCAACACTTCCGAACTTCAATGTACCCGTTAGGTTCGACTCCACTCCTTTTCCCGTTGGGGGCGTCATTAACCATAAGTGATTGAAATCATGGCTTCTTCGAGATGTAGAAGTGGAGGAATAACTGCGTTCGCTCCACCACCTGCGCCGTCATGCCGCTATATTATACGGCTCAACGACGAGAAGACGAGTATTTGGTTGGAAGACCGCATCAGCAAGAAACAATGGTACACATCAAGAAAGAAGCTGCTTAAGGCTACATGACTACAAACACCTTTTTCAGGTATAGGCCAAAGCCAACTAGGTTACGTCTGGAAACACTATCACCGACGCGGAGGCAATCGACTATCTCAAGGATTGTAATTTGTTTTGGGCGTGTTTAGATCGTGTCGTGCTAATTGTTGATGGATGACCACCTGCATCCGCTTCCAAAATGCGTTGGACTGATCTCAGCAGGTCCGAAGATTCACTCCGAGAGGTGGTTTATCTGCAAGGTGGAGCACCTCGCATAAGTTTTGTTGTTACGTTCCGTGTTCTGCGTTCAACGAGGCAAAGTTGCGCGAGCTTCGCGCAACGTCGAAGAACCAGCGGGTGCGTTTGGTTTGGAACCAGGTCGACTCTGATGGCATTATGGCTGGAAGTGACGGGAAAATGAAAGTTTCGCGTGGAGGGCTGTGTTAGCGTCACTGGCATTTCAGACGGTAACACCACTGTTCGGCTGTTAAAGAATGACACTTGCATCCAAGATTCTCCACCCAGGTGCACAGTTTTTCATCTTGTAGCTGAAGTTTGTAGCGGAAGGAAGATTATGGAAAGACGATTCGATCGTCTTTCCATAACACCAGCTCCACCTCGTCGCCAACATTCGGCAAGGAGTCTGTAGAGGGTGCCCTGCACTTCGATCGTTTCCGCTGCCATCTTTCCTGAGACGCCGCAAATTCGCAAGTGAAGAAAACATTGTCTGAGACAGACCGGAAGGATCTTTCTCGATATCGCCGTAACTTCTGTGACTCTACAGTTCTCCAACGATCGGAAAACCATATATACGTAGTTGTGAATTGTTTATTGCTCGGGTTGGTGTACTAGATGATTTTTTCTTTCGATCGGGAGCATGGTTCACTAAAACTGTCTCAATTACTGAGACGAACGACAGACAGATACGACATGCGCGAAGGTTTGCAGCTGCAAGTAACTATCAACTCGTCGTTTACCTCCAGGCGCGTGACAGCGTTGAGAGGAGTAGAGCAGGCGTACCCTTTCGAAAACCCGGAGTACGTAACTTGTAGGCTGGTTCCATTCTTCACCAGCTGCACTCTGCAACTAAATTCCGGCGCAGAAGTCACGATCGCTCCAACGCTGTAGATGCCTGGTTGCAATATCTTGACGACCCCGTCTTCGGTGTTCACACAAAAAGCATCGGACTCGAGCTTATTCCAACGAAGCCTTGATCTGTCAACTTTTATTGTGGCGACGAGTTGGACGAACGCAGCGCTTGGACCAACCACTCGATCCGCTTGAAGTATTTGTAGCTTCTCCTCTTGGTCACGTAGTTTTGATTCCAAAACGTCGATCCGCTCCACCGACACCGGATCGAGGTCAAACTGGTATTCTGCGAGCCACACCGATCGAAGTATACGGACCGTCAAAGCGAACCCCAATCGAATTGCCCCACCTATGACACGACTAAGAGTGGATGGTTGCCATCCACTGGCCATCCACGAAGCCATCTACTGAGGAATGGCAACCCACGGACTTCGTGAGGGAACCCGACGAATGATGCTATGTAATGACTAGATGAAGCTGGTTCTAGCAGCACGAGGATAAGCTAATTCATTCTCACTTTTACCTCTTTCCCCGCAAGTCTCTCTCAAGCAAGGCCTCGCGGACAGATAAGCAAGCCCCTCTGCAAGCCACGGGCGTGTCACCTTGTAATGGTGCCAACTGCCGTTGCACCTCCGATGTATTCAAATAGGAATCCAGGGCATCATCGAATAGCTACGGAAACACGGTAAAGCGTTCGAGTTGAATACGTCGTTGGTGGTGGGTTTTGCATAAGTTGCACTTACTATAACGTTGTCAGTGATCGATGCGTCCGTAATTGAGTTGGTTTCAGTGATGTAGGTAGTTTTTCCCATCTCGCCTGTGTACCTGCGTGAAACATGTTAAGAAATATGACCAACAACAATTGTCCGGGAGTCCACGAGAGTATTCTTACCACTGCCTTTTGCTGGAGCGATCTTCCATCCATATACTCAATTTCTCATTCTTCAACTCAATAACATAACGAAATGAGGTGAGCGCGAATGTGTTGAACGTAGTAATTCCATCTAGCTTAACATCATCTGCTGTGGTCATCGTCAAGAACTTTGGCCTCCAAAATCTCGAATGTGCCTTGTAGCTGAATGTTCTGATTGATGGATTACAAGCATCTCTTTATTTCCACAACTCATTTTTCTAATGGTAGCAGGTGTTGGAACCCAAGTTCTCGTACTCTTCAAGATGCCCCGCCACTCACATCGCGGTTACATCTTCTGTTGACCCCTGACCTCATCGGGTTTGCCTGGGAGGCTCCCATCTACTGAAACTGGGCCGACGGGTCGTTCGCATCGAAGGACTCCACGAGGCGGCCGGGAACACGTGGTCTATGAAGCGTTCGGATGCTGCTCACTGCACCGTGACCGCATCCGAAGCTCGCTCCAACACGTCAGGTCCGTTGCTACGGCAGGCAGTCATGGTTGAGCACGAGAACGCATTCCACCACGGCCAGGTTGTAGCGGCATCGTGGAACCAAGTGTCGATTCGCCTACTGGGCGAAACTCTCCCAAGTTCGGCCAACGACGCAACCCCGGTCGCACCTATCGTCGCCATCCTGCTCGAAGCGCTCTCCTTTGGGACGTCAGAGTGGTCCGTCGACGAAATGATTGAGCTCCACAACGAGATTTTGGATCGTACCTGTGGCACCAGTACCAACAGCGGGTCCAACGATGTCTCTACGATCCTAGCCGACCTAGTGGATCCATCATCCTTCCCGACTGTGGTCGGCACTCGCACCTGGATTGACCCAAAGACAGGTGGTGAGTCGTCTTTTACACTGCAACATGCAATAGATTATGTGTATTACGTGTACGGAGGAGTCCAGCCCGTACCAGCATCAGTCGGCACGTCGTTCTGTAGACCACCCTCCTCTCGGCCTCGAAGACAACTTGCAACCCCCGCTTCAAGTCTTCGCCCAGCACCTGCTAATGATCAGCTCGAGATCTTCGACCCCGACCTTGATGACGATGACGACGCCATCAGCGAGGTGTCGGCTGGTCAGCCCCAACTGGATCCGCCGTCATCCCGTAAGCGCGCAGCTAGGAACACGACAGCCAACCGGTCAGCCTCTAAGCCACGTGTCGATTTTCAGGATCCGGGGACTGACACCGAAAAGGATACTCAAATCGCACAGCTACTCATTGATCGTCCCGGTCTGACTGAGCGTTTTCTACAACTTCGCTCAGATGCTGCAGTACAGGGCGGTTTCGCGGATGCTGCTGCTTCACCTGCTCGAGAGGCTCCGGTAGTTCACTCTGCCACAGTACCAGTGCAACATCAACAGGAAGACGGTGGCTATACTCAAACCGGCAGTATACAGCAGGTGTGCCACGAACAACAGGAGACCAAGTATCGGTCGAAATACGCGTTCGTACCCTCGGTCACGCAGCGGCACATTCACGCACAGATCACAGCTCTTCGACACCAAGGTAAGAGTGTGCCCATTTTTCTCGAAGTGCTGATCAACGCTGGTTTTGTCCTCTTTAAGCCTTTCCCGAGCGTATTGGGGCGTGCGTTTGCCATCGAGTTCGGTATCCGAGGCCTTTCAATCATGCACTTCATGCCTTTCACCGACCTTAGTGACAAGGCCGTGTGGATCGCGACGTCAGGGGTCAATATGCAGAATTTTTCAGCCGCAGTCCCGCTACCCGCGGCTCCCGTAGCCGAGGGTATTGATGACATCATCGACGCCCTCCAGTCACTTGCAACGTACGCGGTAGAGTACTTCTCCCCAGTGCTACGAGACCTCGTTGACAGCCTCGTGACCTTCGCAAAACTACGCCTCAGACAGATGAGGTGGGACCAAGACGACCTCATTCTGTTGGTGTACTGGATAAACATCGTCCTGAAAAGTTTTCGCATCGAAATGGAGACGGGCACCAGTGATGGCTCGCGTATCAAACTCCGCTGTACCAACGACGACGTGGATTTCCGTCAGATCCTTGTTCACATCCAGCAACGACAGATTCGCGATTTACAAGCTGCACTGAACACCCCGCACCACAAGCGGGTATCCACCTAAACCAAGCCAATTTCGACAACACAGAATGGTGACGGTGGTCAACGTCGAGTACAGCGCGTCATTAAGTCTGAGCAATCTATTCCAGCTGATGTCTATGCGTAGCTTCCCGTGCAAGACGGGAAACGACTCTGGCTCGTTTCCTGTCAAACGCAGGCTGCAGAGCCAACAGTGGGAAGTCCTGTCTGTCCGCCAAGCGAGATCACTTCGCTCCAGGCTCACTCCACCCCCTGGTCAAGGACTTCATCGCAGAACGGTTTGGCGGACTTAAATCTGAATATGCTTCGTAATGACGCCATACTAGCAGGGTTGTAGGCACGGCCGACGTGACACACTACTCTAATTGCTGTCCAGCTGCATGTGGCGCATCGCTTCCTGCTACGAAGTTCACACCGGCCCAAGCTACAGCCCCACTCGCGTCCTGTTTCGTCCCCAAGTATCATTATATGACGGCTGGTCCGGAGCGAAGTCCCGGCTCGATGTCATCTCCGAGCAGTTTCGGCGCATCCTCCCCTATGGACCACCCCGCCGCTGATTTACCCAACCTTCGCCTGGGAGAGCAGAAGTCAGGACCAATTTCTCTTTCGCAACATTCGGCAGCACTCGTGGTAGCGCGACTCGAACAAAAACTGTTACGTGAAGAGACTCGTCAAGCGGTCGCACGACAAAAGCTTGGGATTCGATTCACTCCATGCACAGCGCTAGAGTCCAATGCCCTCGACGAAGTCGCGAAATCGTCAATTTCAAAAGTCATACGAGAGAATCACCTCGGCCTCGCTGACACTGTGCGTTTGTATCGCCACGAAACCAGTTCTGACAGCCGACCAAACAAGGCCCTAGATCCGGACCGGCTCAAGTTTCTCCTAAACGGGTACCCCCACTTGGCGACAATTATCGACATAGCGACTCAAGGTATAGTTCCGGTATGGGCCTCGGACCATCACCATACCTGTCGAGCTCCTAAAAATCACTTGTCGTTCGCGCGCAACCAAACCGCAGCTCTAAAGAACATCCGTAAAGCTCAAGATACTGGTCGATTCCTAGTCGTCGACGCGGATATATTGGATCAGTGGGAGACCGTACACTGCAGCCTATTTGGCGCTGTAGAAAAAAGCGACGTGGATCCTACCATCGAAGTCAGACTGATTCACGATTTATCATTTCCCAACGGGGCGTCCACGAACGACCTTCTCGACAAGTCGTGCCTGCCTGACATTGATTACACCTACGTGACGGTGTTGGCGGCTCGGATCGAGTATCTTGCCGGTCAATTCCCTTGATGCACCATCAAAATGCTCAAAGACGACGTCAAAGGCGCGTATCGGCACTTGATGACCCACGCGCTCCATGTGCACCACATGGCCGGCCTGATTCCTGAATTAAACGCATTAGTTATCGATCTTGCAGCCCCTTTCGGCTGATCGAGCTCACCGCAGTACTACGGTGCCTTCGGCCGAGCTATCTCTTGGTTGGTTTCACAAAACTCACCTGCAACAGTTGCTGAGTCCTCAGATCGAGTGCCGTTCTTTGGATATGAATGGGTAGACGACCACGTGATGGTCGAAATCGACTCTGATAATAGACTTCAACTCGCTGAGGCTACGCTACGACACGCGATGTTAGCGGTTTTAGGGTCACGCTCCATCAACGAGACCAAATTTTCAAAGTGGGGGACTAGACTTACTGTATTGGGGTTGACTTGGGATACCAATGAGCATACAGTATCAATTCCGCAGGACAAAATCGTCAAAGGACTCTTTCGTGTTAATGATTTACTTGGTCAAGGGAAAGCCACACGTCACGAACTCCAAAAGGTGCTCGGCAGTCTGCGCTACATCACAACGTGCATCAGAACAGCGAAGCCCTTCTTCCAAAATTTACAGTCCGCGATTCGACGGTGGCCTCGTTTCGGTCGAATGCCGTTGTACGAATCAACCCGGTCCGATCTACAGTGGTTTGAACACATTCTTCGCCACGGCCATCTCTCCGAGCTGCCACTATGCATGTTCGTTTCGCTGTCTACACCACTGTTTCACATTTACATGGATGCATCCGACCTCGGTCTCGCTGTATTGAACCCTACGTTCAAGGAATACGTTCAAATTCGGTTTGACAACGAAGAAATCCATGGCATCACCTCAGGTTCACTGTCCATCAACGTCCGTAAGCACCTATGCATTGCTCTCGCGATTTGGACATGGGGTGAGCAGTGGGCCAAGGCAGCGCCATCCAGTGTTCCCCACATTCACTGCTGGAGCGATAATGCCTCGGCGGTGGCGTGGACAAATCGATTGACTAGCTACTGTACCGAGTCGCAAGAAATTAACCCTTTCGCGGACACGGGTAGCATAACGCTCCCTTCAACGGTGATCACAAAAGGGGGTGGATTTCGAGTCCTTCGATGGCCGCAAAATGCCTCCTTCGGTTCGAAAGGTCGCCCAACCACACCTACTTTTATTTTAGCCAGTCATGTCAGCGGGGTTCAGGTAGGACTAGGGATAATATAAGCCTCTTCCCCTTTGCCCCCTCTCGAAATTGTTCAAACCCTGTAAAATGTGTTGAAATCTACGCGAAAATTACGATCTCAGATTGATGGGCAGGTTGAAGCCAGCTGACGTGAAACGGTCGGAACCTTCCATGACTGCTGAAGACCACACATCACTCAGTTCGAATCTTTCCGTTTAGCGACGATGCGAGACGAGCGCCGTGATAATGACAGCGTCAAGGTCTACCCAGACTGCTTCGATGATGATATTCTACAGGGACTAATCTTTTGTTGTATTTGTTATCAGTCGATAAGTCCTGTGAGACCAATGTCTTTGAATGTTGCGCGCTTTTATCGTCCTAACCCTTTCAGCATCGATGAGGTAACTGAGAACTGTGGATTGCGATATCAAGCTTGCAAACTGATGTTTAGTCTTTATACAAGGCTCTTGAAAGGTTTAGCTCTAGCCAAACGATCGAGTTTGACAGCCTCTACCCAGTTTACTATCCAGCAGAAGGACGGGTGCGTTTCACTCAATGTTAATGATATGGGTTTCGAACTAAATTTGTTGTCGTTTGATGTGTTTAGCAATACGAAACTCGTTTCAATTCATCTGCAGAAATCGATGAGTTTGTTGCAGCCTTACCTGTAAAACAGATGCATGAAGTTGGAAAGCTACACGATGCAAACCCATTTGGGAACGGAAAATCAGCCCATGCCTACATTATGATGATACGATGGCTAGATACGTCTATGGAGATTTCAGGAGTAAGACATTTTTTTTTCTGTCGTTGCATTATTTCCACTAGCTAATGCTCTTTTTTGGCAGGTGAAACGAAATGACTTGTACAATCGTTTGAGGTTTTGGAATCAATACCTGAATCAACTCCGCCCGAAACTCGATAAACATCTAGAGAGCTACAGGGCGATGAAGCAAGACAAGTCGGTCACTCCAGCTACTATAGCTAAACATCGCATGAATGGTCTACGAAGGGAATCCGAGTACGACAATATGGTCTACTTGGAAATGGCCATGAACGTTGTTGATCTCCTGGCATACCGACTTGACTATGAGGCTTTCATGCCGTGTGACTGTGCGAAATGCGCTTACTATAGTTCAGCCCAGTGGACAGCCGAACAACCTATCGCTATGACCATGAATGGCATATCGCCGAGATCCTTCCACCCACAGCACCCAGACAAGCACCCTTAACGTGCGTACGATTGTATTCAGACTGACACTACTTAGTTTCTGTTACTTCAACCTAAATAAAATCTGTCATGTTCGTTCTCAATTTTATTGGCTTCAAGTATGCATCGATACCAGCTCTACGGCGGCTCCATCTTCGCACACGTCGGCGTGTCTCCTAGCAGCCAGCAATCTGCCATTACGCGTCCCAATAGTTGAAGGCAGCAACGAGCACCTTGCAATCGTTTAGAAATGCAGGCGTTAGCTTGTTGTCATTTTCTAATTGGCACCATGAGCAGCACGGTCTCCGGCTGCACGTGCCACGTGAGATGAGTATCCCTAACCGGCGATAGGCTTAATTTACCCTCACGGAGAGCGTATCGATGGGCATCACCGGCGGCATGGTGATATGATTCGCGTTCGGTCCGGCGGTCGCGATGTAGAGAAGCCACGAGTTGGTCGACACCGACAGCAATCCGGACCGTACCCAAGAAGGTCCACACCGCGAAACCCCGTGCGGGGAGGTGACAGCATCGTGAGCTGCGCGATTGTGATGTCCATGAACGGCAGTGCGGTGGTGCGGTGGTTACGTTCACGTTCGCTCCAGCGACAATCAGCACGGATCGGTGTCGATGCTCACGGTCGGCATGACGAGCGTCATAGGCAGCACAACCCCCATCACGTGCAGGGGAGGCGGTGGCATCGCGAGCTGCGCGGTGGTGATGTCCATGAACGGCGGTGCGGTGGTGCGGTGGTTACGTTCACGTTCGCTCCAGCGACAATCAGAACGGATCGGTGTCGACGCTCACGGTCGGCATGACGCCGAGCGTCATTGGCAGCACAACCCCCATCACGTGCAGGGAGGCGGTGGCATCGCGAGCTGCGCGGTGGTGATGTCCATGATCGGCGGTGCGGTGGTGCGGTGGTTACGTTCACGTTCGCTCCAGCGACAATCAGAACGGATCGGTGTCGACGCTCACGGTCGGCATGACGCCGAGCGTCATTGGCAGCACAACCCCCATCACGTGCAGGGAGGCGGTGGCATCGCGAGCTCCGCGGTGGTGATGTCCATGATCGGCGGTGCGGTGGTGCGGTGGTTACGTTCACGTTCGCTCCAGCGACAATCAGAACGGATCGGTGTCGACGCTCACGGTCGGCATGACGCCGAGCGTCATTGGCAGCACAACCCCCATCACGTGCAGGGAGGCGGTGGCATCGCGAGCTGCGCGGTGGTGATGTCCATGATCGGCGGTGCGGTGGTGCGGTGGTTACGTTCACGTTCGCTCCAGCGACAATCAGAACGGATCGGTGTCGACGCTCACGGTCGGCATGACGCCGAGCGTCATTGGCAGCACAACCCCCATCACGTGCAGGGAGGCGGTGGCATCGCGAGCTGCGCGGTGGTGATGTCCATGATCGGCGGTGCGGTGGTGCGGTGGTTACGTTCACGTTCGCTCCAGCGACAATCAGAACGGATCGGTGTCGACGCTCACGGTCGGCATGACGCCGAGCGTCATTGGCAGCACAACCCCCATCACGTGCAGGGAGGCGGTGGCATCGCGAGCTGCGCGGTGGTGATGTCCATGATCGGCGGTGCGGTGGTGCGGTGGTTACGTTCACGTTCGCTCCAGCGACAATCAGAACGGATCGGTGTCGACGCTCACGGTCGGCATGACGCCGAGCGTCATTGGCAGCACAACCCCCATCACGTGCAGGGAGGCGGTGGCATCGCGAGCTGCGCGGTGGTGATGTCCATGATCGGCGGTGCGGTGGTGCGGTGGTTACGTTCACGTTCGCTCCAGCGACAATCAGAACGGATCGATGTCGACGCTCACGGTCGGCATGACGCCGAGCGTCATTGGCAGCACAACCCCCATCACGTGCAGGGAGGCGGTGGCATCGCGAGCTGCGCGGTGGTGATGTCCATGATCGGCGGTGCGGTGGTGCGGTGGTTACGTTCACGTTCGCTCCAGCGACAATCAGAACGGATCGGTGTCGACGCTCACGGTCGGCATGACGCCGAGCGTCATTGGCAGCACAACCCCCATCACGTGCAGGGAGGCGGTGGCATCGCGAGCTGCGCGGTGGTGATGTCCATGATCGGCGGTGCGGTGGTGCGGTGGTTACGTTCACGTTCGCTCCAGCGACAATCAGAACGGATCGGTGTCGACGCTCACGGTCGGCATGACGCCGAGCGTCATTGGCAGCACAACCCCCATCACGTGCAGGGAGGCGGTGGCATCGCGAGCTGCGCGGTGGTGATGTCCATGATCGGCGGTGCGGTGGTGCGGTGGTTACGTTCACGTTCGCTCCAGCGACAATCAGAACGGATCGGTGTCGACGCTCACGGTCGGCATGACGCCGAGCGTCATTGGCAGCACAACCCCCATCACGTGCAGGGAGGCGGTGGCATCGCGAGCTGCGCGATTGTGATGTCCATGAACGGCAGTGCGGTGGTTACGTTCACGTTCGCTCCAGCGACAATCAGAACGGATCGGTGTCGACGCTCACGGTCGGCATGACGAGCGTCATGGGCAGCACAACTCCCATCACGTGCAGGGAGGCGGTGGCATCGCGAGCTGCGCGATTGTGATGTCCATGAACGGCAGTGCGGTGGTTACGTTCGCTCCAGCGACAATCAGAACATCGGTGTCGAACGAGGGCGCAGGAGGCGACCTGCGCGATGATGATGTCCGCGATGCGCGCGGTGTGGGTTCCGTGGATCCACGTCGACAATCCGTTCGGTCGACTCGTTGGGCGCGTACGCTGGTGTGTGGAGTGAATGTATGGGGCGGCAGCGGCAGCTTCCAGGAATAGACGATCGGTTGAGCGGAGCTTGGTGGTTTTGGAAATGAGCTTGAGGTCGCGGCACGCGCTCTCAAGATCGCATCGGTTCACGTTCACGGGTAATTGGCTGGCCAATCAGACTTTTCATTTAAACATCACTGCCGATGGTTGGCGGAATTCGAGCGCAACAACCGGTGATTGGCGGAATCCGGCAACGCGAACCCAAGGACGAAAATCTGCGCGCGCAAGTATGTGTTGCACGAACCCATCTCCTCGCTTCGTGCGACTTCCCATAGCCTTTGAATTCCGCGGGTACTTCAACGCCTACTCCGATTTATGGTCCCAATAAATGCGCCCCCAATTGCATCATTAGGGCCCTGCGCCCGTTCACGCTTGCTCCCTAACATTGCCCATACTTTCTAATATATACCTCCTGAGTGACGGCGTTGGCGTTGGCGGGGTCTTTGCCTCCGTAGCAGCAGCTGTAGCGTTGATGTGGTGGCGCTGTCCGTGCCGTGCTGGGCGCCACCAGGACCCAAACGGTTGCGCAAGGGATTAGAAAGTTAGCGTGTAATCGTGAACGAGCTCGGGGGCCGCGTGAAGAAATAGTGGGCGCGTTTGGGTCCTGGTGGCGCCCAGCACGGCACGGCCAGCGCCACCACATCAACGCTACAGCTGTTGCTACGGTGGCAAAGGCCCCGCCAACGCCAACGCCGTCACTCAGGAGGTATATATTAGAAAGTATGGGCAATGTTAGGGAGCAATCGTGAACGGGCGCAGGGCCCTAGTGATGCTATTGGGGCGCATTTATTGGGACCATAAATCGGAGTAGGTGTTGAAGTACCCGCGGAATTCAAAGGCTATGGGAAGTCGCACGAAGCGAGGAGATGGGTTCGTGCAACACATACTTGCGCGCGCAGATTTTCGTCCTTGGGTTCGCGTTGCCGGATTCCGCCAATCACCGGTTGTTGCGCTCGAATTCCGCCAACCATCGGCAGTGATGTTTAAATGAAAAAGTCTGATTGGCCAGCCAATTACCCGTGAACGTGAACCGATGCGATCTTGAGAGCCCCGCGCCGCGCGTGCCGCGACCTCAAGCTCATTTCCAAAACCACCAAGCTCCGCTCAACCGATCGTCTATTCCCTGGAAGCTGCCGCTGCCGCCCCATACATCGACCCCTTACTCCACACACCAGCGTACGCGCCCAACGAGTCGACCGAACGGATTGTCGACGTGGAACCACGGAACCCACCCTCACTGCTATCTGCACGCCCACGAGCATGACCCCACGCTCTCCGTGAACACTGTCGTCGCGCTGCCCGTACCATGCTGCCCGGGATGCCCGCCATCGCGCTGTCTGTGATGCGCGTCATCAAGGCGACCGTGGCGTTGTCCGCGGACATCATCATCGCGCAGCTCGCGATGCCACCGCCTCCCTGCACGTGATGGGGGTTGTGCTGCCCATGACGCTCGTCATGCCGACCGTGAGCATCGCCACCGATCCGTGCTGATTGTCGCTGGATCGAACCGAACGTGAACATTGCCACCGCACTGCCGTTCATGGACATCACCATCATGCAGCTCGTGATATCATCACCTTCCTGCACACGACGGGGTTTCGGTGTTGACCAGCTTGAGTAAGGTTCGGATGGCTGTTGGTGTCGACCAACTTGTGTCCACTCTGGATTTTTCCCGGAGTGATCAAACTTGTGTTCTCTTACTGGTGCTGTGGTCGATGTCGAACCGCGCAGCAGGCATATAACGGAGAGCATAATAACTAATTTTACGTTACCATAGGTGCTACACACAATCTGTAGTAATCGTTGACATATCCTAACCACCACAAGATTATTTTGTTTTCTAAAGTATCGAAATGTTCTTACTCATCATTAAATGCGTTTTCTAGCGACCTCGCTGTTGTTACAGGTTCCACCGGTTCTGGTGGGTCTACCTGCGTATGAGCCACTTTAGCTTTATACAGCGCTGCTGACTTCCGAATGTTGCCTTTCGCTGAAAACAGATTGTTGGACAGATAATATCTGTGAAACTTATCCCAGCAAGTAAAATCCAAGTCAGGACACATGTAGTCTTTGATTGGATTCTTGTAAATCCCTCTGCAAAGGCAAACATTGTGTTTACCACAGTAGTCTGTTTTCTCCGTGGGCCATCGATCTTCCCACCTACAGACAACACAGCCTATCCGCTTTCGCCCACATTCTTTCAATATCTGTAGCGACGCCACAGCTGTACATTGCTTTTGTGGGCTCCCGTCAGCATTGACAGACACAAACACCTTCTCATGACTGGTGTCACTTACACTAGGCGACGTTGTTGTTTCCATCCCAGCTCCATCGAAAGTCATTCTTCCGTTGCTAGGCGCGTCAGACCACTTGCCTGATATAAGCTCAGACGCCAACTCTACGATAAAAGTGCGGTGAGGATCCCGTTGGCCAGACATATCGACTACCGTACGGCGCGTGAGGTAAGCATTTGATCTCGCGATATCGATGAGCGCAAGTGCTAATTTTTTGTGCCACTTCTTATAAGAATGACCATCCGCCGTCGAGAATCGAGAGCGAATCTGATCGAGACGATCGACACCCTGCATGAACTGGTTGTACTATTTTACGCATGCTGGGGCCGGAGAGCTCTGTGCACTACCTCCAACTCGCCGCTCCACAGAAGTTACCGAAGATGCATCGGCATTAGACACAATCTGCACAATGCTACCATCGCACCACGAGGCTGCGATGATAGCATGTTCAGCAGATACACCCTGGCGGAAATCGCCACGTGAAGCGCTTCGCTTATCAAGAACAGTGTGTTTCGGAAAATGCTTACTCGTTCCGCGCACAGTACCACGTGCATATAATCCTCGAAGTCGTAGCGCTTGCAGTAGTTGTACCGACGTGTAATAGTTGTCCATGTTTATGATGCGATTCGAGCCATATATAGGTCGCGTCACCTCAAGAACTAGTCTTCGAATTGACGAAACCTTTGCATCAACCCAGTCTCGCTGAAGGTTCAGAGATTCATCAGCGGGAACGATACCGTCCAATCGGTCCCCAATGTCACTGCTGCAGTGGAAACGATAATTGATCGCTATCCAGGTTGTCGCACAGCACAAAACGTACAGTCGGAAGTGATATTTACCGGTGGGTTTCATTGGATTGTAAACAATAACATGGCGCCCAAATCGTGAGCGACAAGCGACACTGCATTCATCTAGTGCCATATCACGACCTAGATTGATATGCATTCCACCCGTGTATTTGAGGAGATTGAGAAGCGGGCGTATTCTTGCTGCAGGATCACGTTGGGTTGAGGCCGGAGATGCACGGAAGCAAAAACACTTCCTTATTAGCTTAAAACGACGTAGCGGCATGATATTCTCAAGGCCAGAAGAATTTTGGTTGCCCAGAATCGCGTCTTCCGGCTGAGACCCCCAGTAGTTAGCGTATTCTCCCTTGTCATTAATGCTCATAAAGAATAGAATACCGATGAACTTCATCAACTCTGAAAGCGTGAGGGCCGGCTGGAATTTCACTCCCTTTACAACTGCGTACGCATTGACTTCATTCACAATCTGTCTCCAAAGGTATATCGGAATGTAGGCAAGGATTCTTGAGGACGCAGAATGCGTGAAAAGATGAATGCTTTCAGGTCGCACATGTGTAGTACTTGTTCCATCACTATGGCTGTATAGGTCACTTGGAACCTCCATCTCAATTCTGGGATCGAACTTCATACTTTTCACGGTTTCAACTTCTGCAAAACTTGCGGGAACGGCCTGCTCTGGATCATATTCGGTGATGTTTTCTACCTCCACAAGATCCTCGAGAACAGCTTCGCAAGGTAGATCTTCATCTGGAGGGGCAGAGGTTAGACAATTCCATGAGGGCTTTCTCGCAGCCCTTGTTAGAAGACGATAGTTCTCAATTCCACGCTGAAGGACACCGATTGCTACAGAGTGAACGTGACTTTGAAATAAACTGTCCAACCATCTAACTTCGTAGAGAACTACTTTCTTTTCCATGAATCGTTTGCAAACGCGACCTACAACATAAGCCGTGCCGACTTGCCGAAACAATGGCGCCAGTTTCTTAGTCATCAGCCACTTTTCCTTGGCTGGGGCGTACGCAACTAGACTGTTTACATACAACTCAGCACTTGACGGCGAAGTTGATCCAGCTAGCACTGTATCACTTTCGGTTGCCGTCACACCCGATATGTTACCATCATCGATTTGCCTCATCCCATAGCCGTCACTGTCATCTTCAACTTGAATTCGCAAACCTGCTTGTTCTCCGTCGACACGAAGCTGCAGGGTACCATCCGCTAAGCCACGCGCTTCACCATGACGAGCACCGTCCTTTTCATCATCGCGAGAAACTTCGTCCTGACTGAGGTCTACATGTTGAACGTGCTCTCCGCCTCGGCAACGCGCTTGGACGCCACCTTTCCCACTTCCACCACGACCACGACGCTGTTCAGTGCCACATGCACGGGTTCCAATACTTCGGTTTTGACCACGTGCACCCTCTCGAGCTCCAATACTCTGTCCACCACCACCACGGCCATGACCTCGACCTCGACCTCGGCCTCGGCCACGACCTTGACCACGACCTTGACCACGGCCACGGCCACCCGCTTGACCTGGGCATGTCCGGCACTTGGGTTTTGCCCTCGCATTTCGCCACGCTCTTCACCTTGGTCGCGCTCTTGAACGCGCTTGCAGCTATCGCTTTGCTGCTGAATATGGTCCCCATCAAAGTAAGTATTTTTACTCCCTCTTATGTCGACACGATGGTCGAGCAAGTTCACACAAGCTGGATGTCCTGCTACTTCTACACCATCTCCATCACCTACACCACATTCTCCAGTTTCCACTGCTCTGAGGTCTGGATCCGTTCCTTATCCACGGTTTAGATCTTGCAGCTGAATTTGAGCTAGGTGGGGACAGCCATGCACTACGTCTCCGTCACTCTGTTCAATTTCGCCATCGACGCACGCTTCACTTTCTGCACCTCCATCAGGTCCTCTACGATGATCGCGTACTTCAATTTGGCCGCATCGCTCGTTTTGTTGTAGCCCCGTGCTTCTATTGCCGTTGCGAGTGTTGCATTCAACGTAGGAATCGCTGGTGTTACTGATATCGCACGCCTGAGAAATAGATGTTGAATGAGTTGCTGCAGAGTCGTTACGCTCGTCATGGCTTGTGGGTAATACCCTCACGATATTTCCCTCGCGTTGGATGAGCTGGTGGCTCAGCTTTAGATAATACGCCACAAGTGCATCCTCTCCTAGAAGATAGTCCACACCTTCGATTCCGTCGGGATTGCTGCCTGGCCTTATGTACCGATACTTGTCGACGAGACTTCTCTGAGAAGGTGGCTTCGCTGTCCATCCTTCGCGGCGTAGAGCTCGCCATATTTCGCTGAATAACACAGCATCATCTGCACAATCATTAGGTATTAGCGTCATTGAATAAGTAGAGGTGCGTGAACACACCCTGCGATGTCGCATCTCTATTAGCATCCCGCGATCGGGTCGGCCTTCGACTGCGTTTGGCCAAGCGCTCGTCGGCTGGCGGAGGACGCTTCTTCGGCATCCTTGGGATCTGGATTTTTTGAAAGTGAGCATCCGCTTGCGCACTTCGTTAAGATACGGGGAAGATATTCCGGGCCTCAACCAGGATGAGCGGTGGTTGAGCAGGTGGTTCGGCCAATGGCATTCGGGCTGTGCCCTTTCAGAAACGGACTGTATTGTATTTCAAACTTTTCGGCCAATCCAAATGTAGTATTTAGACCCCTGGATGGTGGCGTTTTGCCTCCTCCTGTACTTCAACAGTCGCGTCGCACTTTAGTGAATGTGCTCGATGGCGGCAAAATGCCTCCTTTTATTTGCTAACATCTTGAATTTGTATACTATACAAACGCACTGTGTTCGCGAAAGGGTTAATCGAGCAATTGGTCTGGGAGAAGCAGTATTTAACATCCGGGTCTCAGCCGCGCATTTACCCGGTGCTACCAACCGAATGGCAGACGCCGCCTCAAGAGCTTGGCAAGAACCGCACGCGTCCATCTGGACTAACTTCTCTGTGCACTGGTTGCAGGTTCCAATCCCGCCAAACTTGAGAAAGATCTACAAAACATTCTCGTCCAGCTGCAGTCCGACTCTCTGGCCGACTCGTCGGCAGAAAAATACACCCGGACGTGGAACCAGTGGACAGACTGGTGCAACTTCATGCAGTTTTCACCGTGGCTACCAAACAACAAGACCCAGCAATCGTACCAACTCGCACTTTTCGCAGTCTTTTGCTGGCGCCGCGGATTCGGTCGCCAGCAACAAGGCAAGTCAGCTTCAACCATCCTCTCCAAGATCAGTCACATCTCTTGGAATCATCAGTACCAGCGAGGCTTCAGCGTCGGGCTATTGCCCGGACACAAACTGGCAATCACTGGTATGTGACGTCACGACAGGCCATCCGCAAGAAAGCACCCAGTCACTGTTCAGATCCTGCGCGCGCTCCATCGCCTCCTCAATTTCTCCACCACCCACGACCGGGTTCTGTGGGGCGCTGCGGTCCTGGGTTACTTCTATTTGCTGCGGCGCTTCGAGTATCTTGCCAGCGACAGAAAATCACAGTCATATGCCATCTCGAGGGACGATGTCACAGTATTAGACGACTCCAACAAACCGCGTAAAACTCTGGGCCTGGCGGCAAAGGTGAAAATTCGATTTCGCGGCAGTAAAACCGATCCATTTGGAGAAGGAATGTCACGGACGCTGTGTCGCTCGGAGGCATGCTGGAGCTGTCCGGTCCAAGCTGCATGGTTCCTTACGAAGCATCACGAGGCCACCGGGGCACCCGCCAACACGCTACTATGTCAAATTTCCAAGGGTGACAAACTTCAGGTCTCTCACGTAGCGGCGGCCCTGAAGCGCGCTGCGGCATCGATCGGAGAGGATCCCGCCCGCTTTGGCTCGCACTCACTACGCAGCGGCGGTGCGACGGCTCTGTTCAACGCGGGTGTCGACAGCCTCGCCGTCAAGAAGTTCGGCCGGTGGAAGTCTGATGCTGTTGAAAATACACGGTGCTCAAAGACGATTTAACAGCCTCGCTCGCGCGCAGCATGCTCGGCAAACATGCATAGCAGCGTTCCAACAGGGCAACCTCCACGCCACTCCCTGGCAGCGAGGCGCTGCTAATCAAGTTTACCGTCGGGCCACCGTGTGGCCGATCCCCCAGAACGACTTGAAGAAACGTTTCCAGCAGCGTCTTATCGCTATGTTGTAAAGGAGAAAAACTTTAATTTGAGCATTTGGGTCGAGGACTCCGTTGCTAAGAAGCAAGCATGACGCTTTCTAGTTTAAAAGTCTAATCAAGGGCACATTCCGCACGCAGGTACAAGGCTGGCATGGCCAAGGCGGACTATGTATCGGCTGCTAATGCAATCCCCGAAGCGACCGACGCTGACTATCTGCAGGTGACGCTCATCGGTGTTTAAAACTTCATTGGTAGTGTGTGAGCTGACACATTTTCCTCTGTAGTGCTTCTATGAAACGCTGGATAGTGACCTGAACGATTCCAGCGACGTACAACGGAAGAAGGCGGTGCTCGCTGGTGGAGCGCTCCGACTGGAGCTCGCTGTAACCATCCGAGTCCTTCGTTCGTCGTGGCTGACAAAGTACGCGTTTGATCTTGATTTCGTTTCGGTTTAACGGATCGATATTTTGGAGTCGAAGCTGCGTGATCAGCTGAACGAGCTACAGAAGCTGCGTCGTGATTTACTCAATGAACCCAGACTTCGATAGGTCCAACTTGAAGCCTAGGCAAAAGCGGACCGGTCGCGACTATGCGGAAGAAAACTGACGCGGATGGCTTTGTGGTCCAAGGTATCGACTGTGTGCTCAAGGTGTGTGGCTCGGGTCTATACACGATATCAGCACTGATAAACAGCACTCCAACCATCTTCCAGCAGAACGTCCGATGCATGTTTTGCAACTGCTCGCACACTGGCGGTAACCAGAAATCCACGTCACTGAGCTTCATGACAGCCATGGGTGAAGGTGATAAAGTAAGTCGCTGTCCAATGCGAGAGTAATCTCACGGAGTCGTCGTACCTGTCTATTGTGCAAGTAGCTATACAGGAGGGATCTGTTCAAGGATGCAAGGTGCTGGGCCATGATGACTGCATTTTACTGTGACAGCAAAGAAACATTTATTTCTGGTCGATGAACATTGAGGTGTTTTGAGATTTGTTCAATCACCGCTCATTTCACGCCAATTCATATTCGGTATTTCATTCAGGAGATCTTGCCGTTTTGGAGCTGGATAACGTAGCTTCAACATCCAGAAGACGCCCTTTGTCGACCACATCAGCGAGTAGTTTACAATTAAGGAAATTGATTTGCACGAAACTCATGGCAATTTGAGATATATTGATATATTTGCTTGCAATGGAAGCGTTGCATTCAACGCAGTTTTCTGTGCTATCGTGCCATCCTACCAGCACCGAGCTGCCCGAAAGAAAATCCTAGTTTCGTGGGAATCAAGTCACAACAGAGCGCTTAATTGCCCACGCGCACAAAAGAGAGGTACGACCGGTTTATGAGAGCGCTGTTGCATCTGACAGCGACTTGGTCCCCTTCTCTCAGAGCTACCGTGAAGCTCAGCGACGTGGACTTGTCGTCGCGGCCATCTTGCAGAGCACACGTTGGACGCAATTACCATTCACCAGTAACTGCACGCTATCGCGATGATACATCGGGGTACTGCTTATAATCGCGCTCATGATGTAAACGCCTGAGCTGCAAACCTTGACTAAACCATCGTAGCCACCAACACCGAAACCAACAGCATCGGTTTGCTTCCAACTTAGTCTCGCATGATCATTCTTAGTGAAGGCTTCAAGTTGGACATAGCGGGTGTTGGTCCCGTCAGAAGACCGGCACAAATATCACGACGGAGATTCTTTAACTCGTCCTGCTGATCCTCTAAGATATACAAACACCCAAGTGATGCCGTCTACGCAGCTTCGACTCCAGGATATCGATGCGATCCACTGTAACCGGAAGTAGCTCAAACGTGTATGTCGCTAGCCACGTCGAACGGAAAACCCGAATTGGAACAGTTAACACAAGCCGACGAGCTCCACTGGCTAGCGCATACAGCTTTCGATGCGTGTCACTGGAAGTATTCAGGTCACTATTCAAGGCATCTTGGAAGCACTACACAGATCATTGTCAGAGCTCACACTCCCAGTGAAAATGCGTCTAGCCAGTTAGCATCGCACCTTGATGTAGTCAGAGACTGTCGCGTCTGGAATCGCGTTAGTAGTTGACACAGTCGACTTTGACTGAGTTGCCTTTGTGGCTGCACAGCATTCTACGATTAGACTTGGGATAACACTCCACCTGCACGTTTGTATTCGTACCATTGTTTCTTGGGGATTCGGTCTTCGATCCATATGCTCATTTTCGAGTCTTCTTTCAGCTTTATAACATAGCGGTAGGACGCAGTAGGGGGCGGAGCGAAAGAAGTAACACCTTCCGCCACGATATCTTGCTGTAACGCCATGACAAGAGCAGTCCGAAAAGTTGAGGTAGATTTGCTCTTGTTGGAGAAATGAGTTGTGACGTGCCCACCAGAATGCAACTCTTTCGGTGGCGTTGTTGCGAACATTCTGGAT
Source organism: Phytophthora cinnamomi (assembly GCF_018691715.1). Lineage (NCBI taxonomy): Eukaryota > Oomycota > Peronosporomycetes > Peronosporales > Peronosporaceae > Phytophthora > Phytophthora cinnamomi. The sequence continues at coordinate 325,989 of NW_027151011.1, forward strand.
TTTTTCTTTCGCCAATTACTCTTGACTCGCACCCTAACTGTAGGGTAGATGCAAGCAGGACCAGTGGTAGCACTTGCTGCTTGTAGATACCAAAGCATGGCTGGCCCAACTACATAACTACAGTCAATGAGCAGCTTGGCGTTTACAGTTAATATAAGTCAAGTGTTGAAATGGTAGGAAATGGAAGCGTTGTGTTTCTCGTGGAACATCGTGACATCCTAGTAGCACGAAACTGCGGCGGTGTGCCAGATGCACTAGAGCTTTCTATTACCAAAATAGGTAGTTCCAGTAAACATGATGCACGCTCTTGCCATTCAGTGCACGTCATCGTGACAACATCATTAACAACGAGTTTCTTCTAACTGCAAGGTGCACGGAGGTTGTGACCCATTCAGAACCCCGGAACGGAGTGGATCCAGCTTGTCCTTCTGGTCTCGTTGTTGCGCCTCCGAGATGTCAATGCATTCACTTGAATTGGGGTTCGAGATCAAGAGTGCACTTCGCCAACCAACTCTAGCGAAGAGCACGAGTTTTCGCAGCTAACTCCAGTCGGATCACTCCACGTGTGGCTCAAACAACTCCCATCCAAGTCGCTACCCAAAATTGCTTTGAAGCACTAAACTGCAGTGTTAGTTATTGGGTAAGATACTAAAACGCACCTTCACGTAGTTGGGCGCGGATCCGTCTTACTTCCCGTTGGTATACGACACGTAGTCACGTTTACCCGTGCCTTCCTTGCAAAATGTAGCACCTAGAGATTCAACACGAAGGATGTAGTAGTTTATCACTAGCGCGTACCATTCCTTCTTGAAAGCACAGTCCTCCTGATCCTGTCGCTCTTTAACGTAGTGATAGTATGTACGAGGTGGAATACACCTCCCCTTAGTTAAACGGCGACAAACACGTTGGGACTCTTTTACAGCTTTTCGGAGCCACATTCTTGGCTTCATCAGTCTTGCATCTGCTTTTCTGCTGGCGACTACCTCATGGCAAGCTGAAATGGTCGAAAAACTCTAATCGATAAATGGTGGTGCAGTTGTTCGGTGAATTGCTGAGTAAAAGAAAACCTTTGACAATGTTGATGGGTTAAGACAGCACCAGATTTTTACTTGATTTACGTGCACGAGGATTCCCCCACGACGTTTCATAGTAGAATAAACCGTCCAAGTTACAGGATTTCAGTTCTTAATTCGCAGCAAATTGCCACTGGAAGATGACGAGCTGTCGTATGAGCAATCTCGTTGAGGCGAATACTTCAGGAGAGTTCTTGAATCGAACATTTTCTAAGAAAACCTCTTTTCCTTTTGAACTCGGTCCAAACACTAGTTGGCGGCGAACATGGCACCTTCGAATACCATCGAGGTCGAGAGCCTTACGACATTCCCTACGTTTCTGTCTTACCGCTATCTCATTGAACGACAAGTTGAGCATCTGACTGGAAGACCAAACAAACAAAAGCCAATGGTATCATACAGATAAATGACGGGGGTTCTGTACATTCAGACTTTGCTAACACCATTTCGTGTTACAATTTAAAGGCTTTGTGGTAGATTCGATAAAATTGACTTCGCATCGTCGAAGAAAGGCCTCCCGTGTACGTCTGTTGCTGAGTTCGTAAAAGTAAGTTGATCTTTGCTGATTCCATTCATTATTGGGAGAACCGACGCCAATTTCCCTATGATAACAGTGCTTACAGCAAGCTTTAGACTCTGAGTTCAGCGAGGAAGGTGACGTAGTGCGCAAACTGATAAAAGCAGAGGACGGTTCTGCCCTTCTCGAGCTGACCATGAAATTCCGTTTCATTTGCTCGACATGGACGATGGAGATTGTCTTTGAGCTGAAGCCTGCAACCATTGAGCGAATCCACGCTTTAGAGGTGGAAGTGCGAGAGCAACGAAGAAAGTTGGAGAGGGTAGAAAAGAGAGGTGGGAGCTGTGCTCAGCTGGCGAGTATTGGAAAAGACACTTCATCGATCGTGTGCTGGGGGAAAGTTGATTCCCAAGACTACATCGTGTCGGAGGATACCAGAATGGTTATTATCTGCCGTGCGGACGTCTATCTCCTGCTGGGTGCAACATCTATCACTTCAGAGAGCTACAACCAAGCCGTACGAGTGATGAAGAATGGAGAGCGTGTTGAACTCTATGGTTTCACGATGCAGAGGCAGAAAGACGGGCGATACCTGGCAGCGATCATGCATTTGAGCGTTGGGGACATCATTACAGTCCAAAGTGACTGCAATGCTGAAGAGATTATTAACATGGGTCTACTAGCCATGGGCCGATGGGGCTAACTTTAATCTTAGCAGACAAGCAGTGAATATTTTTTGGATCTCCTTCATGAATAACTACTCGAAATGCAATGCACATTTGTGTTACTTCACATAATGTGAGCGGCAATAACAGCATTGGTATGTTGTAGTCGAAACTTCGCGACCAAGACGGTAGAGGGAAGCGCCTAGTGTTACTCTGCACCACGAACTAAGGATTGCACGTATTCAGCAGCGATTGCGCCGCCTTGCCTTTCGCTTACCACATTTTGTTAATTGCTCGATTTTTCAAGCAGGAAGCACGTAGTTATACGCAGCACTCACATGCCAAAGGTAGTCACACCCGACACTTCGATATCGCGGAACTCGTAAAAGCATTCCCTCTTGCGTCAATTTCAGTGATGACGCTAACGCGTGCTTTTGTACATGAGACCGCAGCTCTATGTCTGAAAAATCATTTTCCCATACATGCTCATCTTTCTCGGTTTAGCTAAGTGCAATCGTTTGTTGAGCATCCCGCGTAGCCAACGAACTTCCATCCCCAAAGCGTGTAAGCCAGAGGTCCGCCAATACAGTATGATATTGAATTGGATCCACTGGCTGCCACTAATAAAAACTGCAATTTTAAGCTAAACAATAATAAAAATTGCCGCAATTTATATTGTATTAGTACAAAAATGGTACAACTTATATCACTTTACAGAGGGATCAACAGGTTCAGGGAACCCCAGGCGCAAAACTGTCCTGCCGTCACTATTAAGATTAAACTCGGTTGATCGGCGATAAAGGTGCTGGTAGTGGTGTCAAATGAGCAGCTCAAACGGGGAATGTATGGGCTGATCGCACGCACACGTGGAAATAAATATCGTTCCGGAGGCGCATGGCTGTGTAGATGCGCCATAGAAGTGTAATGGACTGGTGGCGCAATCCGGCTACTGTGGAGCAGATGCGCTTAGCGGTGAATGCGCAGACGACAGACGTGGACGTGGACGACGGGATGCAGACGTGAGCACGACCGAAGTGAAGTCAGTGTACGCTGGATCCGGCGGGTACGGCACCTTGAAGTACCTCGTGGAGGCCAGATCTGCTGCACGGAACGATGGCGGCGCACGACGGAGAGCCGACAGAATCCAATTTGCGCCGTGCGACGCAAGTGGTGAGCGAGCGTGCGCCAGAAGACGCACGAAGACCGCGGGAAGACACCTGGACGACAGCGAGCGAGCTGTAACGAGACGAGAACGAGACGAGAACGAGACGAGTACGAGTGCGAGTAGACCACAGGAGACGAGCTCCTGAGGACTGCGTGACGAGAACGAGACGAGCGCAGCGCGCGAAGTGGTGGCTGAGTCACTACTGAGCACTGTTGCTGGACGTGTGGCTGGGCGACCGATTGGGTTTCAGGCGGTATCGGACGTGGGTGGGAGCAACGGCGGACGAGTACGGTCCGGGGTGTTCCAGAAGCGTCTCGGTGCGGGATCTGGGGACAGTTGGTGGTCTAGTTGCTAAGACAGTAAGAGGAGTGGCGAACGAGTAGATTGTTGGCTTAGGCTAGCGTCTATTTACTAACGAGGAATACCAAAATTGGAGCGGACGCGGCGCAGGCGGACGCTCCGGCAGGGGGGAACCAAGTGGTTCCTGACGGCCATCGACGGTGTTAAGTTGAAGCCGCGGCGGACAAACGACCACCGCAGCGTAGCTATACGATCTGCCCCACGACCAGGCAAGATAAGAGGTCCGTTACATGGTGGTCATACAGGGGCTCAGCCAACGAGAACGAGCACGATGACGACTTTGACGCCCACGAGAACGAAGTCCAAGACGAGATTCGGCAAGACGCGCCGAGTCCAGCGCACTGTCAGTGACGTAATAGCGCGAAATGATGATGACGGCGACGACAACGCGAACGACGATGAAGAGCAGAAGATAGACGACCACGATGAGCAGGCGCGGCCACGCCGAGACCCAGGCAATGAAGTTGACCAAGCACCGGCAGGCGGGCATCAGGAGCAAGCATCGGCTCCATCAGCTGACGAGACGGCGCCCACGGTGGAGGATCCTGATGACGAAGGGACGCGCGACGAGTCGTCGCCGGAAGCACCACGGATGACGACAGGCGCAGGTAGCGAAGAAAGTGAAGGACGAGCGGAACCCACACCAACGATGGAGGTCGCGACCCTCGCGACGGCACTCCAGCAACTAACAGCGGTGGTGGCGGGCTTGCAGGCGCAAGTGATCTCCGTGACGACGCGGGACGAGCCTCTCCAGCCCAGCCAACCAACGAATGACGATCGACGCAGGACTACCGGCAATTCGATGCCTATGGCGGCGGCGGTCACGACGGACGAGCAGACTCTGGTGGGTGTGCACCAGCGTGAGATGAACAGGCAACCTCCGGTGGCAACGGAGACGACGAGTGATACGCGAATGACGGCAGCAATGAGTGAACGACGGGGTGAAGCGCCTCGGTCGGCGACGGTGGATGTTGCGGCAGAAGCGACGTCTGGCACGACGCCATCCTCCGAGATGACGGCGATGGCTACCGCCGTGCAGCAACTCACAGCGATGGTGGCTCAGCTTCAGCCAACGAGTGGCGGTGGTCAGCAACCCAGCAACCAGCGGACGACACGACGAGTAGCACGGACGACGAGGGCCGCTGCTGGACCCCCTGACGACGAGGGCAGCGAGTCGTCCGAATCAAGTGAAGACCGCCCGAGCAGTGACGACGATGTGAGTGACGATGACGGTGATGGAGACAATGATTCGTCTGATGATGAACCCCGTGGACGACGTGATCGGAGAGAACGACGCGGTCGACGTGAACGACGCCATGAATTGGTGAAGCGGAGCGTGAAGGACCTGGAACTCCCCACGTTCACCCCTTCGCCGACGGTGTCAGTGTCAACCTGGATTGATCGTGTAGATCTAGCGTTGAAAGGTGCTGAGGAATCGGGCCGAGGCAAGTGGTCTGACAATGCACTGTATTTCATTATGGGCAACAAGCTAATGGAGGACGCAGCTAAGTGGTGGGTAAACATGAATCGACGCTTGTCGCCGCGGAAAAGAACATGGACCAACCTCAAGAAAGCGTTGCTGAGGCGCTACGCTGAGAAACTGGACAAGTCAGCGGCAGAATGGCGAGTGAGTATGCGCCGAATGATGCCAGGAGAGACGTACGCGGATTTTGCAGCTGGGCTTCGAGACGTAGTTGGCCGCAACAGGGTCGGTGAGCGTGTGTTGCTTGCTCAGTTCTACAGATGCCTGGACAAGACCACTAAAAAGCTAGTGAAGCAAGCTCCCAAACCTACTACGCTTGAAGAAGCAGTCGACAAAGCTACTGAAATTGACGATCCGATGGACAACGTAGCTCAAGGGATGATGAATATTGGATTACCGTGGGCCACTGCACCCAGTCCTTATCTGATTCCTATGGCTGGAACTACGGCCAGACGATGGTGGTCCCCGGTATTGGCGGCACGGGTCTCCCAGCGGCGATCACGGGCTCAACTATGGCGACAACGAACAACGGAGTAGTGACGCAGAGCGAAATGGGCCAGGTGGCGTTGTTCACCAACCCACAGGGCATCTACAATGCGTGGTCTGGCACGTGGGACCCTCCTCCAGGTCACAAGTGGAACGGTAAATACTGGTACGAGCCTATGAAGACGGAGCGGAAGCGGTCGACGACGGCGGCTAGCAAACCAGCAGCTGCGAAGCCCCAGGCGAAGACCAAGTCGAAGCGAGAGCCGATGGTGTCGAGTGGCGACGAGTCGGATACGAGGCCGAGGAGGAAACGGTTCAAAGCGGCGGCGAAACAAGTCGCTGGTGACAAGGACGGCGGAGACGCGCGAACGACGCGCAACACGAGCGGTGGGCAGAACGACGGTGGTCAGCGCGGCAACACCGCGTGTTTTCAGTGCGGCCAGTTGGGTCACTGGTCGACTCGATGCCCGAACGGATCGAAGTGTTTTGCCTGCCATAAATCGGGGCATTATGCGAGGACGTGCCCTGACGCGGAGGCGAAAGCACGCAACGATGCATACCTGCAGTCGCGAGTACGGCAAGTCAAGGCCTCGGCGGAAAACGAGGAGCGGACGCAGTAACGGGGTTACGGCGTTCGATGCGGAACGAGGATCCCCGGCGAATGAGGAACGCGGAGTGTGATGGCAGTACGGCACATGTGCAGTTGATGACCGAGATGCAGAGCGGCCAAGAGGCAATGAACGACGAGCCAGTGGCGACGGTTCGGCGAAAAAATCGCCAACAGGTGTCGAACGAGGGCTTTGCGGCCAAGGTTCGAGGAACGGACGGACTAGGATCGAGAGACGGTGACGACGTGACGGTGGCCTCAGTGCGAACGACGAGGACTACTACGAGCAGTATCAAGATCGGCGTGGACGAGATGGTGGACGAGATGCATGCGTTGGTGGCCGTGCGCGACGAAGAGCGTGCGACACGCTACGTGGATACAGTGAGACCGGCAATGGCAGCAGTACGCTTCGTGCGTGAGGAACGCGAGCGTGAGCTACGAGACGACGCCGCTGGTAGTGGCAGTATTAACCGACGTGATGGTGGTGCACGGAGTGGCGACGGAGACCAACAGCATACTGGAGAAGGAGGCTACCCGTCCAAGACTGGAGAAGGCGGCGACCCTTCTAAAACTGGAGAAGGCGCAGCGGAGCCGACGCGAGTTGGCACCGTGGTGGCGAAGATCAGCACGATAGTGACGCCGGCCTCAAGACGAGACGTAGAGATGGACGACGAGCGCATGGGTGACGAGTGCAAGCCGCAGCTTGACGCTGGCAAGGCCACGAGCGACGGGTACGAGCAGGAGCTCGACGCACACATGGCGGTATGCGACGAGCATGAGTTAAAGCCCGACGCGTGTGAGAGTGCGACCGGCGAGCACGATGTGGAGAACGGCAACCCGAGCTGCGAAGCGACGGAGCCGAGCGGCAGTAGCACCGACGGAGTAATGGTGGTTGACGAGTACGACGCGATGAGCAACGACTTCGACACGAAGCTCGGCGAGTTGGCGCAGACGACCGACGAGTGCGAGATAGCGCGAGATGAGAGCGAGCATACGATGAACATGGTGGCGGCGGACTCGGACTCGGCGACGATGGTCGAGTGCACGACAGCGCAGTATGCGGACGGCAAAACCAAATACATGAGTGCGGCCTCGGAGAGCGACGCTGGCAACGCTGAAACGGCGGGAGACGACGGAGAACGAAGCAGCATGCGACGGCCCGAGAAAAGACGGCTGGCGACGCGACTCAACGGGGACGAGCGGTGGTGGCCGAGTGTGACACGGTGTCGATGGCGAAGAACGCGAGAGACACCCTGGTGACGGACGATGAGAATGTGAGCAATGGCGACGCCGTGGAGTGCTAGGGCGACGGTTTACAACAGCTCGACCAAGTCGAGCACGACGAAGATCATGACGGCGGTCTGCAGAGACGACGAGCACGGCGCCGGTGAGGCGAGCTTGTCCGGAGTAGCGGTGGACGGACTGGCCACCAGCACGAGAGCGGTGCCACCGGATGAGGACAGGATGGCGACGACGGACGGACGCGCCACGAAGACGATGGTCGCGGCGCCGAGCGTGAAGAGGCCCACGACAAGAACCATGAGGGGACCGGTAACGGTGTCGAGATGACGACTGGTGACGGACGAAACGATGGCGGCGATGTCGCGACGAGAGGCGCTACGCAGGACTCCTGCAGAGTCTCGCGAAGTGAGGCTTGACGTAGCATTGGCATGGCAGGAGGACAGCCAAGCCAAGCAACGCCAACAGACGAGAATGAGGTCGGCGAACGCACCGAGAACGAAGGTTGCTATCCCGACGACAACGATGATGACGAGCACGGGCACGGCGAACGCCGCGGACCCTGCGACGATGACGATGATGAGTGCGGGCCCGGCGAACGCCGCGGACCCTGCGACGATGACGATGATGAGTGCGGGCCCGGCGAACGCCGCGGACCCTGCGACGATGACGATGATGAGTGCGGGCCCGGCGAACGCCGCGGACCCTGCGACGATGACGAGTGCGGGCACGGCGAAAGCCGCAGACCCGACGACGATGATGATGACGAGCGCGGGCACGGCGAACGCCGCGGACCCTGCGATTATGATGATGACGAGTACGGGCACGGCGAAGGCCGCGGACTCGACGACGATGGTGCTGACGAGCGCGGATGCGACGATGACGAAGGTCGCAAACCCGATAACGATGACGAGAATGACGTCGGAGAATGCGATGATGACGAAGGTTGCAACCCCGACAATGACGATGGCGGGAGACATGGACGCGACGAAGACGAAGGTCGCAGTCTCAACAACGCCGATGAGAACGATGACGAGTGCGGTCGCGACGAGAGCAGAGGCAGCGGTGCCATTGAAAATGACAGCAACGCCATGGCGACGTGAGCAACCACCTCGGGCGACGAAGACGCCGAGCAGGCAGCAGCAGGCTGAGCACCACGGCGATGACGATGACCGCGAGCGGACAGTAGCCACGACTGGCACGTCGACGAATGGGCGGCGGAGGAACGAAGAGTCGACGGCGAGAAGCGCTATACGGCCGAGAAGACGGGCGAAGACGACACGGGACGACGAACGCCGGACGGCGACACCGAGTGGTGACGCAGCGAGACGAACGCCGACTGCGAGCAGCGAGAAGAAGTCGCGCCTTGCGACGAGCACCACGACGAATAGCACACGCGAGCGGAGCAGGACTACGAGTGCGATGCCGCGTGGGACGACTGGTACGGCGGGTGGCGGATTAGAACCAGCACCGTCGATACGCGGTGGAGATGGCAGCAAGACGATGGCAGACGCGTTGGCCAACAAGGTCACGACGGAACGAGTCGCGCAGCATGCGAACGAGCGCGTGCGGCAGCGAGAGCGAGAGCCTACGTTCCAGCTGACGGATGATGAGATCATGAGGGCGCAAGCCAAGAGTCGGATGGTACAACGAATAGTGAAAGCAGGCGAGCACGGAGGCATGAAGGTCGAGATGCGGCATGGATTGGTGCTAATCGATACGAAGGACGGTCGACGAGTGATATTACCGCCGGAGTTGTGGGCTATAGTGTTCAAAGAAGCACACGATTCCGTGTGGGCGGGGCATCTGCGTGCACCCCATACCCATGCACGAATCGCACGAGTCTATTGGTGGCCGGGCTTACTGCGTGAAGTGAAGCAGTGGGTTCAAGGATGTCAAGAATGCGGTAGTCGGAAGGCACGACCACGTGAGGTGGTGCCTCCACTAAGAAGCATTAGAGGAGGTGATGTCGGCGACAGATGGGCCTTAGACGTCGCTGGGCCCTTGCCAGCGAAAGAAGGTGGACCACGGTATGTGATTGCCGCGGTGGAATATGTAACGCGGTATGTAGTGGCAGCGGCGGTGAAGCAGCACGAAGCAGAGCACGTGGCGGAATTTTGATGCGCCAAGTGGTTCTACGATTCGGCCCGTTCCGTGAATTGCTGACGGATGGAGCGCCGGAATTGACAGGGAAAGTGATTGAAAAGTTGGTCGCCATGCTACAGGCACAGCAGGTGAACCCTGTGCCATACAGACCACAGATGATCGGCTTAGTGGAACGATTTCACAGGACATGGAAGGACCGCGTAGCAACCTACATGCACGAAGACGAGCAGAGAGACTGGGATGTGTGGTTAGATTTTGCGGTTTATGCCTATAACTCGGGGCAGCACACCACCGTGAAGCTATCGCCTAATGAGTTAATGATGGGCCGCAAGTTGAAGAGTCCGAACGACTTGCTACGAGTGACGAGCGTCGCGGAAGCTGGGGAGATGACAACCTACCACCGACGCCTAGTAGCTGCGATGCGAAGAAGCCATGAGATCGCTGAGAAGGCGAGGGTGCGTGAGCAAGCACGTCAAGCGAAGTACTACAACCGCAAAACGAAACAGAGACGGACGTTGAAACCGGGCGACCGGGTTTGGATGTATCGGCCGCCGAGAGGGCCCAAAACATCTAAATTCGTACACCAATGGGTTGGACCGCTACGGGTGATTGAACCAGCGGGGTACGACAATTTTCTGGTTGAGCACGAGGACGTGGAAGGAGAACCTGAGAGGCATATCGCACACGTGTCTTTCCTGGTGACCTATTATTATCCTACAGAGTTGCTAAAACGAGCGGCGACTGACATCGCCGAGCAACTGGAATATGAAGAGCATGTCGAGGCGGAACCGGAGGCTGTACGAGCAGCGGCGGCACCGGTTAACGCAGCAACTGCGCGACGACGCCGAAAACGCAGCCAACGCGCAACGGTCGGCGCGAACGCAACGGAGCGAGCAAGAGAGTGGTTGGTGGAGATACGACGACGCCGACGACGGAACCGAGCAGGGCATTATGTCCTCGAGTACGAGTTACGGACCGCGCGTCGCAACGCAGGACGAACGACGATGGGTTTCCGCAGCAGAGTATGATCGGCTTTTCGAGTCCGTCAGAGTCGTGGAAGACTCTGGGGAGGAAGAAGGCGTGTAATGGACTGGTGGCGCAATCCGGCTACTGTGGAGCAGATGCGCTTAGCGGTGAATGCGCAGACGACAGACGTGGACGTGGACGACGGGATGCAGACGTGAGCACGACCGAAGTGAAGTCAGTGTACGCTGGATCCGGCGGGTACGGCACCTTGAAGTACCTCGTGGAGGCCAGATCTGCTGCACGGAACGATGGCGGCGCACGACGGAGAGCCGACAGAATCCAATTTGCGCCGTGCGACGCAAGTGGTGAGCGAGCGTGCGCCAGAAGACGCACGAAGACCGCGGGAAGACACCTGGACGACAGCGAGCGAGCTGTAACGAGACGAGAACGAGACGAGAACGAGACGAGTACGAGTGCGAGTAGACCACAGGAGACGAGCTCCTGAGGACTGCGTGACGAGAACGAGACGAGCGCAGCGCGCGAAGTGGTGGCTGAGTCACTACTGAGCACTGTTGCTGGACGTGTGGCTGGGCGACCGATTGGGTTTCAGGCGGTATCGGACGTGGGTGGGAGCAACGGCGGACGAGTACGGTCCGGGGGTGTTCCAGAAGCGTCTCGGTGCGGGATCTGGGGACAGTTGGTGGTCTAGTTGCTAAGACAGTAAGAGGAGTGGCGAACGAGTAGATTGTTGGCTTAGGCTAGCGTCTATTTACTAACGAGGAATACCAAAATTGGAGCGGACGCGGCGCAGGCGGACGCTCCGGCAGGGGGGAACCAAGTGGTTCCTGACGGCCATCGACGGTGTTAAGTTGAAGCCGCGGCGGACAAACGACCACCGCAGCGTAGCTATACGATCTGCCCCACGACCAGGCAAGATAAGAGGACCGTTACAGAAGGATCTCACGAAAATGGCGCCATTCGTCATGGACATCGCGGTCGTACGGGAAGATCAGCAGCTTCCACCCCAGGGAGCATCGAAAATCTGGAGCCCATGGTTCTGTCACAACACCTGGACGGGGTCACACTCGAAGAAGCAATACGTAGCAGTTTCTATAGCCCGGCAGCCAGGGCGCACACAGTGTTGCGCCAGCGGTGATACTGCACTCAAGTGACCCTGGCCTATAGACTGGAGGTTTATTGGCTAGACTTTCGGTATTTGCCAGTGGGGGCACTTTTTACAAATTCATTGCCAATAATTGGGTCAATTTTATATTGTATTGAGTTCAGTGTTGTCCAGTAATAAAAATTTATATTGAAAAAAACTGATTATTTATTGTATTGCACTATTTTTTTCCGACCTCTGGTGTAAGCGCTCATGAGTTAGATGCTTGAATTCGTTTTTTTATGTCAAACAAAGGGAACAGTAGTTCATGTTCCCCTCAAGTCGGACTGGTCTGTCGCCTGCAATTCACTTGCTGCACGCACTTACGTTTTTATTAAGTAAATGCATTCATTTGACGCGTCAGATCTGCGCAAAATTGAGTATGAAAACATAATCTTACTTTAACGCACTAACAGCAAACGATGCGAAACCACCAACAAAACCTGGCGGCGAACGAAAATCAACGCAAGAGGACAAAATCGAACTGATCTGTCATGTAATTATGCTGAGGCTTCTTTCCAGGAATATTCGAGTTTCTCATACCCCAAATGTACACGCATGGAAAAGCGTGGATATCGTTACCGCTCCTGACACTCAGCTCAGCACCTTGGCTCAGTGGCATCATTGCTGCGAGCAACGTATACGAAACTCCACCCAAAGAAATACCGACATCGTAGCTTGAACGGTACTTCCTCCCATTCTTGAGGAGCCAAACACTTTGGTGAAAATCCTCGTGCGAAACGTGAACGATGCCGTACACCACATAGGCATCGCTTCGGGATATACTCACGCTATTGCTACCTTCGGTCACTACGACATCAGCAGAGCCGACCTGCTCCCAGCAAATGTTTCCGTTGTTATCCTTCCGCGTGGCCTCCAGTAAAACGATGCTCCGCTGTCTGAACTCTTCATCGAGTTGTTCTAGCTTGACTTGCTGTTCACGGAGCAATGCATGTAATTGTTCGTCATCGCTACCCTGCAGCTTGTCCAGATCCTCTCGCAGCCGTCCAATCTCAGTTGTCTGGGTGTTCATTTCCTCGCGCAGCCGGTTCACCTCAATTTCTTTGTCGTGCAACTTCTCCTCCAAATCGTAGACTCTCTCCACAGACCCAGGGGCAAGAGTGAACTCGTACACAGCCACCCACGACGAGAAATGTGGGTTGATCTGATAACGCAGTTCCAGTTGAACAGCTCCACTTGCCAATGGTGTCAATTTGCGGCCATTGGGTTCACCACCCAGCAACTCACAGAACAACTAGGAAGCAAATACAAAATCATCCAGCGGTTAGCTTTTCGAACATACTTCCTCGCCCACTCCACCTTACTCTGACGTAGTCGACAACAGTGGCTCCAGGAATACTGCTGTAGGGTTTCACAAAGTCAGCTTGGTCCAAGTCACCGAGATACCTGTGAAACTTTGCATCAGCTTACCAACACAAACCTAGTCAAAGACAGCTACATTTAACATCCTACCACTGTTTCTTCGACCCTGGTTCTGCCATCCAGATGCTTACACGCGCATTCTTCAGCGTGAGGGCATAGCGATATGTCGGTGCAGGAGGTGGGGTAACCAGAGCAACTCTCTCCACTTCAAGTCAGTCGTCGCCTCCATCGCGCAAGGTAACGAGGAGGTCTGAGGCGTCGCGAAGAGATCCAATTAACTGGGACAGGTAAAGCGAAAAGAAAATTCGAGGAATTACATATTGCTGCCCTCCTCGAAAGCGTTCAAATGGTAGAAAAAAATTGATCTTATGATGCCATGCCACCTCGAGTAAGCAGTGTTCTCCTTTCGAGCGCTCCGTCGAAGTAGATCTAGATCTGCTTGCTATCTACGCAATTATCCCCTTACTAAGGGGCCCTTGGTAAGTCTACGTGGACAATACTAGATTAAAACTTCATGCCTGAGCGAGCCTGCCTTAGTCTTTCGAAAGTTGAGATACTTGTTCCAGCTCACCTCCCGTGCAGCACCTGCGTTTCACAGATCGGACGGAGCTTGAAATGAAAAGTAGCTTGTTTAATACTTCTGAAGTACGACACTACAACTAAATTCAAGCCGCTCGTCAATTCGATGCAGACGACGATGCATGACCAGGCAACGGAGAACTTCGAATCGCTAAGCGATACGCATTTGCTGATTGTAGTTGCAGGAATCGAATTCACAGCCGTCGAGTAGTCCAATGGAGCCATATTCCTTGCTGTACCTGTACACACAGCTCAGCACACGAATTCGGAGTAAAATACTTCGTACATTCGTACATACCCCAGGTTATCCAGTCCCTCCATTGCTTCTTCGATACCGGGTGCATTAGCCACGCACTGAAGCGGTTGTTCCGAAGTGCTAAGGCATCGAGATAAGTTGGCGCTGAGGGTGAATGTCGCCTTTCATCTCGATGCCAACCACTGGTTTCATCGTCCCACTAGGCTCGTGGCAAAGCAGTTGGGGATAGCGCTTCTGGTGGTTTTCCTCGAACACAATCAATTGAGGAATGTGCGGCTTCAGCAGGTTGCGCATCTGGGAAACGCATCGGCCATGTTGCTTTTCAAAGGTTGGTTCCAACGGTTGTGTGTCTTTGCTGGCAGCATACCAGCACTAACATCCCTGTATATAAGGGCTCAAAGTGCAGGTGTCACTGCTTCTCGCATCAAAAAGGGCACATGCTCCCTTGATCAAATACTAGTATTGCTTGGAGCCCTCGTTCTCTAGTTGCAATTGAATCTCTTGCTGTACTTGAAGCTTTTGGTGCAGATCTTGGTGCTGTGAAAGCTTGGAGTCGGTACTCTCGCTGCCTGTGGCTCTCTGCACAGTCGTGGCTATTGTCGCGGTAGTGATTTTGCTGGAGTCGGTGCTCGTGGTGCTCTCGAAGCCGCCCGTCGGTGGTCTCGTTAGCGTGCGTGTTATCGCTTTTGCAGGTGGGCTTACTTGGGGTTCTCGCCGGTGTTGGAGTTCGTGCAGAAGTTGCTGGAATTGCTGGAGTCCGTGGTCGTACAGGATCCACTGAGTTGTAGTGGGTTTCGTATGATTGCCCATACTAGCGTTGGTGATTTCTGCTCGTGGTGCCGGTGGTGTCCCAACCATCTCTGCCTCGTCTTGCTTAGTGTAGGGGCTGGTTCTACAGTGACGGGCGGCGCGCTGCGCAGATATCGCAAACTCGACGAGTGAGCGCGCCAGAATGATGGAAAAGGCTGTGACAAATCAGCATGCACACACGGCGAAGCACGTTCGTGCGTGCGCATGTTGAGTGTTTGACTATGGGGAGCCGTGGCCCTGCTTCCTTGACGTCGTCGTCAGCAAAACGGTGACTATCTGTCAAAGGAAAAATTATCCGAACGCATATTCTCACTATGAATTATCATGGGTCTGTGACTGACTGGCGATTTGTCAGGGTCGATTCCAGCGGCCCCGATCGGAAAATCAGTGTCGAACTTGCAATACCGGATGAATATGATTCGTTCGGTCCTGTTTAACTGGCGCTTGACAGGACTGTGATGATGAATTACCTGTGCTCTAATCAAATTATGCTAGTGTGTTGACCCATCCAGTTATTATAACGTTAAACACTATTATTTCAGTATTCGAGTATAATACCTGTGACAGGTAATTTATCTGATCACTCGAGCGACATCCGCGGAGTTTTATTTTTCCGCATTCGGGCAACATGCAGTCTTTGTGGAGGTGAGGGGGTGGCCACCTCCGTTCATTAAGTCAAAGTCGTGCGCCGCACGAAGAGAAGTTCTGAAATTTCGTGCTAAATTTGAAGAAACAGATGAAACAAAGCTGCGTCCTGCCTCGCTTTATTTATTTATCGTAGCCTATGCGGTGTGGATGCGTTCTGGATATTAATTTGCGGACCGCACAGCACAACAATAGATATGCTCTTACTGGAGTATAGTACTGCTCTCAACTTTTCCTTAATAACAGGAAAAAGGTATTTTAGTTGTTTCTTCCACCGCACTACTGCCTCAAACGGATATAGTACAGTAGTTGGAGCTAAAAAAAGAAGTGCATTGCAATACTAAATGGGAAACTCGCCTTCACTCTTTACCAGTCACACTGCGAGAGCACTGCCTGAAGCCTATACTCTATTAGTAGATAAGACTGGACAAGCATACTAGGAACTATGTAAATAGTACGGACGGGTTAGCTCGCGCGGACCGTACGATGAACCATAATTGTCCGGGTTATTGGTCAGGTAATTTTATTCGACACCCAAATCGTTGCACTTTCGCAACCTAAGTCGTTCGTTTTGATCGAGAAATATTGGCAATCCATGAATCTTGACTTCAAGTCACCTATGTTATAACGTTCTGTGCTACCAAAAAGCAGTGAAGGTCTAGTTCAATCCACTCGTGGACCATGACATGCATTCTCTTATTAGTAGACGAGTCCAGCACATTACGCCGCCAGTTTTTTTTTCTAACCGTAATTTACCAACGAGACTGCTCTGCACGTTCCTGGCCCCCAGCTGCTGAAAACGTCGACACCACCGCTAAGTAGCACCAGGTGCGAAGAAGGCCTCCTCCACACCTCCGAGCACCGCACACAGCAACCATAAGCGTACATCGAAAGGAGGAATAAATGGGTATAGAAAGTTAGCTGATCTTAAGACAATAATATATTAAATATATAGAACATACTACTAGTAATAGCCATGTGCAATTATATTTTAGACAGTGGATTTGAATTCAAGGCAAGGCCATCGCAAGAACGTTGCGGTAAGCATCCACTTTCGAAATCCCCCACGGTTGAAGTCTACATGTATTCGCCAACAGTTAGCGAAGATATGATGAAGAAAATAATTTCATCTCCAAAGAATGAACGGATTACTTGTTTGTGTCGATCATTGATGGAGAGATGAAACTTCGCTAAGCACTGTAATAAAGAAAAACTTTCCCAGTGGATAAGCACCATGTCATACCCACAGGATCTAGGTTGGTGGGGCCCAGACTACAGCAAGTGGAAGATTGAGACTGATCCACATCCTTTATTTTTTTTAATAAAAAATTACCGCTGCCCTCGTCTAAAGAACCATCGTGTACTGTAGTAGCTGGATGCGAGGAAAACAACATGGAATGGAGGAAATCTACATGGAATCGAGGTAAAATACTTGTACTGGAGGAAATCGTGGTAAATTATACTATATGATATATCCATCCTGATAAATATAACGTTAGTAATATAGTAACATGGCGTACTCTCCTGATCAATACCAGGCAAACAAGGATCGCATTAAGGCAGCGCAGAAGCGCCACTACCAGCGCACCTGCGAAGCTCCTTTGTCGTATCAGAAGGGGTACGACGACAAGAATAGAGAGCAGATTCGAGCTCGGAAGCGGAAGCCCAGAAACGAATTTAACGAAGGCGAAAACGTACTTACCGAGGAAACCGAACTTAGCTATATATTTTTTGAGATGACAGAAGTCACCAGTGATAAAAGTCGATCCTGATACAAAATCTCAATATTATAAAGTCAAGCCACAAAGAATAATATAGGTTGATATATATATAGCGATGTCTGCTCACGAACCGGAAGGACTACGAAGATTAAATATTATATCCGTTAAGTGGGGATCAAGCTACCACCTTATGGTGCGCGGCCGTACGGGGAAAATAGTTTTTATCGGGAAACCATCCCACCGAAAGAATCTGCCTTTGGTGGCTAAGCAGTACTAGCCTCGATAAGTTAAAGAAACACTTGTCTTCAGACTACAAGGCTGACCCGCACTATCGGCTCTCAGTACTCCGCACGCTGCAACTGCAGTGCGGGATTTCAAAGCTCAAGGCTCTCCGCGCGCTGCAGACGCAGCGCGCGATCCGTGGATGCCGTCCGCGTCCGAGATCACGGACCGGTATGGGAACTCGGTACCTCCGAATGAGGTGCCGCTGTACGTGTGCAGCGCCATCAAAGATGACGCCGTGGCTGCCGAGCTGCACTTTGATGCGGAAACGCATCAAAGGTGCGATTATTACATCGGACTCTTCCACGAGCTCCGATGGTTTCAAAGCAAGAAGACCTCTTCTCGCAGCAAAGTGCCCGAGTGGCAGGCACTTTGTCAAAGTTGGAATGCTTTTGTTGAGAACTTCAACAAGAAGCCGAGTGCTTACCGTGATCGGATTAAGCAAGCGCGTGGTCGCTTCGAGACGTACTCGAAGCGTGGAAAGTTGGGCAACTCCACGTTGCTGCGGAGGAGGCTAATGTGCCGTGCGCTGTGCCCGAGGGCTTTCAGTGCACGAAGTGCTTCCCAGGCGCGGTCCGCTTGAGCGACCGCGATCTGAACGGGTACACGTCGTTCCGTGTGCCCGAGTGTCTCAAAGAGCTGCGTGCTAAATTCTTAGCACGTGAGGGTTCGGGAGCTAGCGATGACCGTAGCGCTCACACTACTTCCGCTGCGCCAGCGCGTACTGTTTTTCGTACGCCCTCACCATTTCCGGAACGTCCTCCAGCAAGACGTTCCGCGGCTCCCATGTATCTTGATGGGGAGGAAATCCTCTCCAACGAATACGAAAACGAACCCTCAAGGGGCTCGTTTTCGGGATACTATGGTCAACGATCCGCTCAACAATTCAGCTGGTTGAGCCGCGGGTGTCACGGATCGGCGGTGGCGGGGGTGGGAACGCGCCCCGGGTATGATCAGCCCCGGGCTGATCAGTACACGTCTCTCCACGACCGGGTGACCGCCGTGGAGCGTCTCCAGGGCGCCGAGTTCGCCGCCCTGAAACAGGAGCTGGCGAACCAGAAGGCCCAGGTCGCGGTGGACTTGCAGACCGCCTCGAACATCCAGGTCGAGCTGGGGACCCAGATGAAGGGGTTGCTCCAGCGCGTCCGCGCGCTGGAGGAGAGGCTGCTCGTCGCCGAGGCCAAGGCTTCCGCTTCTGCCTCGACTCCTGCCGAGGCTTCGGGTCAGCCGAGCTAGATGGCTCGTGCTGTAGGTATGGCTTCAGCCATCCGACGTTAAAGGTCGGATGGAGGCGCATACTAGACGGTATGTCTAGCGTTGCCGTGCCGTGCCAACACAGTGAACGGCCCGATGAACCGCGGAGCAAGCTTGTAACGGGGTTACACACACAAGTGACAACAGTCACTTGTGCATGACATTTGTCACTTATGGTTTAACAGATAAATATCTGTTAAAGGTTTTAGATACTTCCTCAACTCGGTGTAAGTCACACCAATGGATACATTGAAGTGGGCCACCACAATGAATGGTCCACACCTACCCAAAGATCCTATTGGTAGAAAGCAGCATCTTTCTACCAATTAGAGACGTGCATATTGGCGGGGCTCTGCCAGCCAGCTGCTGTCAACCCCTTTCATAGATGATAAACAGTTTTTAGCAGATTTTAGAGGATGATCAATTTACAAACAATACAGTTCTCATTTTACCTTAAACTAGCTACTTGGAGTCTTGTCTAAGTTAACTTATATTTGTGCATTCAAATATAATTAACCTAAGTCATTACTAAGTACTTACGCTTCCTCATACACGTAGCGCGACGTGTAAGCTAAAGTAGTGAGCCAAAGTAGGCCCACTACACCTGGTAGCACTTTGTAGTCCGTCCAACGACCGACTACGTGACGTTCGTACAGGGTGTACGAACGCGGAGCCGAGAACCCCATGAGCACGGAGGTGCTCATGGAGAGCTCCAATACGCCTGCAACGCATGTTGCACGCGCGGACTGCCCCCACCTGTAAGATCCAGAGTGGGAGGCCCTCCAACGACTGTCAACAGTCATTGGGGAGGCGGCGATAGCTACGATGCTGCGTACGCTATCGCCGACGGAGCAACATGGTGTTGCTCTGGGGTTCATCAGGAAGAGCAGCGTGACGCTGCTTCCTCAGTGACGGCGTCGTCAGGGACGACACCGCATGCTCAACCATTAAAGTTGAGCGTAAGCAATTACGTGGGAAGAGAGGGCGAGCCTCTCCTCCGGTGGCTTGTCGAGCTCGACACAGCCATAGGCTCGACACATCGTCGACCCGCTGTCGAAGGTCGCGTTCGCCATGTCCTGCCTTGGCGGACGCGCAAGGAGTTGGGCGTATGGGCGCCGACTCTCTGATCCTGCGTGCTTCAGCACGTATGAAGTGTTCAAAGAGGAGCTCAGACAAGCGTTTGAGCCCCCGCAAAACGAGTTCCGGTCGAGGGCGGAGTTCCTCGACCTTCAGCAGGGTAAGCACGACGCCCATGCTTACGCGCAGCGTGCACGGTACTTGGTCTCAAATATCGTGACCAATCCAATTTACGAGGCGACTAAAGTCGTCATGTTCATGGAAGGACTGAGAGATGGGCCTGTGCAGACCTATCTCCTCCGAGAGTACCCGAGTACTCTCGAAGTTGCAATCACCCTTGCCGTGCAAGAAGAGTTTAGCCTGCGGCAGGCTAAACTGCATGCGAACGTGACGTGGTCGCAACCGCGCCCGGTAGTGAGCACGGGAGGTCCGGAACCAATGGACCTCTCGAATGCAACGGCTGCTGGTTACCAGCAGCAGGGAGGTAACGTGCGATGCTTCCGTTGCGGAAGGATCGGTCACTTTGCACGGGAGTGCACAGCTCCCATGCCCCCTGGAGGAGGCCGTCGTGGCGATGCTAGGCATCGCCGCGGACCAACAAAAACGCGAACTTCCAGTAGGCGCGGGGCGCCCTACTGGCAATGCAGTCACGCGGGACCGACATCGGGCACGCGACACTGAGGACTGCAGCCCCCAGTGAGACCAGCTCTCGCTGCAAGAAGCAAGATGACAGGCCGAACCTGGTCATCTTGAAGGTAACGTCGAAGAGAGCGAGCGACTCTCTTCGCGCTCTGGTAGATTCGGGCGCGTCGAACAACTTTGTTCGACTGCGGAGCTTACCGAGTCTCGACTTCGAGGAAGTCAAGGTACCTCGAAGTCTTCTGGAAGTTCGATTGGCAACAGGTGCCATCGTGAAGACCGAGAAGCGCGTCGTGAACGTGCGCTTCTCGTACAAACAACGGGTGTTTGTCGAACACTTTATCGTCCTGGACCTGGACGATAAGTTCGACGTGGTAATGGGCATGCCGTGGCTTGCATGGCATGATCCGGTAATAGACTGGAAGAAGCGCACGCTCGTGCGCTTCGGCCGCGACAGCGGAACAGAGAGCGATGGCCATGTTACCGCAGCGCACGCACCAGCAAGTGCGCGCGACTCGCCAGTCGAGACAGCGCTTAATGCCGCTGTCCCGGAGTGCCCAATGGATGCGCGAGGATGCGCACAAGAAGAATCCACGTCGGCAATGCTGCCGACGTCGGAAGGAAAAGATGTGTCGGTTCCGGGAACCAACACTCGCGTTCAAGCACGCATGGGACAGTCCCTGACCCGAAGAGGTCAGGTCGACGACGACGCGTCGACTCCGGGAGTCGACGCACCCCCGGTGATAAGGGGCTCCGCCAATAACTGGCGTCGAGGTGACAAAGGCGTGTCAACTCCGGGAGTTGACGCTGCAAACAGTACGGACGGTTGCAAACGTCCCGTACCGATGCAATTTGTATACTGTCGTGCAGCCGGGCTGCACGACGAAGCGTCATGCGATCAAGCCGGGCTTGATATCGCGCGCCCGCAGACAAGGTCGGCCGGCGAAGGAACACGTTACCGTGCAGCCGGGCTGCACGACGAAGCATCATGCGGTCAAGCCGGGCTTGATACCGCGCGCCTGCGGACAGGGTCCGCCGGCGAACAACCGTCCATGGCCGGGCCTGGACCAGAAGAACCACCGTGCGGAGCCGGACTCCGCACAACAAGAAGACGGCGCATGCGAAAAACGCTACGCAAGTCTCGGTCAGGGACCGAGACGCCACGAAAACAGTCTGCTGTGCAGACTGAGGCGGTGACGCCGGACGTCGAGATGCTAAGCGTCTTGACGCGTATCGATATTGGATTCCAGTATCGTGAAATGGAACTCGCTAGTCCTCCGACGACGGCGTCGGAGTTGACTTCGCTTCCAGTCATGAGCTGGAAGCACTTCACGCGCGACTTGCACGATGGACGCGTCGAGCAGGTCTGCGTTCTTTCGAACAGCGAAAGAACGGAGAGCGAGAGCGAAGAGCTGAGAAAACTCGTCATGGAAAGTACCACTGAGACTGAAGACACTCTCAGTGCGAAGACGAAGCGAGAGCGCTTCGAGGAACAAGGTTGGGACTCGCTAAAGTCGATTCCCTATTACGAATTGTTGAGGGAGTACAAAGACGTACTCCCGGAAGAGATTCCTGCGGAGCTTCCGCAGGATAAGGGCATTCAGCACGAGATTGATCTCGTGCCGGGCACGAAGTACTGTGTCACGCGGCAGTGGCCACTGCCGCGAGAACAAGTAAAAGCGATCGACGACTTCTTTGAAAGTCGTCGCAAAGCAGGACAAGTGCGGGAATCAAAGTCCCCGCACAGTGCTCCGACGTTCTGTGTCAAAAAGCCACAGGGCGGATGGCGCATCGTTCATGCGTATAACAAGCTGAACGATGCGGCGGTACCGGCGCAGGCGCCGATACCGCGAAAAGATGTTATCATCGATTCGATGGCCGGGAGCACCGTTTACAGTGCTCTCTACTTGCGAGACGGATTCTATCAGATCCTAATGCGTGAGAGCGATGTCCCTCTCACGGCAGTGAGCACGCCAAGCGGCATGCTCTGGGCATGGCTAGTGATGACACAGGGGCTTAAGAACGTCCCTGCGACTTTCAACAGGTGCGTGACGCACTTGTTGCGCTCGGTGCGCGACTTCGCGCCGAGCTACTTCGATGATGTGTTCATCCACAGCCGGGCTGTGAGAAGACCGACGTAGAGATGCACAGGGTGCATCTCCGGAAGCTACTTGAGCTTATGCGAAAGCATAAGCTCTACGCGAACCTGAAGAAGTGGATCTTCGGGGCAAGCGAGATACCCGTCCTCGGGTGTCTCGTAGGGAAAAATGGTGTTTGCCCTGACCCGGAAAGGTCAGAGTGATTAATGAATGACCAACGCCTTGAAGTGGCAAGGAACTGAGGCAGTTCCTTGGCTTGGTCACGTACTTGTGCAAGTACGTGGAGGATTACGCGGGCAAGATCCGCCCGCTGTCACAGCTTCTTAAGAAGGAAGCTGTGTGGAATTGGACAACCGATTGCCAGAAAGCATTCGATGCAGTCAAGCGGGGCTTGACTGAGGCGCCGATCTTGGCAGTGGCTGACTAAGATCGCCCATTTCACGTAGTGTGTGACGCATCCGATTTCGCGATCGGATGTGCGTTGATGCAGCACGATCACGAGGACCGTGATCGTGTCGTCTACTACCAATCGCGTCAGCTGAAGCCAGCTGAGCGCAACTATCCGGTGCATGACAAGGAACTTGCCATGAAATACGCACTCCCAAAGTTCCGAGTGTATTTACTTGTAAGTAGACCGTTTGTGGTCTACACCGACCATGCATCACTGCGCACTGCAGTGAAGTCGCCACACATATCACAAAGAATGGCGAGATGGCTCTCATTCTTTGCGGATTACAACTTCCGGGTCGAGTACAAACCCGGAAGATTGAATGTAGTGGCCGACGCGTTATCACGTCGGCCAGACTACGCAGAAGCTGCTGACATCAATGCCTTTGACGTCACACGATCGAGCAAACCCACATCGTCTCTGCTGGACGACGTGAAGGCCGCATACGCGGACGCGAAGCTCTTGCTGGCCTATGGCACAGCACCTTCTGACAAGTCTCGTCAGAAGTTGCCCAAGCACCTTCGTGCGCGTGCACACCGCTTTCGAGTACACGACGGATTACTGCTTTATAATGCAGTCGACGACAACGCGGATCACGTTGTCGTGCCGAATGACCATGACCTGCGACTCAGGATCATGTACGAATATCATGATGCCCCGACTGCGGGACATCTCGGACGTGAGAAGACATACGTCCTTCTCACGCGCGACTTCTACTGGCACCACCAGTATAAGTGGGTGCGCAAGTACATCCGTGCTTGCGAGGTATGCCAACGCGTAAAGCCTGCACCGTTCGCGCAGGCTCCGTTACAATCACTACCGACTCCGTCGGAGTGTTGGAAGTCCATGTCTTTGGACTTCATCTTTGGCCTTCCCCCGGACAACGGAGGGAATACCGGTGTCGTGGCCTTCGTCGACCGCTTCAGCAAGATGGTACTACATCTTGCTGCGGTGCCGGCAGAGGTGACCGCGAAGCAGACGGCCCGTCTGTTCGTCGACATGGTGTTCAAACACCATGACATCCCGACCGACATCGTGTCCGACAGAGACCCGCGCTTCACAGCGCACCTGTGGCAAGAAGTGTTTATACTTCTTGGGAGCCAGCTTTCAATGTCGACTGCGGACCACCCGCAGACGGACGGCCAAACCGAGCGCGTGAATCGCGTGCTCGTCGACATTTTGAAGAGCTATGCTCACTCGTTCCAATACTGGAGCGAGTGCTTATCGATGGCAGAGTTTGCCATCAACAACTCAGTGCATGCCTCGACCGGGCATACACCGTTCTACGTGAATGCCATGCGGCATCCACGTCTACCGAGTTTACTCGGAGTGATGGCTCCCACTTTAAGCGGGGGAGGATCTACGACTGCAATACAGCAGCCGCAGAAAACCGCTGACACTTGCACAGTGTCAGCTGCAACAATGGACAAACCACATGAGTCTGCGCAGGGCGCAGACTCCCCCAACAACAAGGTCAAAGACCGCGAGTCTGCGCAGGGCGCAGACACCGCGAAGAACCACGCAGAGGCCGGACCTCTAGCGGAGAACGAGCTGAATGACTTCAGCTCGGATGCAATCAGTTTCATCACCAAAAGACAAGCCGTAATTCGGTTTGTCCAAGACACAATAGCAGCTTCTGTTGATCAACAGAAGCTGAACGCAGACAATGTGGGCAGAGGCAACACAAATGAATCCAAGTTAGTTCATTGGTCTTGTTAGCTACACAAAACCTGCCTAAACATGCAGTTTCAGATTTCGGGGCAAGCCAGCTTGCTCCGCGCTTCATCGGGCCGTTCACTGTGTTGGCACGACACGGCAACGCTTACACGCTAGACATGCCGTCTAGCATGCGCCTCCATCCGACCTTTAACGTCGGACGGCTGAAGCCATACCTGCAGCACGAGCCATCTAGCTCGGCTGACCCGAAGCCTCGGCAGGAGTCGAGGCAGAAGCGGAAGCCTTGGCCTCGGCGACGAGCAGCCTCTCCTCCAGCGCGCGGACGCGCTGGAGCAACCCCTTCATCTGGGTCTCCAGCTCGACCTGGATGTTCGAGGCGGTCTGCGAGACCGCCGCGACTTGGGCCTTCTGGTTCGCCAGCTCCTGTTTCAGGGCGGCGAACTCGGCGCCCTGGAGACGCTCCACGGCGGTCACCCGGTCGTGGAGAGACGTGTACTGATCAGCCCGGGGCTGATCATACCCGGGGCGCGTTCCCACCCCCGCCACCGCCGATCCGTGACACCCGCGGCTCAACCAGCTGAATTGTTGAGCGGATCGTTGACCATAGTATCCCGAAAACGAGCCCCTTGAGGGTTCGTTTTCGTATTCGTTGGAGAGGATTTCCTCCCCATCAAGATACATGGGAGCCGCGGAACGTCTTGCTGGAGGACGTTCCGGAAATGGTGAGGGCGTACGAAAAACAGTACGCGCTGGCGCAGCGGAAGTAGTGTGAGCGCTACGGTCATCGCTAGCACCCGAACCCTCACGTGCTAAGAACTTAGCACGGAGCTCCTTGAGACTCTCGGGCACACGGAACGACGTGTACCCGTTCAGATCGCGGTCGCTCAAGCGGACCGCGCCTGGGAAGCACTTCGTGCACTGAAAGCCCTCGGGCACAGCGCACGGCACATTTGCCTCCTCAGCAGCAACATGAAGTTGCTCCAGCTTTCCACGCTTCGAGTACGTCTCGAAGCGACCACGCGCTTGCTTAATCCGATCACGGTAAGCACTCGGCTTCTTGTTGAAGTTCTCAACAAAAGCATTCCAACTTTGACAAAGTGCCTGCCACTCGGGCACTTTGCTGCGAGAAGAGGTCTTCTTGCTTTGGAACCATCGGAGCTCATGGAAGAGTCCGATGTAATAATCGCACCTTTGATGTGTCTCCGCATCAAAGTGCAGCTCGGCAGCCACGGCGTCATCTTTGGTGGCGCTGCACACGTATAACGGCACCTCATTCGGAGGTACCGAGTTCCCATACCGGGCCGTGATCTCGGACGCGGACGGCATCCACGAATCGCACGCTGCGTCTGCAGCGCGCGGAGAGCCTTGAGCTTTGAAATCCCGCGCTGCAGTTGCAGCGTGCGGAGTACTGAGAGCCCCATCGGAAGCGAGTGGGGTATCACTCTCAGTTCGCGAATGCTTCGAACTCGAAGCGTCCGATTCGTCCCCTTCACGCGGGCGAATGTTCTTAGCATGAGGGTCGAGCGATTCGCTCGACACTGAGTCCTTGCGCTTTGAGGAAGAGTCCTCCTCGTCCTCCATGTCTTCATCGTCGTCGTCGAAGTCGACGACGTCGCCATACTTCGCCTTCTGGCGTTCGAAGTAGTCATCGATGGAGATATAACTCTCCACCGACTTCGGAGTCTTCTTTTCTTGAGGCGCGCTCATCGTTGAATGAGCGCGGATTTCTTCTCCAAACGCGGAGAATTGACGAATGGTCAATTCCGAAGATTGACGTGCGGAGACCCCGCGCGTCTAACCTTAAGGGGGGGGATGGTGTAACGGGGTTACAAGCACGAGTGGCTACAAGCCACTTGTGAATTTAACAGATAGGATATCTGTTAAAAGTTTTAGATACTTCCTCAACTCGGTGTAAGTCACACCAATGGATACATTGAAGTGGGCCACCACAATGAATGGTCCACACCTACCCAAAGATCCTATTGGTAGAAAGCAGCACCTTTCTACCAATTAGAGACGTGTATATTGGCGGGGCTCTGCCAGCCAGCCGCTGTCAACCCCTTTCATAGATGATAAACAGTTTTAGCAAATTTAGGAGGAAGATCAATTTACAAACAATACAGTTCTCATTTTACCTAATCTAAGTCACTTGGAGTCTTATCTGATTTAAATTATATTTGTGTATTCCAATATAATTAACTCAAGTAATTACTAAGTAGTTACGCTTCCTCATACACGTAGCGCGACGTGTAAGCAAAAGTAGTGAGTCAAGTTAGACCCACTACACACTAACAAGATTTCATCCTGTTACTGATCGTCGCTGGGTCGAGACTGGTGAAACTTGAAGGCGCTTAATGGCTTGCCCACCACCACAGAAAGCGGTGGAACCCTAATTAAACCTAGTAGGTGCGATCCGTAGTGCTTGCGTCGAATTTGATAGACTCGATTTTTTACCTGGTCGTCACTAAGCCCCTTCCGGATAACGTCGTCCTGAGGATACAAAATATTGCTAACCGCATCCCCGATTTGATAACAAGGCACCGCGAAGTCCATAATAACCAGCGTATCCACCATTTGCTTCATTTATTTTGTCACGTCATTTGTATCGGCTTCTGGGACTTGAGTAGGTAGGCATGTGTGTTTCCCAGTCGCTTTACATCTACCGGTGGCGTACACGTGAAGGAGAACGTTGCACCGTGCGCTTCGGTATACGCTGCACCGAGACGTGATCTTCACCATCGAGTCCCAGCCCTTGCTGTACCGAATTCCGTTGTGGTACACGCGCGTCTCACCTGGACATCTTTGAGCCTTTCACGTCGTTCACGGCACCGACGCAGCCGGCTGAGATATATTGGTGCCTAGCTCCTCGATTGTCTGCCGTGTCATGATCTACGCACACCTCTAGGGGAGCCAGTCAGGTCGCGCGACGTTGCCGGGCTGCTTGAGGTTGTTGTTGCCAGAAGGTCGATGCCGAAGCGCAAACAGCAACCGTTCCTCACGAGGTTGCGATGCCTGTAGTTATCCTAAGTTAGGCACTGCAATGTATGCTATTATTTCCGTTAACAGCCGGCAAGCTATGTGCAACTGCCGTCTACGAATAGATAGTAACAGCTTCCGGACGGCACGGCACCCTGTGAATATGCAGGTACGCCCGTGCTTGTGCTGGAGCCGTGCAAAACAGCTTCGCACAAGCCCGATCATCACATTAACAGTTTTGATGCGCGACCCAATCCCCGACCCGGTCCGTATACGATCCCAGTAAAAGTCTATCGACAAAGCCCTTACCATCGGTTCATCGACACTTATGACAGCGACAATGGTGAAAACGTATCCATGGCAGGAGAAGGAAGCCCGCGGTTGCGGAGTGCCCTCCTTCAGAGTATGGCTTTTGTAGTATGTGCCTTGTATACAATATCGTTACACGCGACGTGTAGCTGCAACCGCCCAAGGCACCGTGGGAGGCGCCTTGTGGGTTGCAGCGGTTGCGAAACTACAACGACTAGCAAGAAGCATCCGTTTTGGGGAGCTGTAAGCCCCCCGGGCACCGCTAACACTCAATCTATTCACTTCTACTTTTTCAAGGCCATACAATGGCACCGCTGCAATATGTACTGGTAGCAATGTGACGGACCAACACATCAATACAATCGCACTGGTATAAAATCGAATGTACTCTAGGTTCCCCTCTGGTCAAAGTGTTCCGTGGCTGCAGGCTACCTTACTGTTACGGCTGACAATAATTTAACGGTACTTATTAGTGTACTCTCCCTTTAAATACGCCTGACGGACGTATTCTCGAATTAGTTCAAAACTACGGACGTAATTCATAATTTTCCCAAATAATAAACGTTTGCTTTATTTGTCGGCCAGGGTAGTTCTGTTCCCACAGACGTGGCGTACAACAGAACATGCAGCGCTATTGTGCGACGGAGCCACAAGACATTTGCAGGTACATTAGCTCTGCGTTGATAATCTGGAGCTTTCTACAATACTCTGTCAGTGACTTGCATCGCGTTACACTGAGCATTCTGTAAGGTGACGAAACAACCGGCATTGGCGCGATACTTGACGATTTGTCTGATGATTCGCTTTAACTTGGCGGTTTCCTTTCGGCGTCGTGCGATGTCGGGCTAGCTACGTAGAAACATTCTTCCTTTTAGAGTTAAAGGAGCGGACGAGCCGCCTCGAGGCTTCTGTTTAAGTTCGCGTCGATGAAAGCGACCTTGGCCTTTTCCCCGAAATTTGTTCCGCTCAAAGCGTTGCGTGCCTCTTCAGTCATTTGTTCCCACATGATGAGATCCTGAAGCTCGCCTTTGCTCCTTTCTGTAGTCGTAGTTATCGAGCTATCGTCGTAGTAGTAGTCCAATCCGTATGCGAGCATGACACTGCTGCTGTTGATGTAGTTAATGAACGATGGATTGCACGACCGGCGACCGCACGTTGGTGGAGTGTTCTTCAGAATACGATATCCCCCATCTGGGTCTGAAGTCGACACGGCGAAAATCTTCGGCGTCTCGACAGCAGTGTTGTCAAGCCACACAACGGCGCTTACCCACTTGTGTCGATAGCCTTTCTTGGACCAGACCCCGTAGTAGACGTCCTTGGGGAAGTACCAAGCATACATGATGGCCCAGAGATCCTTGAACCAAACAGCTCGACCGTACACTTGCGAGCCTAGACCTGACCCCTTGCAGTCTCCATCGAGTTTTCCGGTTCCCTTCAGACTCCCACTCGTCTCCCCCGCGGCATTGACAGCAGGATATGAATGGCACCCGTCGACGATTTGGAGACTCGGTTTGAACTTGACGGCGGCCTTCTCGGATATAGTGGTGGGTACAGGCTGTGCAAATGGCTGCACTTTATCGTGGTCGATAGGGCCGGCTACGACAACGCTGAGCGTAGCGGCGGTAACGGTGATGAAAAGCAGCGAGTGCAGGTTCATGGTGTGCAGTACGGAGGAGGATTGAAACTGAAATGGTCTCCGGTGGCAGTGTGGCCACGAGCAGAAGAGAGTCGGTTGTACTGTACACCCTCGGCACCTTGCCAGTTGGTAAGGTACGGGAAGGATCATTCTTAGGATGGGACCTGGGTAAGTTCCATTTCGGCAAGCTCCAAGCGACGTCGGTCTTGCTCGAGCGCGGCATCCGACACCTCCAACTATTTTAGTGTTACATTACATGGCACATCTATAGCAGTAGCAGGATTGGAATTTTGGAATCGTGTAGATGCATGTTGTACTCTATTGACATCCGATTGATTGCTTATGCCATTCTGTACAAATGTGACTACAGGTACTGTGCCATCAAGCAACCTATTTTGCGTTGTTTACCGCATGTACGCCAATACACGATGTTTTTATCATGATTACTGCTCGCCCGAGCGGGTGCGCCCAGGGGTAGACACAGTTCGTTAGGACAATATTTCTGAGCGTTGGCATTCTGTTCTGAATTGTACTTTTCTTTCTGCTTACGTATTTCATGTGACCGTTTTAATTGAACAGCTGATTTGACAGCTGAATATTTCATTCATTCATGTGGCCGTTTTGAACAGTTGAACACTTGAACAATGTTTTGAACAGCTGGAGCAAACAGCTGAAAGAATGAATGAAAAAGGGAAGAAAATGAAAGACGACACTGAATGAGTAAATATATTATTTCAGTTATTTTACATGCCCAACTATTTATTTTCTGATTCCGAGACCTGCTTCTACATGTAGCTGGTGTTTGCCTCCTATCGCGAGATCGAGACCGTCTTTGGGTCCGTCGTTTTCGACGCGTGAACTGGGAGACAGCGTGAATGGCATGCAAGTGAATCACCACGCATCGTCCACCTCATCAAACGGCATGATGGCGCCGATGGCATAACTACAAGGGTCAAAACGTTAGCGACAATGACACTATCACAGAGAAGTTTAGGCTAGAACTGCGGGGCACCAGAACCAATGCAACCGCGACGTTCTACGACGAGCAGACTCTATGTTGGTACGTGGAGGAAGAACGAATCGTTATCGTATGGCGCGCGTAAATCGAACCGCTCGAACTCCATCAACCGGACCACGAAAAATTCCATTTACAACATGAAACCATGGTGCATGCGATTAGATAGGGAATTCGGTATTTCCTGGAGAAGGGGTATGTCCTGATAAATCTCTACGACATGCAACAGCCAGCGAAAACGATACGTTTACGCGCGTGTCGACGTGCTACGTAATCACAACTAAATCGACGGGTCTAATGCGGCATGACTCCAAAACGATATCTCTCGTGGACTTTGTGGCTGCAGCCGTATTAATAATATCCGCCAGTTGAAAATATGCTACTGGACCAGTCGATATATCAGTATTCTACCATTTCACCGAAGGAACGGATTCAGGAGCTGTCGTAATGAAAGGCCGGGCTCAGCCAAGAGGGATACAGCGGCTGCAAGAGGAGTATGGAAGAAGAAGAACTAGAAAATGATTATATGATGATTACTCTCACGACCATTTTTCAGTTGTTGAATAAAGATGGTAGCGGTACCTTGCTAGCTTGAACTCGAGTAAAATGCACGGGAAGCGCCCTTCAAGAGGGGGTACACCCTACCGTATTTCAGAAAATCTCCTAAATCCTAAAGAGCTCATTTGTACCCATTTACCGCGAAAGGGTTAAAAACGCATTTTTTGATCACCGATAGGCAGTAAGATTAGTGGACCGTAACAATTTAGAGCTGAACAATACATTTCGTAAACTGCAGTACAGTACAGTGCTATTCCTCCATATGACTGCGTGGTTTAGGGTACTTTTGTGAATTAGAGAGTGGCTACGTGCTCCGTTTAAAAAGGGCAGTGGTCGCCCAAAATCCCATTTTACTACTATCAATCCACTGTCGAGGAGTTCCCGAACTTTGAGGCCTGTAGTTCCGCCCTGGGGCCTTATCGGCTGGTAATTCCTTAGCCCCCAGAAAGTGGAACTGTAGGTGGTCTCTTAGTTCGCTCAGGGTGCCTGCAACGCGGGAGAAGGTCATTATTCAGGAGACTATTGGTGATGAGTCAGGCACGTGCTAAGAGTAGGCCACCCCCAAGATTGCTTACTTACACAAATCAAGTAAATCGCAAGACGGTGAACGTAGACACTGTAAGAGTGATTATACCGACGGTAATCTTTCTTGTATCCACACTGTATATATTTCGCATAATCACTAACAGAAACCACATGGTATTGAAAGCTAGCGGTGGTCATGTCGAGGATAGCACGGTATCATACAGTTCTGGTGTAGTTGTGTTACAGGAAATATCGCCTCAGGGTCGTACTTAATATAGATAATTTGGTAGATTTTGGTATCAGCATAATCGCAGCTGACAGAGCCAGGCATGTGGTGTCGCGATGTTGCATCAGAAGGGATGTTCATATCATAAACCTCGTGATATTTTGCGAGGTTCACAGTATCACGGAGGCAAAATCGGATTTTTGTCGTTCAATTGCCTCGATGCAGATCCCAGTACCTTCATCATTTCACGGTGCCCGGGCAGGGCTGCCCATGAACTCTTCTTTCGAATCGCCGTCACTCCAGGCAGAGAGTTTGTCTTCCCAAGCGCAGTCGCCAAAGCGCTCGTCGACGAAGTCACTATCACCACCAAAGAGCGTCTGCCCAACTGACTCGGCATCGCTACCCAGGTCCACGCTTCAGCGAGCGCGAGCCCAACGAAGTAGAAATGTGCGAGGGAGAACCATTGAATTTCATTTTCAAGATCGGTTGCACGGTGATATTCGCCTGTTTCTTGCACAATTGGACCTTGGTATCACGGTGATACCAATCTACCTTTGTTAATAGCCCCTCAAGTCTGGATGCACATCCCCATGTGTATCATTTCGCAACGCACAATACCCAGCATTCAGCTGTACATGTACGATCTTTCCCACGATTATGGCGTAGTATACAGAATGTATTACGTTTTTGTCGTGGGGTTGGGCCTTTCTTGCGTTGGTATTATCAATTTTATTATCCCAATTGCACTATAATTTACGTGCAATGTTGTACTTCGACTTTTATTTTTAGTCGATTTGTTAGCAAGACACATTTCAAAAGAGAAATGAAAACGGACAGGCTCAGCAAAGGGTCAGACAAAAGTACTGTACCAGAAAAAACTTCGAACTGTCATTTCTGGCTAAGTTTGGCGAGGTTGCACAGTTCCGTGGATCGCTCCAATACAAACTAAGACATTTGCTCAATTGCCTCGCGCCACATTTCAAGCTTTATTCATTTTTTAGTAGAGATGCATCATCTGAGATGATTCTGTGCAGAAACGAACCTGCAAGTGATTCGTGGGGTGATTGGTTCATCCAATCATCCAATCGGGCGATTCATCCAATCGCCCGACAAACGGATGGCGAAAAAATAAAACCACGATAGTATACCTGCGTAACTGTAAAGAGACGTCCACCACCACGTAGTCCTACGCGTTTTAAAGGGCCCCAGTTCATGAGAACTCTACGTGCGCCCCGTGGCGACAACTTGACTCGTTTCAGTCCTCATTCCCATTTCCCCACCATGGTGTCAAGCGCTCAGTCCTCTCCTTTCTCCACCGAGCAGCTCCTGCTGACTGCTCTCGTTGCCTTCGCTGCCACCGGTGCGCACGCCGTCGAAGCCGCCAACGCCACGTCATCTAACAACCCAACATCGGCAAGGTATCCCCGCACTAACAAGCGGCCAGGCAGCTCTCAGCAAGTTGGACTTGGTAAACATGCCCAGTATGAATTTATGGTAATATCGTCTTGTACGTTTTTTTTGTTGTTAATATTGGATTCTGAAATGGGGTGGGGTGGTCCTGAATTGTGTCGACCTTGCATACGACTCGATAAAGCGCAAAAACGCGAGTGTTAGGCTCAGTCTTATATCTCGCGGGATGCGGGTCGAAGCAGGGCGCATTTGGGACGACATCCCTTCTTGTCCGTGTGGGACGGGACGCATGATACACAATATACGTGACGACGAACCACACAACGCGATACAGTAGAAAAATGTCTTGCTTCCACCCGCAATGCGTCGAATGTCATATGCATCGAGACGCCAGCCAGGTACCTCAGTGTCACTGCAGGGCGTTATCACAGGCGGTCTAGACAAGCGTGAGGCGATCGCAGCAGCAATTGGACGAGCGAAACCTCCAGTCGCACGAAAGCAGAGGCTGGCATTCGATAACATGCATCTAATGGGTTTTCAGCAACGCAAACCCAGGCTTCTTCCTCTTCTTAATTCCGGCTACTGGCAGCCAATGACTGTATCGTCTTTAGCAACCGGACAGTCCTTAGGACCGTCCAGGGCCAAGGTCGTCCTGCATCCCATCCCGCTCTTGCTGGGAGATATAAGACGGGCCCTCAGCGTATAGCAGGTCGGTCTCCGGGGGGGATGGTCCTACTGTGCATGTATAATCTTGCCGCGCACTGTACAGCACACGACAGCGAATGTACGCTGTACGATGTATGCATTTCCCAAGAAAGCCCACGGCTTTTACCACTGTCACCTTCCCGTGATGCGCCATAAGGAGGGAATTTTTACCGATGTGCAGTGCTGTATTACGCGTAGCACTCCTCGCGTGGTTTAGGGTACGGATAGATGCCGAAGTGATTACACAGGTATTGAATCATGAGGCAATTTCTGATTGATAAACTGTATTAATTCAACAAAATCCCAAACATATATCACAGGGTACTCTGTTAAGGGGTAGCATGTACCTGACCATTGACCTGAGGTGAGTAGATATTACTACTCCATGGTAGTACTGTAATCCGGTCGGGACTGGTGACCAACCATACTCACCTCAGATAAGGCGACGCCACAACGCATTTGTCCGTCCAGCCCACAAGTCCGTCCGCAAGAAGTCCGCCATCACGATGCATTATCGTGGCGCCTTGTTACTAGCTGCCACCGTCGTCCTCTCAAGCGTCATTGGCCAAGCGGCTGGTACCGCCAACATGGTCACGCCCAATGTTCCAGGTGTCGGTATACCTCATCTACGCGCTGATGCCCAGTACGGCGCTCCCACCAAGAGAGTGCTAAGGACTGTGACCCCGGAGGACGAAGACAGAGGTTACGAGGGCTTGACCAAGTGGTTATGGAGCACAGACGAGATGAAAAGTTGGCTAAAGAACGGAGAGACCACGGACGCTGTGTTCTTGAGGCTGAACCAAAATGGACGAGTGCACAATAGCCTGAGCGACCCAGCGATCCCGAAGTTGGCCAAGTACATTTCTAGGTACAATAAGAAGTTCCATGCTCAAGAGACCATGGTCGGGACCCTCACGCGAGCCTATAGTGATGAGGGAGTCGCTAGGATGATTCAAGCTGAAATGGGGTCTCGTGACAAGACGACGAAGGCTTTGGCCGAGAAGCTTGCGGCTGAGCAAAATCGCCTCTGGTTTAGTGGAGAGAGCAACTCTCCTCTTGAAATTTTCCAGCGACTAAACCTCGTGAACAACAATGCTGGGTTTAGCGCATTGAGAGGTGATGCGTATGAAGCTGGGCTTCGCTATTTGGCCTATTTCAAACGGCACACAAGAAACGATATTTCAGTGTTCCAAGTGTTGAGGGAAGGGTACGGGAACCACCAGTTGGCAATCATTATTGAACGCGGAGTATTGGATCGCAGAGTTAGCGCAACTGCCCGGAGCATGCGGCGTGCCCAGTTCAAGTATTGGGACGAAGAACTAATGGTGATGCCAGAAAACGTTTATAGCGGCGTGTTCAATCTGCAGCAGCGGCCGACCGACATCGACGAAGCCATTAGGAAGGAGTACTTCGAGTATTTGAGAACGGTCCAGGCGTATGGGGCAAACCACTGACCACTTCCAACATCAAGGACGAGAAAGGCACGTACATCGGCGTATGTCATAACCATTTTAATTCCGATCGTTTTCCTGAGGAATAAAGAAAAAACACGCAGACGTACATACACCTTCTTCCGCTCGTGGCAGCTTGTTCGGATGCAGCGTATATCGTTGTAGACAAGTATCCTTGCCATCCGTTTCAGTTAGACCGATGTCGTTTTAAACAGCGGCAGTAATACTGACTTTGTCGAGCATGTATGGCATGCCGACACCACGTTTTTAAGGCTCGTCAAACCCCTCCAACAACCGCAGGTAAAACAGACGAAAGGGATACAAAAGACACATATCCCAACAAAGTGAAGGATCTTGTCCGATGGCGCAGCGAGCACATGCGACCGAGGAGTTCCTGGAAACGCCGAGGGTAATTTACGGAAGAGGAATCCAGGAGAAGGTTGGGTCAAGGTGGCTTTCGCGGCTATTCCTGAAAAAGACCCGCTGATCAGCGGAGACTTGACACCGTTGGGAGATGTTCGAATGCAGAAACGGTGGATCAGAGAGAATGGGAGATGTCCAATGTAACGATGACGGCCGTCTGTGTTGCGTCTGGGTTGCTACGAAGCACTTATATACTGGAGCCGATGAGAGTAGACTCGACCTCGAAAAACCTCCTACTGCGCATGGAATTGTGGACTTGTTAAGGAAATTGATGCTGGACAACGTTTGGTTTTCATTCCTGTCACTTTACCCTGGCATGGCCAACAACCATGGATAAGACGTAGATAGCATGGCGCAGGACTGTGCGAAACTAGCGAACGCAGGTTCCCAGGCTTGGTAACACCTTCTGGCCAATTGGTGCCTTAAAGCAAGAAAAATTCTTACTGTACAACTGACTGCATCATCTGGGGAGTGCATGAGTCGGTTGGAGGAGGTACGACGCGTTAATGACTCTACCGGTAGAGAGGTTACACTGAAGACCAGGATGCTTCACTTGCGCGTGCCAGACCAACCCGGCGGCTTTTCTAACCCCGTGGGCGATTTTTAACGGGATTCGACTGATTCGTGAAGCTATTGCGCTACGGGCTGCCGTGGAGTTCGTGGACTACAACGCATTGAGATATTCACTAGAGAGACATTGTAGGGTGTCATTCAAACGTGAAGGGTGCGAGATTTATGAAGAAAAACTTCCAGTTCGCTTTGGACTGGTTCTTGACAGGCGCGTCCAGATTGAAACCCAACCAGAAGTTTCGAGGTCGACTACCATTTGATGCGAGCCTACAAAAGCCTAATGTTGAGTATGTCGCAACAAGAGCGGGTCAGTAACGCTTACCTGGCCTGCTTATCGAGAATTGCAAATCTGAACACATTAGTTCCAGCAGGCGAACGAACTGGAGAGTAGATCACGATCCCTGTCTACGTTGACTATTATTACGAGGTGTGTACTACAGAGCGTCTATCGTATTCACTGATGGCTTAAACGGCATTACGGATTATCCGGAATCTAATTTATAGAGCTGATATTGTTCCGCGATGTCCACATCAGTCCAGGAGCCATCTAAACTCCGCATATAGGAATTTGTATTGGATTAATTTAAGCAGGTCAGTTGTGGTGTACGCGACATGAGATTTGCTACAAAGGGGTAGGGTTACAGATATATATATCCAGAAGCCCGGGGACCCTTAATTTTGAAATCAGCCCTCCAGAGAAAGCAATCACTTCTGACTGCAATATTCGTCGTCGAAAAGACTTTCCAGCAAATTTGGCGTTAGCTGAGCAAGAAAGGATGGAAGTACAAGAAGTCCACTGGTCTGAGCAACGACAACAGGTATCTGCCACCTGCAGGTAACCTCAGAGGCACGGAAGGCGTGGATTACTGCGAAAGTATGCAAGTCTTATTCATTTATGGTGAGGTATACGGCTAAATGGATCGATGTCTGTAGGCGAGACAAGTCTTCTCAGTCATTGCAGGCGCCAAGGATGGCTGGCACTTGCCCCACCACTACCCGCACCTTCCTTGACTACCGCTGCGGCTTCTGCGTCCGCTGGAGGTTGCCAGACGCCAGCTGCTCCTGCTGCGACATCTGTCGTAGCAGTCAAGACGTCTGGTGCCTCGGCGGCAACCGTGGGTGACAATACATCCACTGAACCTGCTGTGACGCCTGGCGACGGTAGCGAGACGCCTGCTGCTGCGGCGGACGAAGAGAACGCGACGGCGAAGTCGATGCCTTCCCATGGTTCTTCGCAAAAGAAGCGAGGAACCTCTTCGAAGCGGCGAGCTACTGCGTCGACGACGGATGCTTCTAAGAGATCACATAAAGGTACGCGTGTACAACGACTGTGTGCCGCCTGATATATAAGGATATATCGTATTGCGTATGATTCAGAATATCCTCTTCCGGAGCCTACCGATGATAGTCCGTACAATCCAGAAAGCAGACTACGGAGCAATCGGATGACGTTATTGGTATGCGTGACGCCAATTCATATCAGAAACTACTGGATTACTGTATTGCGGTGGTTACAGAACACACTGTTCCAGATACTACTGGGTCTACTCGGGATAGTCCGGAGCAAGTCAACACGGAAGATCCGGAAGAGAGCGAATTGACCCCGCATTCGCAAGTTTCTGAACGCATCTTTCTCGACGCCC
Organism: Phytophthora cinnamomi; assembly: GCF_018691715.1. Taxonomy (NCBI): domain Eukaryota; phylum Oomycota; class Peronosporomycetes; order Peronosporales; family Peronosporaceae; genus Phytophthora; species Phytophthora cinnamomi. The sequence continues at coordinate 364,135 of NW_027151011.1, forward strand.
TCCGAAGAGAACGGCTCTTTGAGCCGACGAGCCCTGACGATCTCAACATTGGCGCCGACGACTGGCTGCACTCGCTGGATTATGATGCTGAAGGTGACGGGGATTCCATCCTCCGTGATGAAGCCTCTGATGGCGAAGACAGCGAAGACGGCCGACCTGTCCAAACCGACCAAACCGACGAAGACTTGCCGGTGGACGAGACGCCGGCAGAGTTTCATCTATCCGATGAAGCTTTGGACAGACTTTGTAGTGGGTCCAACTTGACTCACTACTTTTGCTTACACGTTGCGCTACGTGTATGAGGAAGCGTAACTACTTAGTAATTACTTGAGTTAATTATATTGGAATACACAAATATAATTTAAATCAGATAAGACTCCAAGTGACTTAGATTAGGTAAAATGAGAACTGTATTGTTTGTAAATTGATCTTCCTCCTAAATTTGCTAAAACTGTTTATCATCTATGAAAGGGGTTGACAGCGGCTGGCTGGCAGAGCCCCGTCAATATACACGTCTCTAATTGGTAGAAAGGTGCTGCTTTCTACCAATAGGATCTTTGGGTAGGTGTGGACCATTCATTGTGGTGGCCCACTTCAATGTATCCATTGGTGTGACTTACACCGAGTTGAGGAAGTATCTAAAACTTTTAACAGATATCCTATCTGTTAAATTCACAAGTGGCTTGTAGCCACTCGTGCTTGTAACCCCGTTACACCCCCCCCCCCCTTAAGGTTAGACGCGCGGGGTCTCCGCACGTCAATCTTCGGAATTGACCATTCGTCAATTCTCCGCGTTTGGAGAAGAAATCCGCGCTCATTCAACGATGAGCGCGCCTCAAGAAAAGAAGACTCCGAAGTCGGTGGAGAGTTATATCTCCATCGATGACTATTTCGAACGCCAGAAGGCGAAGTATGGCGACGTCGTCGACTTCGACGACGACGATGAAGACATGGAGGACGAGGAAGACTCGTCCTCAAAGCGCAAAGACTCAGTGTCGAGCGAATCGCTCGACCCTCATGCTAAGAACATTCGCCCGCGTGAAGGGGACGAATCGGACGCTTCGAGTTCGAAGCGTTCGCGAACTGAGAGTGATACCCCACTTGCTTCCGATGGGGCTCTCAGTACTCCGCGCGCTGCAACTCAAGCGCGAGATTCCAAAGCTCAAGACTCTCCGCGCGCTGCAGGCGCAGCGTGCGATTCGTGGATGCCGTCCGCGTCCGAGATCACGGCCCGGTATGGGAACTCGGTACCTCCGAATGAGGTGCCGTTATACGTGTGCAGCGCCACCAAAGATGACGCCGTGGCTGCCGAGCTGCACTTTGATGCGGAGACACATCAAAGGTGCGATTATTACATCGGACTCTTCCATGAGCTCCGATGGTTCCAAAGCAAGAAGACCTCTTCTCGCAGCAAAGTGCCCGAGTGGCAGGCACTTTGTCAAAGTTGGAATGCTTTTGTTGAGAACTTCAACAAGAAGCCGAGTGCTTACCGTGATCGGATTAAGCAAGCGCGTGGTCGCTTCGAGACGTACTCGAAGCGTGGAAAGCTGGAGCAACTTCATGTTGCTGCTGAGGAGGCAAATGTGCCGTGCGCTGTGCCCGAGGGCTTTCAGTGCACGAAGTGCTTCCCAGGCGCGGTCCGCTTGAGCGACCGCGACCTGAACGGGTACACGTCGTTCCGTGTGCCCGAGAGTCTCAAGGAGCTCCGTGCTAAGTTCTTAGCACGTGAGGGTTCGGGTGCTAGCGATGACCGTAGCGCTCACACTACTTCCGCTGCGCCAGCGCGTACTGTTTTTCGTACGCCCTCACCATTTCCGGAACGTCCTCCAGCAAGACGTTCCGCGGCTCCCATGTATCTTGATGGGGAGGAAATCCTCTCCAACGAATACGAAAACGAGCCCCTTGAGGGGCTCGTTTTCGGGATACTATGGTCAACGATCCGCTCAACAATTCAGCTGGCTGAGCCGCGGGTGTCACGGATCGGCGGTGGCGGGGGTGGGAACACGCCCCGGGTATGATCAGCCCCGGGCTGATCAGTACACGTCTCTCCACGACCGGGTGACCGCCGTGGAGCGTCTCCAGGGCGCCGAGTTCGCCGCCCTGAAACAGGAGCTGGCGAACCAGAAGGCCCAAGTCGCGGCGGTCTCGCAGACCGCCTCGAACATCCAGGTCGAGCTGGGGACCCAGATGAAGGGTTGCTCCAGCGTCCGCGCGCTGGAGGAGAGGCTGCTCGTCGCCGAGGCCAAGGCTTCCGCTTCTGCCTCGGCTCCTGCCGAGGCTTCGGGTCAGCCAAGCTAGATGGCTCGTGCTGCAGGTATGGCTTCAGCCGTCCGACGTTAAAGGTCGGATGGAGGCGCATGCTAGACGGCATGTCTAGCGTGTAAGCGTTGCCGTGTCGTGCCAACACAGTGAACGGCCCGATGAAGCGGAGCAAGCTGGCTTGCTCCGAAATCCGAAACGGCATGTTTAGGCAGGTTTTGTGTAGCTAACAAAACCAATGAACTAACTTGGATTCATTTGTGTTGCCTCTGCCCACATTGTCTGCGTTCAGCTTCTGTTGATCAACAGAAGCTGCTATTGTGTCTTGGACAAACCGAATTACGGCTTGTCTTTTGGTGATGAAACTGATTGCATCCGAGCTGAAGTCATTCAGCTCGTTCTCCGCTAGAGGCCCGGCCTCTGCGTGGTTCTTCGCGGTGTCTGCGCCCTGTGCAGACCCGTGGGCGTTGTCCTTGTTGTTGGGGAGTCTGCGCCTGCGCAGCTCATGTAATATTTGTCCATTGTTGCAGCTGACACTGTGCAAGTGTCAGCGGTTTTCTGCGGCTGCTGTTCTGCAGTCGTAGACCCCCCCCACTTAAAGTGGGAGCCATCACTCCGAGTAAACTCGGTAGACGTGGATGCCGCATGACATTCACGTAGAACGGTGTATGCCCGGTCGAGGCATGCACCGAGTTGTTGATGGCAAACTCTGCCATCGATAAGCACTCGCTCCAGTATTGGAACGAGTGAGCGTAACTCTTCAAAATGTCGACGAGCACGCAATTCACGCGCTCAGTTTGGCCGTACGTCGGTGGATGATCCGCAGTCGACATTGAAAGTTGGCTCCCAAGAAGTGTAAACACTTCTTGCCACAAGTGCGCTGTGAAGCGCGGGTCTCTGTCCGACACGATGTTGGTCGGCATGCCATGGTGTTTGAACACCATGTCGACGAACAGACGGACGTCTGCTTCGCGGTCACCTCTGCCGGCACCGCAGCAAGATACACCATCTTGCTGAAGCGGTCGACGAAGATCACAACACCGGTATTCCCTCCGCTGTCCGGGAAAGACCAAAGACGAAGTCCAAAGACATGGACTTCCAACACTCCGACGGAGTCGGTAGTATTGTAACGGAGCCTGCGCGAACGGTGCAGGCTTTACGCGTTGGCATACCTCGCAAGCACGGATGTACTTGCGCACCCACTCTATACTGGTGGTGCCAGTAGAAGTCGCGCGTGAAGGACGTATGTCTTCTCACGTCCGAGATGTCCCGCAGTCGGGGCATCATGATATTCGTACATGATCCTGAGTCGCAGGTCATGGTCATTCGGCACGACAACGTGATCCGCGTTGTCGTCGACTGCATTATAAATCAGTAATCCGTCATGCACTCGAAAGCGGTGTGCACGCGCACAAAGGTGCTTGGCCAGCTTCTGACGAGACTTGTCAGAAGGTGCTGTGCCATAGGCCAGCAAGAGCTTCGTGTCCGCGTCGTGCGCGTACGCGGCCTTCACATCGTCCAGCAGAGACGATGTGGGTTTGCTCGATCGTGTGACGTCAATGGCATTGATGTCAGCAGCTTCTGCGTAGTCTGGCCGACGTGATAACGCGTCGGCCACTACATCAATCTTCCAGGTTTGTGCTCGACCCGGAAGTTGTAATCCGCAAAGAATGAGAGCCATCTCGCCATTCTTTGTGATATGTCAATGGCGACTTCACTGCGGTGCGCAGTGAAGCATGGTCAGTGTAGACCACAAAATGGTCTACTGTCAAGCAAATACACTCGGAACTTTGCGAGTGCGTATTTCATGGCAAGTTCTTGTCATGCACCGGATAGTTGCGCTCAGCTGGCTTCAGCTGACGCGATTGGTAGACGACACGATCACGGTCCTCGTGATCGTGCTGCATCAATGCACATCCGATCGCGAAGTCGGATGCGTCACATACGACGTGGAATGGACGATCTTGGTCAGCCACTGCCAAGATTGGTGCCTCAGTCAAGCCCCGCTTGACTGCATCAATCAACGCTTCTGGCAATCGGTTGTCCAATTCCACAGCTTCCTTCTTAAGAAGCTGTGACAGCGGGCGGATCTTGCCCGCGTAATCCTCCGCGTACTTGCACAAGTACGTGACTAAGGAACTGCCTCAGTTCCTTGATACTTGAAGGCGTTGGCCATTCATTAATCACTCTGACCTTTCCGGGTCAGGGCAAACACCATTTTTCCCTACGAGACACCCGAGGACGGGTATCTCGCTTGCCCCGAAGATCCACTTCTTCAGGTTCGCGTAGAGCTTATGCTTTCGCATAAGCTCAAGTAACTCCGGAGATGCACCCTGTGCATCTCTACGTCGATCTTCTCACAGCCCGGCTGTGGATGAACACATCATCGAAGTAGCTCGGCGCGAAGTCGCGCACCGAGCGCAACAAGTGCGTCGCACCTGTTGAAAGTCGCAGGGACGTTCTTAAGCCCCTGTGGCATCACTAGCCATGCCCAGAGCATGCCGCTTGGCGTGCTCACTGCCGTGAGAGGGACATCGCTCTCACGCATTAGGATCTGATAGAATCCGTCGCAAGTAGAGAGCACTGTAAACGGTGCTCCCGGCCATCGAATCGATGATAACATCTTTTCGCGGTATCGGCGTCTGCGCCGGTACCGCCGCATCGTTCAGCTTGTTATACGCATGAACGATGCGCCATCCACCTATGTGGCTTTTTGACACAGAACGTCGGAGCACTGTGCGGGGACTTTGATTCCCGCACTTGTCCTGCTTTGCGACGACTTTCAAAGAAGTCGTCGATCGCTTTTGCTTGTTCTCGCGGCGGTGGCCACTGCCGCGTGACACAGTACTTGTGCCCGGCACGAGATCAATCTCGTGCTGAATGCCCTTATCCTGTGGAAGCTCCGCGGGAAAACATCTTCCGGGAGTACGTCTTTGTACTCCCTCAACAATTCGTAATAGGGACTCGACTTTGTGAGTCCCAACCTTATTCCTCGAAGCGCTCTCGCTTCGTCTTCGCACTGAGTGTCTTCACTCTCACTGGTACCTCCATGACGAGTTTTCTCAGTTCTTCGCTCTCGCTCTCCGTTCTTTCGCTGTTCGAAAGAACGCAGACCCGTCTCGACACGTCCATCGTGCAAGTCGCGCGTGAAGCGCTTCCATCTCATGACTGGAAGCGAAGTCAGCTCCGACGCCGTCGTCGGAGGATTAGCGAGTTTCATTTCACGACACTGGAATCAGTATCGGTGCGCGTCAGACGCTTAGCGTCGACGTCGCGTCACCGCCTCAGTCTGCTCAGCAGACTGTTCTCGTGGCGTCTCGGTCAGGGGCCGAGACGTGCGTAACGCATGCGCCGTCTTCTTGTTGTGCGGAGTCCGGCTCCGCACGGTGATTCTTCTGGTCAGGCCCGGCCATGGACGGTTGTTCGCCGGCGGACCCTGTCCGCAGGCGCGCAGTAAGCCCGGCTTGACCGCATGACGCTTCGTCGTGCAGCCCGGCCACGATAAGCAAACAAATTGGGGCGTCAGTACGGGACGTTTGCAACCGTCCGTACTGTTTGCAGTCTGTCAACCCCAGGTTGACACGCCTTTATCACCTCGACGTCAGTTATTGGCGGAGCCACTTATCACCGGGGCGTCGACCAGGAGCCGACGCGTCGTCAGCTGTTCGATTCTTCTCGTCGGATCCTTACGCCTGAACGTGTTGTTCGGAACAATTTTTTTCGACGTCGGCAGCATTGCCGACGTGATTTCAGTCCGCGCATTCATTAAGCACTTCCAGATAAAGCGGATCGACGCTGCCTACCGGCGAGTCGCGTTATCTGCGGTGGCAGCGTAACATAATATCGCTCTTTCGTTCGTATTAACGCGGTTTAGCACGAGCGTAAGCCTGAAATTCGGTGCCGCAGTTTCACGGCATGCTTCCATATAACGTCGAACTTATCGTCAGCGTCCAGATCGATAAAGCGTCGACAAAACACGCGTTAGTTTGCATGAGAAGCGGTCCACGACGCTTCGGTTCGTCGATACACTGTTGCCAATCACCAAAGACTGGCATTTACCTCCTCGAAGTCAAACCAGCAGGCTTCGAAGTCGAAGCACTGACGCTTCCGAATTCATTACGAAGAAGTCACTTCGCCTCTTCGAGTAAACTCCAAGAGAAGTTGGCCTCGTCATGAAGCAGCGAGTTAACGCCTGGGCTGCAGTCCTTCAGTATCGCAGCCTGATGGCGGCGCGTGGTTGCATTAGCCAGTAGCGCCCGCGTTGATGTTCGCGGTTTGTTGAACTGCGGCGCGACGCCTGTTATCGCTACGACGGTTCTTCCATTGAGCGCACTTTGCGCAAAGTGACCGATCCTTCGTAACGGAAGCATCGCACGTACGCCGCTGGTAATCAGCAGCCGCGCCAGATACCGAGAGGTCCCATTGAATTCCGGACCTGCAGCGCCATTGGTTGGCGCGGTTGCGACCACGTCACGTTCGCGTAATGCAGCCTAGCCTGCCGCAGGTTAAACTTCTGCATCGGTGGAATTGTAACTTCGAGATACCGGTACTCTCGGAGCATAGGTCTGCACGCGGCCCATCTCTCAGTCCCATGAACATGACGACTTTAGTCGCCTCGTCAATTGAGTTGGTCACGATATTTGGAGACCAAGTACCGTACGCTGCGCGTAAGCATGGGCGTCGTGCTTACCCTGCTGAAGGTCGAGGAACTCCGCCTCGACCGGAACTCGTTTTGCGGGGGGCTCAAACGCTTGTCTGAGCTCCTCTTTGAATACCTCGTACGTGCTGAAGCACGTAGGATCTGAGAGTCGGCGCCCATACGCCCGGCTCTGCGCGTCCGCCAGGCAGGACATGGCGAACGCGACCTTCGACAGCGGGTTGACGATCCGTCGAGCCGCTATGGCTGTGTCGAGCTCGACAAGCCATCGGAGGAGAGGCTCGCCCTCTTCCACGTAATTGTTTACGCTCAATTGCCCATGGAGAGCTCCAACACGCCTGCAACGCATGTTGCACGCGCTGACTGCCCCACCTGTCTGACCCAGAGTGGAGGCCCTCCAACGACTCGTCAACAGTCATTGGAGGCGATAGCTACGCTGCGTACGCTATCGCCGACGGAGCAACATGATGTTGCTCTTAGGATTCATCATGAAGGAGCAGCGTGATGCTGCTTCATGACGGCGTCGTCAGACGACACCACATGCTCAATCATTGAAATTGAGCGTAAGCAATTACGTGGGAAGAGAGGGCGAGTTTCTCCTCCGATAGCTTGTCGAGCTTCCGACATAGCCATAGCGGCTCGACGCATCGTCAACCCGCTGTCGAAGGTCGCGTTCGCCATGTCCTGCCTTGGCGGACGCGCAAAGGAGTTAGGGCATGGACGCCGACTCTCCGATCCTACGTGCTTCAGCACGCCGAATGTTCAAAGAGGAACTCAGACAAGCGTTTGAGCACCGCAAAACGAGTTCCGGTCGAGGGCGGAGTTCCTCGACCTTCAGCAGGGTAAGCATCACGTTCATGCTTTACGCGCAGCGCGCACGATACTTGGTCTCAAATATCGTGACCATCCAATTGACGAGGCGACTCGGTCGTCGTCGTTCATGAAGGACTCAGAGATGGGCCCGTGAAGATCTATCTCGTCCGAGAGCACCTGAGTACCTCGAAGCTGCAATCATCCTTCCCATGCAAGAGGAGGTTAGCCGGCGGTAGGCTAAACCTCCACGCGAACGTACCGAGGCCGCAACCGCGCCCGGTAGTGAGACGGGAGGCGCGGAACCAATGGACCTCGAACGCAACGGTTGCTGGCTACCAGCAGCAAGGAAGCACAATGTACGATGCTTCCGTTGCGGAAGGATCGGTCACTTTGCACGGGAGTGCACAGCCCATGCCCCTGGGGTGGCCGTCGTGGCGATGCCACATCGCGCGCGCGACCAACAAAACGCGAACATCCAGTAGGCGCGGGGCGCCCTACTGGTAATGCAGCCACGCGCCGACATCGGGCACGCGACACTGAGGACTGCAGCCCCCAGGAGACTAGCTCGCTGCAAAACAAGATGACAGGCCGAACCTAGTCATCTTGAGGTTTACTCGAAGAGAGCGAGTGACTTCGAGCTTTGGTAGATTCAGGCGCGTCGAACAACTTTGTTCGACTACGACTGCCGAGATTCTTGACTTCGAGGAGGTAAATGTACCTCGAAGTCTTTTGGAAGTTCGACGGCAACAGGTGCCATCGTGAAGACCGAGAAGCGCGTCGTGAACATGCGCTTCTCGTACAAACAACGATAGTTTGTCGAAATTTATCGTCCTGGACCTGGACGATAAGTTCGATGATTGTTATGGGCATGCCGTGGCTTGCACGGCATGACCCGGTAATAGACTGAAGAAGCGCACGCTCGTGCGCTTCGGCCGCGACAGCGGAACAGAGAGCGATGGCCATGTTACCGCAGCGCACGCACCAGCAAGTGCGCGCGCGACTCAGCCAGTCGAGACAGCGCTTAATGCCGCTGTCTCGGAGTGCTCCAATGGATGCGCGAGATGCGCACAATAGTTAATCCACGTCGGCAATGCTGCCGACGTCGGAAGGAAAAGATGTCGGTTCCGGGAACTTTCAACTCGCGTTCAAGTACGCATGGGACAGTCCCTGACCCGCGAAGAGTCAGCCCGGGAGTCGACGCACCCTCGGTGATAAGTGGCTCCGCCAATAACTGACGTCGAGGTGACAAAGGCGTGTCAACTCCGGGGGTTGACACTGCAAACACGGACGGTTGCAAACGTCCCGTACTGACGCAATTTGTTTGCTGTCGTGCGGCCGGGCTGCACCGACGAAGCGTCAGCGCGGTCAAGCCGGGCTTGATACTGCGCGCCTGGGACAGGGTCCGCTGGCGAACAACCGTCCATGGCCGGGCCTGGACCAGAAGAACCACCGTGCGGAGCCGGACTCGCACAACAAGAAGACGGCGCATGCGAAAACGCTACGCAACGTCTCGGCCCCGGACCGACGTTACGAGAAACAGTCTGCTGAGCAGACTGAGGCGGTGACGCCGGACGTCGAGACGCTAAGCGTCTTGACGCGCACCGATACTGGATTCCAGTGTCGTGAAATGAAACTCGCT